>NC_080169.1:88010033-88368779 GCF_950295315.1 Erinaceus europaeus
CCCTAAGACCTGCACAGACCTATTTCTTCCTTGGCGTACCATGAATGCTAATGCATCTATCTCAGTGAGGAGTCTTGGAGCTCTGCCTACTGGTGTGTAAAGCCACTTGAGAACCCCATGGTTCTGCCACAATGCCCCTACTACTGTGGGGGTGGAGTTAATGATTAGAAGGTTTACCAGAGAGGAGTGGGACAATCGAACAAGGTGCATGTCCTGGAGGGCCTGGTTAACCCTTTCCAGTGCCAAGAAGGCCTCGGGAGTTAACGTACGTTTTGAGGAGGGCTGTTAGTTTCCTTTTAACAGGTCAAACAGTGGTTGGAGGTAGCTTGTAGGCAGATAAAGATACTGCCTAAGCCAATTTAAATTTCCAAGAAAACTTTGTAAAGAAGCAAGAGTGAGGTTAGAAGGAAAAGTAGCACTAGGTTTTAAGGGATGAATTTGCGTTAAAGAAATCTCTGAACCTAAGAAACATATTGGAGGAATTAGCTGTATCTTCTCAGAAGCCACATTAAGGCTGCTTTTCTTTAATGCAGGAATGAGGAAATCACATATGGCACAGATCTGTATCTGATTTTCCCCATATTAATACGTCATCCATGTAATGAAAAACATTAAGGCCCTTATGCATATATGGAAAAAGGGCAGATTTAACAGCCTCTTGACAAATTGTAGGACTATTGGCCATGCCCTGGGGCAGCGCCACCCATTCAAATCTATCGTCAGGGCTGGCATTATTAATAGAAGGAATAGAGAAGGCAAAACATTTACAATCTTGCGGATACAAGGGAATAGAGGAAAAATCAATCTTGTATATCAATAGCTATGATTGGAATTCTCGTGGGAATTGCAGAAGCAAGAGGCAAACCCCTTTGTGGGGAGCCTCAGACCTGCATGGTTTTATTAACCGTATGGAGATCTTGGAGGAGGCACCATTTTCCTGAGCGCTTTTTAATCACAAAGACAGGAGTATTCCATGGGCTTTGAGAATAACAAATGTGTCCCAAGGACAACTGCTCTTGGACGAGCTCCTTTAAAATTTCTAGCTTATTCCTAGGTAAAGGCCACTGTTCCACCCAGACAGGCTCATTAGAAAACCAGCCTAAGCGGGGAGTTTGGCTACGAACAATGGCAGTTAGTATTGGTGGTGCTGATTAGATCTGGTCTCGCAGGAGCAGGTTACGCTCTGCAGAGGCATCTGTGGCTATCCTAACATCAAGACATTCCAGAAGATCTCTGCACAGTAGGTTGGTGCTAATATCAGCTATTAGAGGGCAAAAGTCTCCGGTAGAACCTTCCGGATCTTCCCACATGAGCCAATCTCGTGTGATAAATGATTGGGTCACCCTCCAACCCCATGTATTTGGGGTCCTGGGAGGAGTTCCCAATTTTGGAGAACCTCTGATTGCCTTAAAATCGTCTTTTCTGCCCCCGTGTCAATCAAAAATTTAAAAGGAATATTGCCAATCCTTACTGTTGTAGTAGGGTGCCCGCATTCTAAAACAGGAGTGGTCCACAAAATATCAGGCCCCGAATTTGTAACATTCAGGGGCGTTCCATCTTTATGAAATTTGGACCAACAATCTCTCTTCCAATGAAACCCTTTCTTACATCTAGGACAAGGTGTTCCTGGCTTCTGGCTCCCCGAATGAAAGCGGAGTTGCCCTGACTAGAGGCGTGGTTGCCCCAACTGGAGGTGGGGTTGCCCTGACTGGAGGCATGGTTGCAGCTTATCTGGACATTGGTTAAGCCAGTGCCCTTGGCGACTGCACTGAAAGCAGGCCCCATTTTGATTACGTGGGGTAACTGCATAAAGCTGTGTCATAGTGTGTGCCCCATAATTGCCTAATGTAAGTTCCTGTTTACTAAAATCCAATTATCTGGGTGTAGGTGTTTAAGACTAAGGCATGCCTGACGGAATTGTGGTATCATGCCATCCCAGACAATAGAACACAGGAGGAAAGAGAGGATTTCAGGATTACAAACCTTTCTCTCTAAGGTTTGCCTCACCCTTGAGATAAAGTTCTCTAAGGATTCATCAATGTTTTGGTGAAGAGAGTTAATAGGGACTGAGGTCTCTACTGTGGTTTGGGTTAACCTTTCCCATTCTTGTGTTGTGCAGATGCATACCTGTTCAAAATAACCGGTTGGAAACTTGGCTTCTGCCTGTTGAGTTCCAGTTTCAAACTCCCCTACTCCAAACAATGCATCAAAATTCCATGCTATCTGTTTGTTACTATTTTCCTGCAATTATCTAGAGCATTTGTCACGGAAGCATGCCTTCCATTGTAGGTAGAGGGTGTCTGGGAGTGCAGCACAAGCCAGGTCTTTCCAGTCCTAGGGGGTGTTAAGGTGCTGGTAAAAACTCCTTAAAATGGACTTGTTCCATGGAGCGTGAAAATCGTCCTCCTTCACGGCTTGTCTGAATTCTCATAGCTCTTGGAGGAGTATGGGTGCCACACCTGAGGATTTTGTCTATTGGGGGCCACATTTACCGGGAAGGTGTGGACTTGGTCTGATGATGCGGGGGAAAGAGTTACAGAAGTAGAATCTGCTGTAGTGGCCGCAGAGGAAACTGAGCACATATCTACGGGGATGGAGCTCTTGGGGCAGACTGCTAAAGGTTTAAGGTCTCTAAACGCTGAAAACATATCCTTTAACTGCTGTATCTCAGCCACAAGGTCTCTTAATGATGAGGTATCAGCGGAGGAAGGGGTTATGGAAGCCCTAGAAGGAACCGAACACGTGTCTGCAGAAGGAGCCAAACACGTTTCTGCAGGGACAGTGGGTGAAGGGGTCATGGAAGCTGCAGAAGGAACTGAACATGTGTCTGCAGGGACAGAAGTTTGGGTGACGACTGCAAATCGCTTAGGGCGTTTAGGTCGTAAGCACATATCTCTTAACTCTTGTATCTCAGCCTCAAGGTCACTTAACCTTTTGGCAGAACACCTTGTACATATCTTGTAAGTAACAAATATAATTATGAGAACCCATGGTGTAGCGAAAATTAGAGCATCTCTGAGATCGAGACCCTGTCCCAGGAGAGAAGGATATAATGTCTGGGACACCTCCTTGTAAAACGAAAAAAATCCCATGGTGGGGGAAACGTGGGTCTGCAGAGTCAGGCGGCTGCCACTTACCTGTGTCTGGGCGGCTTTTCTGGACCTCAGGCTGGGCGTGAGTGCGGGACACATCGGGGGCCAGATGTTGTTGTGTGCAGGCCATGGAGAGGAGAGAGAGGGGCAAAGAGGAAACACAAATCTTTATTTGCACTGGCACCTTAGAGTTTGGTGCTAGAGAAACAGGTTGGGCCATGGGGAGGTAGCGAAAATGGCCGCCTCACACAGTAACCTTTCCTGCATCTGAACACCGAAGTGAAGCACTGGCAAGAGAACGTGGTGTGGAAGAAGAAGGGCTTTTATAGGAGTAGCTTTCATGAGAATGGGAAGGGGGAGGAGTAACCATAGCACTCCAGGATAGGATAATAACTCTCATGAGAATGGGAAGGGGAGGAGTAACCAAAGCACTTCAACTATGGCAGGGAAATAGACAATTTCCTGAGGGCACAACATGGTGGAACAGGTGCTCCAAGAATGTCCCAACTCTCACGGGAACTAGCAATAGCCTGAGGGGATAACATGGCAGATGTGACTGCACAATATCCCAGCATGTGGGCACTGTGTGGAACTGCATCCCTCTTATCCTGTAGTCTTGTCAGTATTTCCATTTTATAAACAAAGTAAAAAAAAAAAAAGAACTCAGTGGGAAACAACTTATGAATGTGAAGACCTCTCTTCTCAGGATCTCTCAGGGGTTCTAATCTACTGCATAATCTCCATTTGCCCTTTTACAATTGATTAAAATCTCAGCGATGTTTCACATTTGAATGGTGTTAGTCTCTCTTTGACCATGTCATGTCTCAGATACCTCTTTGCAGTAAAGTGTGTTTCTTGAATCTCAGGCTACATTATTGTTAACTAATGGGTTCATAGAAAGTTGAGATTCTTTAATTTTCTATTTTCTTATATTATTATTTGCTGTTTATTTTAGACTTACAAAGCCTAGCTATAAACTTAACTTTTAAAATACTGTTTTTCATGGTGACATCACAATACCGTATAAACAGTACTACCACAGAGCAGCTTCATTGGCCCAAATTTTCATCTTTATTTGAGAGAGAGAAAGAGATATGAGGGAGAGAGGAGAAACACCACAGCACCATTTCACTATTTGTATGAATACTATCTTTCATCCATGGTACCCTGTGTGATTGCTTGAACCCACACATGAATGAAGTGTATACTTTTACTAGTTGAGTTATCTCCCAGACCCTTGATATATTAAATTTTGAGAGTATTAATCTTGCCACTGGTTAATACTTATATTTAGTATTACAAGGCACAATAAAGTTGCATATTGGTATCTGAGGACATTCTGCTCACAGTGGCCATTTTTTCCTTTCTATTTTATTTGAGAGAGAGATATTGAGAGAGAAGGGAGACAATGATAGATGATAGATAGATAGACAATATAAAGATATAGAAATACAGACAACTGCAAACCTGCTTCACTGCTTATACGTGAAGCTTACCTCTGCAGGTGGGGGTTAGGGGCTCAAACCCAAACCCTTGGACATGATACTGTGTGCTTTCCATTAAGTGTGTCACTATCTATCACCTCTAGCAGATTTTATATGATTAGCTTTCCTCTCATAATTTGAATATGGACCATCTACACCTACATTTATATAAGATTACATTGCATTTTATTATGAAAATTCTGTCTTTCGAAAGTCCTTCAATTATTCCTGAAATACTCTGTACTTAGACATAGTGAAGAATTTTGAACATGGAGTTGAATATTTACTCATTTTCTCCCATCCTTTTCTACACCTTAACAAACATCTTTTCAAGAAAGCTAATTTCTGTCAATGAAGTATAGTTTGGGCAAGAACTCCAACAAAAGTGTCAGGGTATCATATTACAGATGTCTTCAGGGTGAATTCACTTCTTGTCACCCCATCCCACCTTGACAAGTTTAGCATGAAGTTTCCTTCTTATAGTGCTGGAGTATCCACTGCCTTATTATCAGTAGGTAGCCACTTGGTTATCCTTTATTATGTCTTGCATTGCCAAGTTCTTCTCTAGTAGACTTGGATTCTATGTGAGTTGTAGAAACTATGAAATTTCTGTCAGCTCCTAAAGTTCTAATTGCTTTTCAGGTGTGTGGCTATTACCAATTTAGATATCACTATATAGCATATTCTTATTTTTTCTTGACACATAAGGCATATTATACAGGATATTCACCTATCCACTTGTCAAATTTAGACAAATGCTGATAATTATACTTGCATATTAGGAATTTCTATACTTCTGGAACATGAAATCCTGATGAATCCCAAAATTTTGAAGAAAGATAATGAGATTTTCACATTTGTGTCTGATTAGTGGATCTAAAAGAAAGTACATTTTCCATATTTACTATAAAATTTATAATTAATTTTGGGAGAAGTAATAATTAACATAGGAATCAGCACTATGGTATTTTATTTTAGATAATTCTTAATAGATGAATTTTCATAGTGGATCCTGGTTAAAAAAAAAACTTTAAAAGCTTGCAACAGTCAACTGCATTTAAACTGGCATGTCATTTAAGTCTTATAATTTATTTTATTATAATTTAGAAAGTTCATTTCTAAGGGGAAAATGTTAAATTTATTCCAAAATTATTTTTTAAAAATATTTGTTTATCCTTGTTGCACTAATAAAAAGTAATATCAGTGATTCTATCATTTTCTATAAGTCATTTTTAGAAGCAAATTAATGGTTTCCACACATTCTATATTCTACACACAAAAGCAGCTAAACTCATTTGAAAATAACATTTTGCATTCTTACAATATTTTATAAGAAAATGTCTCTGGAGAGCAGTCTGGAGAACTCTCACAAGGCTAGACTTGGACCTTCCATATGACCCAGTAATTCCTCTCCTAGGGATATACCCCAAGGATTCCATAATGCCCAACCAAAAAGATATGTGTACACTTATGTTCACAGCAGCACAATTCATAATAGCTAAAACCTGGAAGGAACCCAGGTGCCCAACAACAGAGGAGTGGCTGAAAAAACTGTGGTACATATACACAATGGAATACTATGCAGCTATTAAGAACAATGAACCCACCTTATCTGACCCATCTTGCACAGAGCTAGAAGGAATTATGTTAAGTCAGCTAAGCCAGAAAGAGAAAGATGAGTATGGGATGTTCCCAATTATCAACAAAAGTTGAGAAAGAAGACCAGAAAGGGAAACTAAAAGCAGGATCTGATTAAATCGAGAGCAGGGCACCATAATAAAAACCCTGTGGTGAAGGGGAGGGTAGCCATTGGGCTTCCAGTTGTGGTGGGGGTGGGGGGTAGGGGTGGGTGGGTGGTTGGGATGGGACACAGTCTTTTGGTGGTGGGAATGGTGTTTATGTACACTTCTATTAAAGTGTAGACATATAAACAACTAATTAATATGAGGGGAAAATTGATTATGTCTAGAATTTCTTAAAGCACAGACTGAGTCTTTTTAATACATAGGCTATCTTTGATATGTTGACTCTCTCAAAAGCCTAGACCAGGGAGAACAGAAGCAACTGGTAGCACAGCTACATACAAGTTGCTGGGTATTATACCCCAAACCCTAACAAAGGGACTTTTCAAAGTTAACCCAATCACCAAATAATGTGATGATAAGAATAACTATCCATTTTCTTCTTGAAACCTAAGACAGCAGGAACCTCACATTTACACTATAGAGCCTATATTTCCCCCAGTACTGGAACCTTAGGGTGGGGCCCACTTTCCTGCATGTTTCTCTCAATTCAAATCAAATAATATTGCATCTGTGGATTGCAACCTGTTGTTTTCGACGGGCTGGCTTCACCGGCGGGTAACAGACGACCTGGGACTCATGGCTGGGTTGTACGCAGTATCTCTTTATTCATGCAGGATGCAGCGCAATCTATACCAAGCTAAGCTAAACTAAACTACTACAAACAATGTTGTCCTTATAAATATACTAGCCCAGTAGGGTGGGAACAGGATGTGACGCAGAGTGGGTGGAGACAAAAGTGACTGGTGAAAATCAGGGTATGACAAGGAGAGGGGTCAGAGCAGGCAAGAATTCTATCATTGAACCACCAATGCCCTGGAGGGAGGGTGGTGCTTGTTAACAGTGGTTATGTAAATAGAATGAAGTGGTTATGTAAATAGAATAGTGTTAAGCAGGGAGGATTAAACCAAATGAAACAGAAGAGGTTTTTAAAAGCATACCAACAGCAACCCAATCAATGCAAAGAGTTCCACCTCAGCATGCTTCACTTCAGACTATGTCCAGAGACTTCAGGTATGGAATGACAACACTTCAGCTTCATCACTTGGGTGATACTTTAATAGTATTCTCTAATTCCAGTCCAGGTGTTCCACTCCCCAATAAAGTCCCCAAACCTAGATATAGACCAGGTCCCCTGAGATAGAGTATATGTTCACACAAGCCCATAAACTAGGGAAAAATATATACCTGAAAGCAGAAGTACACAAGAGCCTGCAGGGAATACCCCCCAACACTTCATCTGCACTATTCCAGTCTTTAGGTCCATGGTTGTTCAACAATTTGTTTGGCTTTGTATGTTAACTTTCTTTTCAGCCACCAGGTTCCGAATGCCAGCATGATGCAACCAGAGTTCCCTGGACAGACGACCCCGCCAATGTGTACTGGAGCTCCACTTCCCCAGAGACCCACCCTACTAGGGAAAGAGAGAGGCTGACTGGGAGAATGGATTGACCAGTCAACGCCCATGTTCAGCGGGGAAGCAATTACAGAAGCCAGACCTTCACTTTCTGCAACTCACAAAGACCCTGGGTCCAAACTCCCAGAAGGACAGAGAATGGGAAAGCTATCAGGGGATGGGATGGGATATGGAGATCAGGTGGTGGGAATTGTGTGGAACTGTACCCCTCTTATCCTATGGTTTTGTTAATGTCTCCTTTCTTAAATTAAAAAAAAGAAAAAAAAATAAAATTAAAAACAACAACAACAACAACAAAGAAGCCAGAAATAGAAGAAAGAAAGAAAAGAAAAAGATATATGGAGGAAAAAGAAAACTGTAAAGAGCATAAATCATTGTGATAAAGATAAAGGAATTAGCAAGATATAGAAGCAAAATAGTCACTATTGCCTGAAATATGATAGTATACATAAGAAAATAATAAAGATATAGCACAGAGTCTAAGCAGTATAGTAAGATGCCACTTACAATATCATTAAACAAAAATAAGTAGCATTCTTCTACACAAACACTAAGTTAGAAGAAGAAATTCAGAAATCAATCTAATTTACTATGGAGGTAAAAATAATCAAATATCTAGGAATATACCTAATAAAGGAAGTAAAAAACTGACATTGAAAATTATGAATAACTAACCAAGAAACAGAAAAATATGAAAAGTGGAAATTTACTCCATCTTTGTGGATTGAAAGAATTATCATCAAAATAACTTCTTACTCAGAGTCAGATACAAATTTAATGCAATCTCCATCAAGATCTCACCAAATTTCTTTAAGAGAACAGAAAAAAAGTTACAAAAGTTGATTTGGAATCAGAACTACCTAGGATTGCCAAAACAAAATGTGAGAAAAAAGATCAAGACTGGAAACATCACACCACCTGACCCCAAAGTATATTATTACAGGGCTATTGTAATTAAAACTGACCAATATTGGAACAATAATAGATTCACAGACCAGTGTAATAGAATTAAGAACCCCTAAATAAGCCCCTATACCTACAGAAAAAAAGTTTGACAAGAGGTGCCAAAACATTAAATGGAGGAAAAAGCATCTTTTTAACAAATGGGCTTTTGGAAAATTGGGTTGAAATATTCAGAATGCATTTGGACCACAGCATTTCATCATGTATAAAAGTAAGGTGCAAATGGATTAAAAATTTGGATGTTTGGCCAGAAACTATCAAATGCATAGAGGAAAAAATTGACAGATTTATTTTTAATGTAAACTTTTAAAACATCTTTGATGACTGAGGTTTAACTAGAAGGAAAACTAAAATAAAAATCAACCAGTTGGACTACATCAAATTGAAAATTTGTACATCCAAAGGAATATTCACTGAAACAGAGACTCCTTTTTGAATGGGAGATCTTTACAGTCCACACATCAGATAAAGAGCTAATAGCCAATATATATATATATATATATATATATATATATATATATATATATATATATATATATATATATATCTCACTAAACTCAACATTACAAACAAACCCACTAAAAAGGGGAAGAGTGTGTAGATAGAATCATCACCAAAGAAAATGTCTAAAGGGCCAACAATAGATATATGAAAAAATGTTCAAAATTATTGATCGTCAGAGGAATGCAAATAAAGACAACAATGAGATACCATTTAGTGCAGTGAGAATTTCATACATTAGAAAATACAGCAACAACAACTGTTGGTGAGGATGTGAGGTAAAACTATCCCTTTTACACTGCTGACGAAAATGTAAACCTGTCCAACTACTGTGGAAAAGAGCCTGGAAACTCACCAGCACACTAGAAATAAACCCACCCTAGAGATATATCATAAAGAAACAAAGATATCTATGCATACCTGTGTTCATAGCAGTATAATTTGTGATAGCTAAAACTTGGAAACAATCCAGATGCCTAGTAACAGAGAACAGGTTTAGAAAGTTGTAGAATATTTTCACAATGGGGTACTTTGAAGGGGTTAAAAATGAAGGAGTCACCTCTTTCACCTCACCTTGGAAAGAACTTGAGGGGCCAGGTGGTGGCACACTAGGTTGAGTGCACATATTACAGTGCACTGGGACTCAGGTTTGAGCCTCTGGTCCCCCCCTGCAGGGGGAAAGCTTTGTGGTGGTGAAGCAGTGCTGAGGTCTCTCTCTCTCTCTCTCTCTCTCTCTCTCCCTCTCCCCCCCCCTCTTTCCTTCTCTCAATTTCTGGCTGTCTGTATCCAATAAATAAAGATAAAAAAAAGAACTTGAAGGAATTCGGTAAAGTGAGATAAACTTAAAAGAGAAGGATGAATACTGGATAATTCCACTCACTGGTGAAAAGTAAGAAACAAGGACAGAAAGGAAAAACATACACAAAATAAGACTTGGACTGAGTGTGTTATATTGCATTTCTGGGGAACGAAAAGTAGGGGAGACAAAAAGAACATATGGGAGTCTTGGTCCGTATGGTAGGAAAGGACCCAAGTTTACAGTGAGAGTGTTTTGCAGACACCTGTCACTGGGATATTAGGAACTGTAGCTATGTGTAAACTGTATTGTAAACCATTAACCTGGTCTCATTAAAGTGACAAAAAAGTTGAAGATACTCTCTTATGTATATTTTGTGTGTTTGTATAAAAGTTATAACATCAGATGAGTATACTTAAAATGTAATAATCAATTTTTTATGATACAATGAGAATTTTTGTCATTTCTGAATAAGCTTTGATGCATACTTCCAACTATTAAGATGTGGAATGTCAAAGGACATAAATTATGGTGATGCTGTGTATGATACAAATCCTAACAAAGGGATATCTCAAAGTTAATCCAATTGCCAAATAATGTGATTACAGCAATAACTATCTATTGCCTTCTTAAACCCTAAGACAGCAGGAAACTCCTGTTTCCTCTATAGAGTCTATATTTCCCCCAGTCCTGGAACCTCTAGGGTGGAGGTCACTTTTCTGCATGTGTCTCTCAATCTGTACCAAATGATATTGCATCCGCCGATCCCAACCTAATCAACGCAATGCTGCATAAAGCTCCTCTTAGACTTTAAAAGATGAGTAGGTTTCCTCTGTAGATGTGTCTATATTTCAAAATTTTATTTACACACTTGAACTCATTGAAATTGTAATCTTCAGTGCTATATTTTTATATAACAACAGAAGACAATACTCCTATAATTATGAGTTGCAGGTACGCTATTTTGTAAAAACAAATGAATAAACAACATAAGGTCAGATAACCCAGAATATGAGTGATGCAGTGTATAGAAGCAGTACATAAGAGAGAGTTCTGCTATCAAATTGTTTACTTTTAATTCTTACTCTTCATTTCCCAGTTGTGTGATTATGGACAAGTTATCTTTTCTGTCCCTCCAGATTATGCAATATGGAAAATTATTATACCCATATGATCATGTCATAAAGATTTTTAAGGATAATATACAAATGTTATTTATTTATTTATCCATTTATTAATTTTATATATGAGTGTGAGAGAGACCAATGCAATCTTCCACCATCTTTGGAGATGTACAGTTTGCTTTTTTAGCTCAAATGTGTTGTCCTGCATTAAACTCATGATCTTATATTTGTAAAGAGTAAATTCTATCTGTGAGCCATCCTCCCAGCCCTCACAAATGTTTAGAATAGATTGTGACTTATAATACATACTTAAAAATATATATAATTTTTAATATCCAAACTAATGGATATTTAATCACTTAGGGAAGCATGATCTCTTTAGCTAGTGGGCTAAATTATGTGTAATTTCATAAAAACAGCTATTGTAGGTCCCTTATCTATGGAAAATCTTATATTGAAATATGATATATTTATTTTGAGTTTACTGGGATTGAATATGTTAGTCCTACTATATATCTCTTGATCACTAAACCTCAGCTCAATTAATATTATGTTATTAATTTTCACTGCAATCCCTTTCATTTTAGGAAATGAAAAATATGCAAGCATGAGGTTCAGAGTTCAGTTTCTGACACAGCACATGTGATAGATAATGATGCTTTGGCTCATCTCTCACTCATGAACAATGAGTAAATATATATATGTGTGTGTGTGTGTGTATTTGTAGAGAATTATTTCCATTATCTAGTCCTTTTCAGATAGTATACAATGGAGTTTGCTATATGTCTACCACTCAACTCTCCAATTTGCTTTGAACCCATGGTATTCAGAAAGATTGTTTTATTATATTAATCTGGCACCAGAGAGATTGAGTCTTTTCATTATTATTAATTCATCTCTCATAAAAAGCTACTTGTATGAGTGATGTAGGAAACATATAACCTATATCTTCCTGTACAAGTACCTCAAATGTATTTTAGTGCTAATTGTGAATGTTGGCAAAAGGTTGTCAAAGTGAATTCTGTCATTTTGAAAATATTCCTTAGCTATTAAAAAAAAGTGACCCTTACTTTCCAGATTAAGTATACCAAATACATAATCTTGAGAAAAGAAACACAAACCATTTGTTTAAATACATATAATATATTTTAATTACGAAATAACCACCTAAATAAAAATAATTCACCTACCTGAAAAAGCAAAAGTATGCTTATGGAAGTGAAAACATTCTTATGAGCAAAATTTTCATTGAATAATATATAATAAAAATCTAATAAAAATCTAGCCTATGTGCCAACACCTTATCACATCTTTACTCTGACATTTCACTATTTATATTGCTTTTGCAATTGGAAATACTGAGCAAACATTGCTGACAGTGCGGAGTTTATTTGTATATGGCATTTGCTACTGTAGTCCCAACTTCGGTTCCTTTGCACCAATAATAAAGTTTGCTGTGGTCAGTGGAAACAACTTGATTGGTTTATAAAAGAGAGACAGTTTTGTTAGAAACAAGCTATACACATAGCCTAGAAAATGTTATTGGGAAATCAGATGGAGCCTGATAGTGGTAAACTAGTTTGAACAGCCAATACAAGAACCATTTCTTTCAGAAGAAAATGAAAATTGTAGTGAGGGATTGCTAAGACTATTTGTTCTAAACAAAAAGAGCAAGACAAATAAGGAAGAAGGTAGAGGAAAATGAGCTGGGGGGGAATGTGAATCTAAATAAAAAGAACATACCAATAATATCACTTATAGATAGTACTTAAGAAACAAGGAAAGAAAGGAACAACAGAGTAGAAACAATTATGATCTGTAGCAGCAATGCCAAGGATAAGTGGGGAGGGGTTGAGAAGGCAATAGGGACAGAGTCCTCCACAGTGGAGGAGGGATTTAAATAGTGTCTGGAAGAGTGAGCAGACATCTATCATGGGGAGACAGAAATTATATCCATGTGATAATGTTCCTATATATCATTATATCCTTAGTAAAACAATTTTTAAGAGTATATACAGAACAATAGATTTAATATAAATCTGCATTTATCATATTGTAAGAATAATCTTTTCCACAAAGGAGTGCAGCTATCCCAGTTTACAATAATATCTTCCCCCTTTTTAAAAATTCTTTTATTTTTGTTAGGGTAGTGGTTCTCAAAATTAGTCCTACAGTTAGTGACTTTAGGATCATCTAGGAGACTGTTAGAAATGGGATTCTTGATATAGCCCTTAAATTTAGCAGTTGTGCTAGTGTGAATCCATATTTGTATTCTAACACCCCCTTCCCCAGTAATTCAAATGGATACTCAAGGCTGAGGACCACTGTGAGACAATACAGATATACAAAGGAATGCAGGGCATAACTGCATGTTTCTAATAGTTTCTTTCTTCCTTGACCTACCTTCCTTCCTTCCTTCCTTCCTTCCTTCCTTCCTTCCTTCCTTCCTTCCTTCCTTCCTTCCTTCCTTCCTTCCTCCCTCCCTCCCTCCCTCCCTCCCTCCCTCCCTCCCTTCCTTCCTTCCTTCCTTCCTTCCTTCCTTCCTTCCTTCCTTCCTTCCTTCCTTCCTACCTTCATTCCTACCTTCTTTTCTTTCTTTCTTTTTAAGAAAAATATAGTGCATTAGGCTTACATCCACAGCCAGATAAAAATCTTGAAAGTACGAACATATATTTAGCACATGGCTCACTAACAAAGTCTCTCTCTTTAGAACTAGAAAAAAATTTTTATGATAGTTCTTCAAAAATAATATATATATATTATTTTAGCTGTAATTCTATTGTGCAAGTAAAATTTCTGGGATTAAGTATTTAGGTATTTTTCTTCCTCAAGGATTTACTATGAAAATTTTTCAGGAAAAGTTTTTTTCTTCCCTTCCCTTCCCTTCCCTTCCCTTCCCTTCCCTTCCCTTCCCTTCCCTTCCCTTCTCTTTCTTTCCTTTCCCTTTCTCTTTTTTTCTTTTTTCTTCTTTTCTTTCATGCAAAGCAAATAGAACCCAAAGATTAAATAACTGACCAAAATTCAGGACATTTATTTGAATGCATTAGTGAAATCATACTTATCTTGCAGAGAAAAATTCCTCTTTATCATTTGGACTTTTCTCCTGAAATTGTGGAGTAACTAATGTAGGTGTTCTGGATATGAACAATTTAAATTTTCCATATGGCTGCCACAGTATTCTTGCCTATCAATTTTCAGTCCCTTTTCAGGCAAGTAAAAATAATTTATCTTTCAACTGCCAGAACACCTTTCCAATTCTCACCAATTCTTTCAGTGCTACTGACCTATAATCAGCTTTAATGTCTATTTTCTCTTCATGATTATCAGAAATGGAACTTTTGGTCACATTTAAAATTCCATAAATCATTTTAAAGGTAGAAAAACATTCTTTTTATATCTAACATCATAGTTTCTATATTTCTAACTCATAACATGAATTTCAACTGCCCAAATACGAAAATTTCTTAAACCTAAAATTTCTTTGGAATGTTATTGATAAAACAAGGTAGCAATATTATAGAATAGATTTTCCAGAATTAGCATAAACATTGATATTATAATTTGTATGATTTAATGATATGATTCATATTTTTAAAACCTAGATGATATTCAAAGGATAACCACCTTAAAGTAATATTTTTATTTGTTTTGGGGATAGCTTTGATTTCAAACCCTATCTTACACAGCCACAGAAGCCCAAGTTTTATCTTATTATCTTTGAATCAGAACACTACTCATCTCTGACTTCAGTTTTCATGTGGGATTTATCTTGGGGCCTGTGGTGCATCAGGCATGGGAGTCTTTTTTGTATAACCGCTATACAATCTTCCCAGCCCAGAAACCTGCTTTAGAAATATAATTTATCGCCTCTTCAAAAAGCATTATACCACCTCCTTAAAGCCCTATTAATAATCCTAAAATAATCAAGCTCTATTTTACTATCTCCCTATTGCTCCCACATATTCCCTTTATCAACTTTAGTTTTACAGTTTGACTTCATTTTGTTTCTTGGGATTTGCTTGCTCTGCTTACTCTACTGTGTATAAGATCATTCTGTATTTTTTTTTCCACAAAAGTCACTTTAGGGGAGTCAGGCTGTAGCATAGCGGGTTAAGCACAGGTGGTGCGAACGAAGTGCAAGGACCGGCTTAAAGATCCCGGTTCTAGACCCTGGCTCCCCACCTGCAGGGGAGTAGCTTCACAGGCGGTGAAGCAGGTCTGCAGGTGTCTATCTTTCTCTCCCCTTCTCTGTCTTCCCTTCCTCTCTCCATTTCTCTCTGTCCTATCCAACAACAACTACATCAATAACAACAATAAAACAACAACAAGAGCAACAAAAGGGAATAAAAAAAATAAGTTTAAAAAAATTTTAAAAATCACTTTAGTATTTATTATAGGTTTTGTTTAGCTGCTGTTGATATATATATATATATATATATATATATATATATATATATATCCTTCAGATTTGATGGAAAACCTAGCAGGATAAAGTATTCCTGAATGGAGGATGTCTTTTTTTTCCTGTTAAATTTTGTATTACATTATATCAGCCCCCAAATGATATCGTTTTATCTCTCATTTCATAGTCACTCTGTCATCCATGTTTTATAGAGTCTGTACTAGAAAGAAAAACTATCTTTAGAAAGTGCTTTGGACTGCAGAGATAGCATAAAGTTTATGCAGAAGACTCATGCCTGAGGCTCTTATGTCCCAGATTTAATTTCCAGCACCACAACAAACTAGAGCAGAATGAACTGTGTATTTCTTTATATATTTCTATCATTAAAATAAAATAAATTTTAAAGGGATTTTATGTTCTGTATGATGACTGATAAGTATATTACTCTCATCCTATCCATATTCACAAAGACTAAGGCAATCAATACTATAAATGGCTCATTCAAAGCTTTTCTTTTTAAGCTTTATTTATTCGTTAATGAACAAAAGATGGAGGAGAGAAAAGATAACTAGAAGATGAATCTGGTAAATGTCTGTCTGGCGATCAAACTTGGGACCTTGTTCTTAAGAGTTCAAAGCTTTACCCATTCCTTCACCTTCCAGGTCGCCAAGAGTTTTGCCTCAATAGCATCAGGGCCATGAGCAATAAAACTTTTATAAACTAACTAACTGTAAGGCATTTTTCCATAGTGTTTTCAGATTTTAATTTATACTTTTTGGGAGGGATTATTATTTCATTCATAATTTTATATTCTGGTTCTGACAGTGTCATTTCTTAGCTTTAAGCTGTGCATGCAATTATTTTTATCTTCTTGGCTTCACTGCATGTATCATTTTTTTTTTTTTAATTTGACTCTTTTAATTTGTGTCTGGGAAGGTAACTCAGTGGTGGAACACAGGATCCAATACAAGTTTGATCCCAAACATAATATATATGAGAGTGATGTTCTAGTTCTCTCTTTTATTCTCTGAATAAGTAAATTTTTTTTTCTTGCCTCCAGGATTATTGCTGGGGCTCGGGGCCTGCACGACAAATCCACTGCTTCTGGAGGCCTTTTTTTCCCCTTTTATTGCCCTTGTTGTTTTTATCATTGTTGTGGTTATTATTGTTGTTGTTACTGATGTCATTGTTGGATAGGACAGAGAGAAATGCAGAGAGGAGGGGAAGACAGAGAGGGGGAGAGAAAGATTGACACCTGCAATGCAGGTCTCAAGATTGAGACCTGCTTCATCACCTGTGAAGCCGCTCCTCTGCAGGTGGGAGCTGGGGGCTCTAACCAGGCTTACACCAGCCCTTGTACTTCTAGCCATGTGAGCTTCACCCACTGGCTACTGCCCTACCTGCTGTGCTATCACATGATCCCCTAAGTAAATCTTCTTATATAGTAGGTAAATGACCTACTAATTAGTATGACCTACTAATCAATCATATAACTCTCTAGAAGGTTCCATGTTTTTAATGAAGCCCAGTTATTATGTTAACAGGACTTCCTCAATGTATCCTTCCAATATTTTTTAGTCTAAACTTGAGAATCATACAAAAGGAAACTTTATTGAAAATAGGATAATACTTTGTTGTTATCATACTATGTGTTTTAAATTTTTCAAGAATTGTTTATTCAGAATGTATGTACTCTATATCTTGAGGCATGGTCATGGAGTAGAAGCTGCTGCATGGTTGCTCCCCTAATCAACTAGTAGAAGCAATGAAAAATCACCTGAAACCTCCCCAGATTTCATCTGGGACTTCTTAAGAATAACCCTTAGCTGCAGATGGGTACAGGCATAAAAGGTTAGTGGAAGGAAAAGGGGTAGAAGGGAAATTTCTAGAATTTAAGAAGCCATTCTTAGTGGCAGTCAAGACATCTCACTAGCTACTCAATGGAGCATATTTTCACTGGCATGCAGGTGAGAAATTCCTGGTTGCTTAACCTGTGAACTCAGCATCACTAAGATATGAACGATAAGAATGAAGATATGAAGATAAGCACACACCAGTGTTTAAGGGAAAATTTTGCTGAGAACTAAATCCATGTGGTTTATTAAGGTGCCAGTTGCTAGAAAATAAATCCAATTTATTCTCTCAGCACCTTAGAGAGAGCAATTATCCCATGCTGCTATTATTCAGAGGCTGGACACATGCCAGCAGGACCCTATATAGACAACAGAGGCCCTAAACCAGCCTGGTGACGTGATAGTATCTCCATTCTCCCTCTCCTATTAGGATATGTAAACAAGGAAACCCTCAGATTATTCACTACATCTTTATCGTTCCTGGCCAAATTTTCAGCCATTTTTTGATTTTTGTTTGTTTTTGTCAAACTTAGGTAGCATTGCTAGACTTGGAGAGCAGTAAAAGCCACAACTACTTCATTAAGATGTTTACAAAAACATTTTAGTATTTTTAAGCTCACTATCCACAAAACACTTTATATAAGGTTTAAGGATTATATTAAATATCTTCAAGTAAAAGGTGAATTTGCTATATTTAAATACAGATATAAATAATTTAGGCATTCTTTTTATTTTCTCATAAGTTTCTTTCAAGCTTTTTAAAAATAAAACAATTGTGTAAACTGGTCAGGGAAGTAGCCCAGCGGGTAAGATTCAGTACTTGCAGATATGAGACCTTAGGCTTGATTCTAGTACTGCATTTCAGAGCAGAACTGTGGTGCTCTGATTGTTCTCTCATAAAACAAATAATTCAGACAATTCCACTGAATGAGCACCATGTCCTATATTAGGTGCCGAATAATGTGTCTGATATCATGAATTCAGAGAGAAAAATAAAAAATATATATATTTGATCTTACAGAATTAAGATTTCACTGTGATATCTATCTATCTATCATCTATCTATCTATCTATCTATCTATCTATCTATGTGTTTATCTATCTACCTATCTATAAATGTATGTATGTTCTTAGAAGAGTGGCACCATAATTACAAATCAATACTTACAAATCCCATGGAAATACAATTGAGTTGAGGGGATTAGTAAAGTATGAGAGAAAAGTCAGAACCTTGAATAGATAGCGTCCACCAGGAGTGAGGAAAAAACATTCTGAGTAGAAAAATAAACTAACATGTGTTATTGGGATAAAATTTCCTGTGAGATTTTAAGAAATAGGACTAGAAATGTTACTTGAGCAGACCATTAATGACCTTGTACATAGTTCTGAGGAAAATAACCTCTAAGTGCCTCACTTTGGAGTGAGGTGAAATGAAGCTCTATAAACTGTGATTAAACAATAAGCATTCATTATAAAACAAATCAGAACCAGAAATAACTCAATTTCTTGGCCTTAATGAATAGCAGAATACATTTTCAAAGTAGTAGTTATCTCAAGGTCTTTGAATCTTACAGCTTCTTTTATTCCTTCAACTTCTGAGGATATCTTTTGAAAAAAAATACTCAGTGGCTAAAATCATATGCAACCACTAATCTAATTAAGCCTTTTCATTTTACAGAAGAATACATTTAGCTTCAGGTCATACTACTAATTAAGAAGGGACTCAGTTCTCTTGACTCATTCCCTTGAGATAGCTCATCAATAAATCTCTAGTCAAGGAAATATGAGTGCAACTTTGAAATGATATACATTGACATACAGTAATATTCCAGAAAATAAAGAATGAGAAGAAGCAAATGGAAGTCATAAATAAAACCATCCAGTTTATAAAAATTAAAACCTACAATATAAAATCAATGTAGTTTTAAAAGTTTTCAACTATAACTGTGTAAAATATGAAATAGACATTGACACAGAAATAAAATGCTCAAATAAAAGAGTTTGCAATTTGTTTTTTCTTCTTTTTAAATTTTTTAAAATTTAAAATTTATTTGGATAGGGAAAGTGAGAGAAATCAAGAGAAGGGGGAAATAAAGAGGAAGAAATAAAGATTGATAGTTGAATCACTACTTCATCACTAATGAAGCTTCCCCTCTGTAAGTAGGGACTGGAGCTTGAACCCAGGTCCTTGCACATGGTCATTTGTGTGCTCAAGCAAGTGTGCCACCACCCTGAACCAATTCTGTCTATTTTAAAATAAGTAACAAATTAAAGTTAAGACTTTAATTGTAGACATATGTTTTTAAATTTTGAAATAAGTTTAAATATAGCTAAAAATTTTTTTTTCTTTTTTTTTTTTATTAAAGAAAGGATTAATTAACAAAACCATAGGGTAGGAGGGGTACAACTCCACACAATTCCCGCCACCCAATCTCCATAACCCACCCCCTCCCCTGATAGCTTTCCCATTCTCTATCTCTCTGGGAGCATGGACCCAGGGTCATTGAGGGTTGCAGAAGGTAGAAGGTCTGGCTTCTGTAATTGCTTCCTCGCTGAACATGGGCGTTGACTGGTCGGTCCATACTCCAGTCTGCCTCTCTCTTTCCCTAGTAGGATGGGTCTCTGGGGAAGCTGAGCTCCAGGACACATTGGTGGTGTCTTCAATCCAGGGAAGTCTGGCCGGCATCCTGATGACACCTGGAACCTGGTGACTGAAAAGAGAGTTAACATACAAAGCCAAACAAATTGTTGAGCAATCATGGACCCAAAGCTTGGAAAAGTGGAGAGAAAATTTTCTATGTTGGTTTAGGGGGATAGCTCACTGGATAGGGTACATACCTTACTATATATTTGTTCCAAATTAAAGTTCCAGTATCTCAGAGGAAATGCTATGTCGGCATGCTTTGTTATGGGAAGACCTTTCAGCACTGTAATTTCTCTTTCTGTTTCTCTATCTGAATATGGAAAAGTGAGACCCAAGCAGTAAAATCAACTGTGAGGGCCTGGCTCAGTTAAAAAAATTAAACAGTTCTCTCTGCAGAGGAAAATTTCCCCAGTGCAGGAGGGAATTATATTGATGATACAAAAATAATTTCATACCTGAGACTCTAAAGTCCCAGGTTCAGTCTTCCTTTAGGAATGAAAATTAGGTGAATTAAGAATGTCTGTGGTCCAGGAGGTGGCGCAGTGGATAAGGCATTGGACTCTTGGGCATGAGTTCAGTCACAGGTAGCACATGTACCCGAGTGATATGTGGTTCTTTCTCTCTCTCCTATCATTTCTCATGAATCAATAAATAAAAATTTTAAACAAAGAATGTCACCCCACCCCCTACTATAGCCATTCTCAAGTCATTTGTCACTGTTTACAGGGGATATCATGTGAGCATATGAGGGTTGGAAAACACCTCTACCTGGTGTTCTATTATGCCAGTGAGTGATATCACTTTTGACAATGTTGTAAATATAAGAAAATGATCATTTTTAAAAATATTACAAAGATAAAAAAATATATCTAAATGTAATTAAATATTTTTAAATACTGCAGATGTTTCTGATTATGATTGGATAATAATATGAAAGTATTATTTATCTTTAAGATTCTGTCTGACACCTTATGGATATGTTAAAATCATTCTCATGTTTCCAAATAAAGTGTGAGACTTTCCATATGAGACACACAAAGGAGGTGGTCAAAGACAATTTTGTATAGGTCTTCATGCACATTACAGTCATGAAAGACAGTCATGTAGATTAGAGCAGTGATAGTGGGAGTCCATTATTTTCTGTTTTAATGCGTATGTAATTTTATTTTTAATTTGTATTTCCCTAATAATAAGAGATAATGACTATCTTTTCAGCTGTCTGTTGTCAACTGTATGTCTTTGTTTAGATGCGTTCTAGTATCTCATTCCCATTATAATTTGTGCTTTTGTAATTACTGAAGTTTATGAGCTTCTTGTGTATTTTGGGTATTTAGCACCTTTCAAATATTTGATGAAAGCATATCTTTTACTGTACAGCTGGATGTATTTTTATTTTAATGAAAGCCTCTTATTTTTTTTATCACACAAAAGCAATTCTTTAACAAAAAAAATATTTGAAGAGTCCTGTTCACAGCCAGCAACAACAGTAACTTCCTCCTACCCCTCCTTCTTGCAGGTACTATAAGAGGGGGTGCGGTGACAGTCTTAATTCACCTGATTTTTATTTGTAAAGGGGGGAGGACTTTGATGGCTATTTAGGGTTTAGGAGTCTTTGACCGATTTCCTTTTGTGGCCTAGAGTTTGATATACAGGGCAGTGATGTCTAGTTCCTTGTATGTCTTGGTCACATCTGGGGCAGCTTATGGAAATGACTCAACACTCTCAGATTTCATGTTCATCCCATCAGTTACAAGACAGATGGCTTCCTTGCTGGGAGATCGGTGACATGAGTGAGATTATCACAGAAAGAACAAAAGATATATTGAATTCCAAATACATTTTTTCTTTTAGCTACCTGCGGTGAGGTTCTTCCTTTCTTTTGCCTTGCAGAAGTGCTAATTCTGCACATCTTCTCTAGACTTTATGACCAGAAAGCTGAAGTTCTTCAAATTGATAGAATCCCAATTTAAAAAAAAAAATTTATTTAAGAAAGGATTAATGAACAAAAACATAAGGTAGGAGGGGTACAACTCCACACAATTCCCACCACCCAATCTCCATAACCCACCCCCTCCCATGATAGCTTTCCCATTCTCTAGCCCTCTGGGAGCATGAACCCAGGGTCGTTGAGGGTTGCAGAAGGTAGAAGGTCTGGCTTCTGTAATTGCTTCCCCGCTGAACATGGGCGTTGACTGGTCGGTCCATACTAGCAGTCTGTCTCTCTCTTTCCCTAGTAAGGTGTGTCTCTGGGGAAGCTGAGCTCCAGGACACATTGGTAGGGTCTTCAATCCAGGGAAGCCTGGCCAGCATCCTGGTGGCATCTGGAACCTGGTGATTGAAAAGAGAGTTAACATACGAAGCCAAACAATTTGTTGAGCAATCATGGATCCCAAGCTTGGAATAGTGGAGAGGAAGTGTTAGGGAGGTACTCAGTGCAAACTCTAGTGTACTTCTGCTTTCAGGTATATATTTTGCAGTAGTTTATGGATATGTGTGCACATAAGCTCTCTCTCACAGAAACTGTTGTATATCTAGGTTTTGGGACTTTGTTAGAAAGTGAACCACCTGAGATGAAATTAGAGTGTACTATAAAAAGAAAGGTCTCACCCGAGTAATGAATTGAAGGGTTGTCATTCCACACGTGAAGTCTCTGAACACAGTCTGAGGTGAAGCATGTTGAGGTGGCAATCGTTGCATTGTTTAGGTTGTGATCGGCGGATGCAATATTATTTGGTTTGGATTGGAAGACACAACTGGGAAAGTGGGCCCTATCCAAGGGTTCCAGGACTGGGGGAAGTAGGGGCTCTCTAGTGAAGATGTGAGGTTCCTGCTGTCTTAGGGTTCAAAAAGACAATCGATAGTTAATGTTATCATCACATTATTTGTTAATTGGGTTAACTTTGAAAAGTCCTTTTGTTACGGTTTGCTGTACAGTACCCAGTATCTTGTATATAGCTTTGCTATTTTATTTCTTTATTTGGGGATAAATGGTTTACAGTCAACAGTAAAATACAATAGTTTGAACATGTATAACAGTTCCACATAACAATACAAACCCACTAGAGTATACATGGATATATATATACACACATTAGAATATATATTTGATGGTTATATATACAGATATGCAGAAGATTTGTATGGCACACATATACAGATATATAGTGATAGAGAGATCCTCTCATACTGTCATAGAGATATTAGGGGAAGAATATTCTATAAAATGGAGGAATAGATGTAGTACCTTAAGCTGAGAAAGTGATAGACTTTTTCAATAAACAGAAAAGATATTGATGCATGAAATCCAAGTGAACAAGAGAAAAAAAATGAATGATATAATAGTAATGAGAATGGACAGATCATGTTGGAACCCTAATGACTTTTTCAAGTAATTTGATTTTGTTGTTAAGCATGGGGTACCATGGGAGATATTTCAATAGAAGAGTAACATAATCCAAGGTATTATTTCCAGTGAATTTCCCCAATTGCTGTGCTATGGTTAGACTGGCAGGACACATTAGTAGAAGCCAAGAGTCCATTGTCATTAACCAAGAGAGAGAAGGTGATTCTTTGACCAGGGGAAATTGCTGGACTAACTAACAAGTGAATTAAAACTAGATGGAATCAACTGAAAACTACCTGAAAGGATTTTGAAGGTTTCCTCAGAGGGAGTTGGAGAGAAATAGGAACAATGTAAGGGATATAAAGATAGAAATTAGCATAAATATATCCAATATTTGCACATAGATAATTTGTGAAAGGGAAGAAACTGGAGGGAGAAACTAGGGCAGACATTGCTAGATCGAAGACTAAAATTAGGCAGAAAACCTTCAGAATGACTACCATTTTAGAAAACCTGCATACTTTAATTGAAATTGATGGACATACTAGTCCACTAACATGGCTCCAGTCAGCTCGCCTGTCAGGGTGGTATAAGTGCCATCTGAAAGATTCATGCCTGATTCACAGGCCAAAGATATAAACCCAAAATAGTTTGGAAGATTATTTTGAGCAGACAAAAAACTTCCAGAAAATATTAGAATTGTCCCTGAAATTCTACAGTGAATTTTGTAAAACTTTACAATGTTATGGAAAAAAGGTTAAACTTTTGTGGTTTAGACTATGAACTATCTTATTCTCACAGGACTTACAAGAATCACTCAAATACTTAATAATGTTTTTTCACTAAACCATATAATTAGACAAAATACTAGTTTTTCACATTACAATGTAATGTGGCATACACAAATATTTTAATTTTGTTTGTGCTAATCTGTCCTTGTCCAACCTGTATGTTTTTATAGTCTGCTAATTTACATTGTGTAATTTTTTTTAAGGCAGAAGGATATTATATTGAGAAATAAAAGGAGAGAGGGGGAAAAGTCAGCATACCAGTCTGATACACATGATATAAGAGATCAATAAAAAAGTCGTAAAGAACTTTTTCATCTTTTAAATAACAACACATTAATGGTCAATTTTAGACAATATTTTTATTTTATTTTTCTCCTATTTATTTTAGGGAAGAATAGAGAAAATTGAGCAGCAGAGAGGAGATAGAGAGGGTGAGAAAAAGAGAGATTCTTGCAGCACTGCTTCACCACTGGTGAAACTTCCTTATTGCAGATGGCTACTGGGGGCTTGGATTTGGATACTTAGTCATGGCAATCAATGCATTCAATAGAGTGCATCAGCACCCAGCCCTACAGAATTCTCTCTGTCCTATCAAATAAATAAATAAATAAATAAATAAACAAACAAATAAATAAATAACGGATGCTTGGAAGAGTATATGTATTATGCAGGCACGGAGCCCCAACAGTAAACCTGGTGTCATTTGAAAAAAAAAAGAAAATAAATAGATTGTTACATGAAACAGACGACATCAGATAACATCAGAAAACTGTTTACATATACCCACTTTCTTCTTTAGACTGGGGGATCAGGCTCTTGTGGCAGGAGGAATGGGAACAAAATCCTATTCCTATTCCTATTCCTATTCCTCTGGTGGGACTAGGGCAGTGAAAAATTCAGGAGAGTCGGAAAATCTGAGTCTAAGATTTATAACTCTCTCTCTCCGTGTGTGTGTGTGTGTGTGTGTGTGTGTGTGTATAATACCACTTTATTGTTTTGATGCTGAGACACCCACTTCAAAGAAGGCTAATACTATTAAAACATTGCTAGTTTCTGGTAGCCAAAATGCCTACTGTCACTGATGATCCTTTTATTTCTAGACCTTAATCTAAATTTTTGTTTATTTTTTTATTTTAAACCCTTTTAAAATTTATTTATTTATCATCTATTTGGTAGAGACATAGAAATAAAGAGGGAAGAGGTGAGAGAGTAAGAGATATATGATAGATAGATAGATAGATAGATAGATAGATAGATAAGGGTACAATTTTATCTTCATATGTCTATGAAGAGGTGATGTTATTGTTCTTTTATAATCTCTAGACATAATTTCCCTAGGTCTTTTCTAGTTTTCTGTGTTGTAGGGAATGCAGCATTCTAATTCTAAACTTATTTTACTTTACTTTTCTGAACTCTATTATATTTTCAAAACATAAGATTAGATTGCTTTTCTTTTTCTTTTAATTCAAATACTTTACCCAGATTATATAAAGTAGATATTTATCTCTTCTGTTAAAGTTGCCCAAAAAACTCTACTTCAAGTTTTTCTTTATCTCAAAGCAGTGCTCTACTATTTGATTATTTCTTCTCTATTTGTTTTTATATATTAAAGAATTCTTGTCTCCTGATCAACAATATAATTTATACTTGGATACAGGATGCAATTTCTTTTAAGATCCTCAGGGACCTTTCTATACTATTATTTATTTCTTTTCTCAATTTTCTTCATTCTATCTACTTGGGCTTTTTACATGTACTTATAGTTCACTCATTCATATAAAGCTATTTATTTATTTATTTTTTGTTTATACAAGTCAGTGGTATCAATGTGAATATTTCTTGACAGCATTATAATGTGAGATTTGGGTTCCAAGAGAGCCACCTTCCACATTTAGTTGGAAAGTGTCACTTTAAAATTTAAGCAAAATGTATATATTTAGACTATAATTTTATGTGGAGTAACATACTACAACAATATAATCCTACCATTTGTTTAGAAGAAAGGGTAGTTATACTAGTACATAGTACAAACTGGGCCCAAGAGATAGGCTATCTAGCTGACATATATCAATGGAGTTCCCTAGAGTTCCTTTGTTGCTACCTATTTAAAGGTGCATCTTCTGAGCAAGGGTCCCTGATTGTCCTCACTGAGGAAGAAAAAAGGTGTAGAATCAAAAAGGTTTTTCAAATTCAGCTCAATTATATTCCTAAAATTATTCCTTATTTCAGACTGTATTATCAGACCACATGTTAATTTTGATAGAGGGCTTCTAACTCATAGAGACATATTTTTTAATGTTACAGTGATTTAGTATCAATTTACAAAATTATAAGATAACAGGGATATAATGCCTCACTGTTCCCACCATTGGAAGCTAAAATAGTATTCCCAATATTACAGCTATAAATTGACTTATTTCTATAACCATCTGTCTATATTTATATATATTTCCATTTTTTCTATGTTTCTTCACTCTCTTCCCATCCAAGTCACACCCACACTTATTACTACTTCTGAGAGTCTGTTACTTTTCCTATTCTCTCTCTGGGTCCATATGTAGTTGGAGTTCAGAGCCCTCTGGTCATCTTACCCCTATTACTTTCCCTAACTGAAGTATGGACTAAAATTCTTTTTGGGGGGACAGAAGGTGGGAGTTCTGGCTTTTGTAATTGCTTCCCCACTGGACATGGATATTAGCAGGTCAATCCATACCCCCTGCCTGTTTCTATCTTTTCTAGTGTTGTAGGAGAGGTGCAGTTCCAGTATACATAGGTAAGGTCTTCTGCCCAGGGAAGTCAGGATAGAATCATGACAATGTGTGCAACTTGGTGGCTAAAAGGCAGCAAGATATAAAGAAGTACCAAATGGTTAATGAATAGGGATCAAAAAGTAGGAATAGAGTAGATGAGATTTGGAATCTTAGAGTGGAAAAAAGTAAGAAACTCTATTTTAGCTATGTTCCCAGGGGTATTTGGTATTTTTTTGCTTGGGTTTGATATTTAACATAGAGGTTGACAAAAATAATGTTTGGGAAGATGGTTTTAGAGTTGAGAATAAGGCTACAAAGTTATATTAGGGCAGAGTAGCTCCCAAACTTGAAGAAACTCTGTGAATAAAATTAACTGTTTACCCCATCAACCTTGCCCAGGGCCCATTTGTATTCATATCTTGTGAAGGAGCCTGTATAATATCTGAATCTCTTGTCAGTTTGAGCTTGCAGTCCATGGTCATAGCTGTGAACTTTCTATGCTGCACTTATTTTATTGTTCACTTATTTTATTGTTCCTCAAGTATCAGACAACCCAGCCTCCATTCAGAGAGTGGGATGGACCCTACTAATGCTAATTTAGGGTGGATAACTTCTTTGAATGGCCCACAAGAAAGCTTATGATGATGTTCCTGATGGAAGCGACCACTGAGATTCCAAGAATTCCCTAACTAGGGCTCCAAATTTCGGGGTGGTCTAGCCATCATGAAGTGAGCTAGTCTCTTGTCCTTATCCAGATTTTGCAGTCTTCTCTTTATCTGACAAGGTTAAACCTTCTCCAAATTGCTAAAACATTGAGTGTTATTTGTTGTATCCAAACTGGTATTAGGTTTATGGAATCTGTCTTCTTTGGCCTTTCTACTAGATTGCTAAGCTCATGAGGCCTAAGTTTAATCAATTAGAGAATTTTTGATGCCGTCTTTAGGCCTCTTTACTAGAATCTCAAGCTTATTAGGTCTCCCTGCTGTTGTTATAGCATCTGGGGATGTATTCTTGGATAATTCCTTCCTACTTAGTGTTCAAAGAAATCACCTAGTATCCATGTAGATTCTTCAGCAGCTGGGCAAATAAGTAAGTATAAACATTTAATAAAGTAATTTGAAAAAATTCAAGAGGATAAATGAATACCACATTGACATTGTTATGTGACCTGTGAATCAATCAGCCTCCTATTTAACAAGTAGAAATTTTTATCAGAAGTAATAAGTAATACAAAGTCAAAAGTCTACATATGTAGGAAGAGCACAGCATAAGGTTAGTAGAAAAAAAGCCTTTATTATCTGTATTCATTATATGAAACATATGAATAATTTCACTGATAACAGGTGATTTTTTTTATTCAGGTAGAAAAAGAGAAAGGAGAGAGAGAACTGGAGGGAGAGATGCCACAACACCATAGCTTCCTCTGATGTCATAGCATCTCCTCTGTGGTAATGAGATTCAGACCAGAATCATGTGAATGGCAATGCACAATGTCTCTGATTCTTAGAAGATAATTTCAGGTAAACCCACAATTCCAAGGGGAAGGTAGATAAGTATTTTGAGGACAATTTCCTAATAAGGAAGATCAGAACAAATGAGGAGGGGAGGTAAGATGGCGGCAGCCTGAGAAATCCTGACAGCGAGTGCTCTGATAGCATCGTTGGCAACGGTAGGATTTTCTGCCTTTAGCAGGCCAGTCAATAAGGGGGGGGCACCAAAGAAGTGATTACAGTTTAATTTGGGTTAACAATTAGAGCAAAGGTGACACGGACTAGCGGGGCTCCAGAATTCCCAGGCGGCGCCAGGCAAGGTGAGTGCGCCGGGCATTGTCCCCCGCCCGCCCGGGAAGGCGGCTCCTCCGCCGGTTGCAGAGCCCGGCGGGCAGAGGACCCGGAGAGAGCACTTTAGCTCGGGGGCTGCCTCTTGGGAGTCGCGAGGGTCCACCGCGACCCTGAGGGTGGATCCAAAGACTTCTTGAGTATAGCTCTCATTGGATCAAAGGACTTGGAGCTAGTTTTCATTTTTGAGAAATCCTTTAAAAAAGTCTGGAGGGCGGGGTTTCCCGGAAGATGGCGCCCGGAGAAGCGGCCAGCCTTTGAGCTCCGGACACATCTCCTGTAAACAATAGGATTTTCTGCCTTTAGCAGGCCAGCCAATAAGGGGCCATAACGGTCATACCAAGGATGTGTCTATAACTTAATTTGGGTTAAGAATTAGAGTAGGGGGAAAAAATTCTTTTTTCTTCCTTTTAATTTTCAAGCATACATCCTTCCCGCCGCCCCCCCCCCCCCCATAAGCAGTGCCTGGGACCAGCTACTAGCAGGATACCCCATACCACCTAACAGGATTTTTTTTTTTTCTCTTTTTTTTTTTTTTTTTTTAATTCACTGATACACATTTGGGAAGTTCCTCGCACTGCTCTTTAATTACAACTCTTCTTCTTATCTTCTCCCTTTTCTCTCTCTTATCTCTCTCTATCTCTCTCTTTTTTTTTTTTTTTAATCTTGTCATACACTTCTTTCTTCTTTGCCTTTCTGAATTTGTGAATTACTTTGGGGAAGAAATCTGACCCAGAGTGGACTCTCTACGTGTGTATCTCTGCTCTAGTTCCCTTTACACTCTTGTTACCCTTAGAATATACACTGGATAGTAGATTTGCATAACTGTCTATTCTTGCTATCCTCTCTTCCTTTTCTCTTTCTTCACTGGGATTTGGTTACTATTTTTTCACGGACTGGAGAAATTGTTTGGCTAACTGGTAACGATTAAACGCCTTCAATACTTACTTCAGTTGCTACTGTTATTCCGGAGGTTGGTGAGTGCAATTGTCATAAAGGTATTTAGTACAGTGTTACTTGTGCTCAAAACACAACAACTGAGGAACAACAGAGCATTAAAAAAAAAAAAAGAGAGAAACACATAAATTAAAAAAAAAAATGGGTAGATTAAAAACAAATAAAACTGCTACCCCAATGAATGAAGACAAGAGCCCAGAAGAAACCACAAATCAGTCAGAAGTAACCATAGATAAGAAAAGTATGCAAGCAATAATAAAATTATTAATCACAGAAATGAAAACAACATTGGAGGAAAGAAATGGCAGTATTAGGGAAACAACAGTTGAGACCCCCAAGGAAAATACTGATTATCTTGAGACAATTAGAGAACTGAAAGCTGAAATAGCTGTAATGAAGAAAGAAGCTGAGGCAAGGGAAAGCAGACTAACAGAAGCAGAAAACAGAATTAGTCAGACAGAGGATGAGTTAGAGAAAACTAAGAAAGAGGTGAAAGAGCTTAAAAAGAGATTGAGAGACACTGAAAACAACAACAGAGACATATGGGATGATCTCAAAAGAAGTAACATTAGTATAATTGGCCTGCCAGAGGAAGAAAGAGAGGAAGGGGAAGCAAACATCCTAGAGGAAATAATACAAGAAAATTTCCCAGACCTGAATAACAGAAAGGATATCAAGGTGCAAGAGGCCCAGAGAGTACCAAACAGAACCAACCCAGACCTGAAAACACCAAGACACATCATAGTCACAATGAGAAGAAGTAAGGATAAAGAAAGGATCCTAAAGGCTGCAAGAGAGAAACAAAAAGTCACATACAGGGGAAAACCCATAAGACTTTCTGCAGATTTTTCAACTCAAACTCTAAAAGCCAGAAGGGAGTGGCAAGATATCTATCGAGCCCTGAATGAAAAAGGGTTTCAACCAAGGATTATGTATCCTGCTAGACTTTCATTCAAGCTAGATGGAGGGATCAAAACCTTCTTAGACAAACAACAGTTAAAGGAGGGAACTATCACCAAGCCGGCCCTGAAAGAGGTACTAAAATACCTCTTATAAACAAGAACATCACTATAATACTTGTAATATATCAGAGTAAACAAATTGTTTTTTAGAACAATGGCACTACAATACATTAAATCCATAATATCAATAAATGTCAATGGCTTAAACTCACCCATCAAAAGGCACAGGGTGGGGGGATGGATCAGAAAACATAACCCAACCATATGCTGCTTGCAAGAATCCCATCTGTCACAACAAGATAAACACAGACTTAAAGTGAAAGGATGGAAAACTATCATACAGGCTAACGGTCCACAAAAAAGGGCAGGAACAGCCATTCTCATCTCAGACACGATAGATTTTAAATTGAATAAAGTAATAAAAGATAGGCAAGGACATTACATAATGATTAGAGGATCAATCAGCCAAGAAGACTTAACAATTATTAACATCTATGCACCCAACGAGGGACCATCTAAATACATTAAACACCTATTGAAAGAATTTCAAAAATACATCAATAGTAATACAATAATAGTGGGAGACTTCAATACCCCACTCTCACACTTAGACAGATCAACAAAGCAGAGAACCAATAAAGATACAAGAGAATTGAATGAAGAGATTGACAGACTAGACCTCTTGGACATTTTCAGACTCCTCCACCCCAAAAAACTGGAATACACCTTCTTTTCAAATCCACACAACACATACTCAAGGATAGACCACATGTTAGGCCACAAAGACAGCATCAATAAATTCAAGAGCATTGAAATCATCCCAAGTATCTTCTCAGACCACAGTGGAGTAAAACTAACTTTTAACAACAAACAGAAAATTATTAAAAGACATAGAATTTGGAAACTAAACAACATGCTCCTTAAGAACCACTGGGTCAGACACTCACTCAAACAGGAAATTCAAATGTTCCTGGAAACTAATGAAAATGAAGACACAACCTATCAAAATATTTGGGACACAGCTAAAGCAGTACTGAGAGGGAAACTTATAGCTATACAATCACATATTAAACACCAAGAAGAAGCCCAAATGAACGACCTTACTACACACCTCAAGGACTTAGAGGAAGAGGAACAAAGGAACCCTAAGGCAACCAGAAGGACAGAAATCACTAAAGTTAGAGCAGAAATAAACAACATCGAAAATAAAAGAACCATACAAAAGATCAATGAAGCCAAATGTTGGTTCTTTGAAAGATTAAACAAAATTGACAAACCCCTAGCCAGACTCACCAAACAAAAAAGAGAGAAGACTCAAATTAATAGAATTGTAAACGATACAGGAGATATCACAACTGACACCACAGAAATCCAGAGAATTCTACGAAACATCTATAAAGATCTATAAGCCACCAAGCTAGAGAATCTGGAAGAAATGGAACAATTCCTAGAAACCTATGCACTTCCAAAACTGAACCAAGAAGAACTACAAAATCTAAATGCACCAATCACAGACAAAGAAATTGAAACCGTTATTAAGAATCTCCCCAACAACAAAAGTCCTGGACCAGATGGCTTCACAAACGAATTCTACAAAACTTTCAGGAAACAGTTAATACCCATACTTCTTAAGCTATTCCATAAGATTGAAGAAACAGGAATACTCCCTTCCACCTTTTATGAAGCCAACATCACCCTGATACCAAAAGCTGATAGGGACAGAACAAAAAAGGAAAACTACAGACCAATATCTCTGATGAACATAGATGCCAAAATATTAAACAAGATCTTGGCCAACCGGATACAGCAACACATCAAAAAGATTGTTCATCATGACCAAGTGGGATTCATCCCAGGAATGCAAGGCTGGTTCAACATCCGTAAATCAATCAATGTCATTCATCACATCAATAAAAGCAAAGCCAAAAACCACATGATTATCTCAATAGATGCAGAGAAAGCCTTTGACAAAATCCAACACCCATTCATGCTCAAAACTCTACAAAAAATGGGAATAGATGGGAAATTCCTCAAGATAGTGGAGTCTATATATAGCAAACCTACAGCCAATATCATACTCAATGGAGAGAAGCTGAAAGCATTCCCCCTCAGATCAGGGACTAGACAGGGCTGCCCACTGTCACCGTTACTCTTCAACATAGTATTGGAAGTTCTCGCCATAGCAATCAGGCAAGAGAAAGAAATCAAAGGGATACAGATTGGAAGGGAAGAAGTCAAGCTCTCACTATTTGCAGATGATATGATAGTATACATAGAAAGACCTAAAGAATCCAGTAGAAAATTACTGGAAGTTGTTAGGCAATATAGCAAGGTATCAGGCTACAAAATCAATGTACAAAAATCAGTGGCATTTCTTTATGCAAACACTAAATCTGAAGAAGAAGACATCCAGAAATAACTCCCATTCACTGTTTCAGCAAAATCAATCAAATACCTAGGAATAAAGTTGACCAAAGAAGTGAAAGACTTGTATGCTGAAAACTATGAGTCGCTACTCAAGGAGATAGAAACTGATACCAAGAAATGGAAAGATATCCCATGCTCATGGATTGGAAGAATAAATATCATCAAAATGAACATTCTCCCCAGAGCCATATACAAATTTAATGCAATACCCATCAAAGTTCCACCAAGCTTCTTTAAGAGAATAGAACAAACACTACAATCATTTATCTGGAACCTGAAAACACCTAGAATTGCCAAAACCATCCTAAGGAAAAGAAACAGAAATGGAGGCATCACACTCCCAGACCTTAAACTATATTATAAAGCCATCATCATCAAAACAGCATGGTACTGGAACAAAAATAGGCACACAGACCAGTGGAACAGAATTGAAAGCCCAGAAGTAAATCCCAACACCTATGGGCATCTAATCTTTGATAAGGGGGCCCAAAGGATTAAATGGAAGAAGGAGGCTCTCTTCAATAAATGGTGCTGGGAAAACTGGGTTGAAACATGCAGAAGAATGAAATTGAACCATTTTATCTCACCAGAAACAAAAATCAACTCCAAATGGATCAAAGACCTAGATGTCAGACCAGAAACAATCAAATACTTAGAGGAAAACATTGGTAAAACACTTTCCCATCTACACCTCAAGGATATCTTTGATGAATCAAACCCAATTGCAAGGAAGACCAAAGCAGAAACAAACCAATGGGACTACATCAAATTGAAAAGCTTCTGCACATCCAAAGAAACTATTAAACAAACAGAGAGACCCCTCACAGAATGGGAGAAGATCTTCACATGCCAGACATCAGACAAGAAACTAATCACCAAAATATATAAAGAGCTCAGCAAACTCAGCCGCAAAAAAGCAAATGACCCCATCCAAAAATGGGCAGAGGAAATGAACAAAACATTCACCACAGAGGAGATCCAAAAGGCTAACAAACATATGAAAAACTGCTCTAGGTCACTGATTGTCAGAGAAATGCAAATTAAGACAACACTAAGATACCACCTCACTCCTGTAAGAATGGCATACATCAAAAAGGACAGCAGCAACAAATGCTGGAGAGGATGTGGGGACAGAGGAACTCTTTTACATTGCTGGTGGGAATGTAAATTGGTACAGCCTCTGTGGAGAGCAGTCTGGAAAACTCTCAGAAGGCTAGACATGGACCTTCCATATGACCCAATAATTCCTCTCCTGGGGTTATACCCCAAGGACTCCATAACACCCAACCAAAAAGAGGTGTGTACTCCTATGTTCATAGCAGCACAATTCATAATAGCTAAAACCTGGAAGCAACCCAGGTGCCCAACAACAGATGAATGGCTGAGAAAGCTGTGGTATATTTACACAATGGAATACTATGCAGCTATCAAGAACAATGAACTCACCTTCTCTGACCCAGCTTGGACAGAGCTAGAAGGAATTATATTAAGTGGACTAAGTCAGAAAGTTAAAGATGAGTATGGGATGATCCCACTCATCAACAGAAGCTGACTTAGAAGATCTGAAAGGGAAACTAAAAGCAGGACCTGATCAAATTGTAAGTAGGGCACCAAAGTAAAAACCCAGTGGTGAGGGGTAGACATGTAGCTTCCTGGGCCAGTGGGGGGTGGGAATGGGTGGGAGGGATGGGTCACGGTCCTTTGGTGATGGGAATGGTGTTTATGTACACTCCTAGCAAAATGTAGACATATAAATCAGTAGTTAATTAATATGAGAGGGGGAAATCAATTGTATGTCTCAAAGGTTCTCAAAAGACAAACTGAATCTTTTTAATAGATAGGCTACGTGTTTGATATGCGGACTCTCTCAAAAGCCTAGACCAAGTAGATCAGAAGCTTCCAATAGCACAGCTATATACAAGATACTGGGTACTGTACAGCAAACCATAACAAAGGGACTTTTCAAAGTTAACCCAATTAACAAATAATGTTATGATAATATTAACTATTGATTGTCTTTTTGAACCCTAAGACAGCAGGAACCTCACATCTTCACTATAGAGCCCCTACTTCCCCCAGTCCTGGCACCCTTGGATAGGGCTCACTTTCCCGTATGCTTCTCCCAATCCATACCAAATAATATTGCATCCGCCGATCACAACCTAACCAAAGCAACGATTGCCATCTCAACATGCTTCACCTCAGTGTGTATCCAGAGATTTCACGTGTGGAATGACAACCCTTCAGCTTCATTACTCGGGTGAGACCTTTCCTTTTATAGTACACTCTAATTTCATCTCAGGTAGTTCACTTTCTAACAAAGTCCCATAACCTAGACATACACCAGTTTCTGTGAGAGAGAGCGTATGTGCACACGTATCCATAAACTACTGCAAAATATATACCTGAAAGCAGGATTACACTAGAGTTTGCAGTGAGTATCTCCCTAACACTTCCTCTCCACTATTCCAATCTTGGGATCCATGATTGCTCAACAAATTGTTTGGCTTTGTATGTTAACTCTCTTTTCAATCACCAGGTTCCAGATGCCACCAGGATGCTGGCTAGGCTTCCCTGGATTGAAGACCCCACCAATGTGTCCTGGAGCTCAGCTTCCCCAGAGACACACCTTACTAGGGAAAGAGAGAGGCAGACTGGGAGTATGGACCGACCAGTCAACGCCCATGTTCAGCGGGGAAGCAATTACAGAAGCCAGACCCTCTACCTTCTGCAACCCTCAACGACCCTGGGTCCATGCTCCCAGAGGGCTAGAGAATGGGAAGGCTATCATGGGAGAGGGTGGGTTATGGGGATTGGGTGGTGGGAATTGTGTGGAGTTGTACCCCTCCTACCTTATGCTTTTGTTCACTAATCCTTTCTTAAATTAAAAATTAAAAAAAAAAAAAAAAGTTTACAGCAGGGGCCAGGTGGTGGAGCACTTGGTTAAGTTCATACATTACAGTGCTCAAGGATCCAGGTTCAAGCCCCTGCTCCCCAACTGCAGGGATAAGTTTCACGAGAAGTGAAGTAGTGCTGCAGGTGTCTCCTGTCTCTCTCCTTGTCTCTCTGTCTGTCTATCTCCCCGTCTCCACTCAATTTCTCTCTGTATCTACCCAATAATAATTAAACAAAAATATTTTTTAAAAAGTGTACTGTATACTTATTAACATGGGTAAAATTTTTCATGACTATGATAGGTGTCTGAAAACACTTGCACATAAGTAACTGCTTTTCTTAAATCTGTTTTAAAAACTTTTTAAAAAACTTTTTTTAATTTTTTTATATTTATTTTTATTTATTTATTCCCTTTTGTTGCCCTTGTTGTTTTATTGTTGTAATTATTATTGTCATTGTTGTTGGATAGGACAGAGAGAAATGGAGAGGGGAGGGGGAAGACAGAGAGAGGGAGAGAAAGATAGACACCTGCAAGACCTGTTTCACCACTTGTGAAGCGACTCCCCTGAAGGTGGGGAGCCAGGGCTTGAACCAGGATCCTTATGCGGGTCCTTGTGCTTAGCGCCACCTGCGCTTAACCCGCTGCACTATAGCCCGACTCCCTTAAAAAAACTTTTTTGTATTTATTTTTTTAATTTCCCTTTTGTTGCCCTTTTTTTTTTTTTTTTTATTGTTGTTGTAGTAGTTATTGATGTCTTGTTGCCAGACAGGACAGAGAAAAATGGAGAGAGGAGGGAAAGACAGAGAGGGAGAGAGAAAGATAGACACCTGCAGACCTGCTTCAACACCTGTGAAGGGACTCCCCAGCAGGTGGGGAGCCAGGGGCTCCAAATAGGATTCTTGTGATGGACCTTGCACTTTGTGACACATGCACTTAACCTGCTGCACTACCTCCAGACTCCCTTAAGTAAACTTTTTTATCTTTATAAGTAGATATGTCTTTTTTGTTTTTGTTGCCCTTGTTGTTGCTGATATTGTTATTGTTGCCATTGCTGTTGTTGTTGTTGGCTAAGACAGAGAGAAATCAAGAGAGGAGAGAAGACAGAGAGGGGGAGAGAGACACCAGCAGGTGTGCTTCACAACCTGTGAAGCAACCCCCTGCAGGTTTGGATCAGGGGGCTCGAACCAGGATCCTTAAGCTGGTTCTTGTGCTTTGCACCATGTGCACTTAACCCACTGCACTACGGCCAGGCCCCTAGATACGTCTTTTTAATACAGTTGTTTGTTTGTTTGTTTGTTACTATGGATGAAATAAGTCTAACTTCCCAGAAAACTCTGTTGATGCATGTTGAGAGAAACAAAGAGGGAACATGTAGAAAGGTTAGCTCAAAAAGAATAAAAAAAAGAAAAAACAAAGTTCAAAAAGTACCCAAAAGATAAGAAATGAAAAATACTTTCCCCTCATACTTGCTAGTCTTTCTCAAGTACCATTGTCCTTGATAGTTTCTAATGATTCTGGTCATAGAGAATCCATATATCTAAATACATGCTCATAGTCAATTATTATTTTACACCTACTTTATAGTAAGTATCATCTTACCTTTATTAAAGCTGTTTTAGCAATTCTTTCATATTTATATTGTGGCCCTTGTAACCTAACTCTTTATTCTAAGAACTGTTTTATATGATATTATGTGGAAATATAACCAAGCATAGAGTTATACCCCGGTAGTTTTGTATCCCTTTCTTTTTTAAAATTTTTTTTATATCCCTTTCTTTTAACTTACATGTTTAATTCACTACTTTATCTTCCACATAAAGACTAAAGGTTAATTTCATCAAATAACTGGAACAAAAACTGCACTTCTTTTTAAGAAACCTAACATACTAGTAATTTTAAGTATCGGATTAAAAATCAAAATGTTAATGATTTTTTTTTGAATGTTTGTGATTTTACATGGAAGTTTTCTCTGTCATTTTAACAGAATCGTAAAATGTAGTGTTAAATATACTTAGCACTTCAGACAATTCTAATAAGACTGCAAAAGGTCATAACAGTTTTGTAAAACAATTTGGTAGTTCCTCAAAAATTTAATATATTTACCACATAACTAAAATAAGGCCACTCTTAGACTAATCTATATAAACTGAAAACGTGCCCTTGAAAAAAGAACCTACACAAATGTTTAAAACAGTATTATTCATAATAGCCAAAAAAAATCACAGCAGCCCAATGTCCATGAACATACAAACCAATAAATGAAAAGTCAGCACATCCATATAATGAAATATTATCTGCTCACCAAAAAGAACAAAATGCTGATATGTGCTGTAACATGGATGAATGTCAAACAAACAAACAAAAACAACAACATATATACAAATATATTGTAGACCAGGGATGTAGCTCAGTGGTAGAACACATGTCTCTGATATCTGGGGTCCTGGAAAAAATCCCTAACACTAAAAAACAATAATTCATTGGGGAGACACTTGGATGATAGAATGCTAGCTTTACATAGGTGGTCTCTGCTGCTGTATATGTCCGAGAGATACTTTAGTTTCTCCTTTTTTGTCTTTTCTTGTGAAATAAATTAATGAATCATTTTATAAAATAAGTAAGCAAACAAACAGAAATACTGCTAAGTGAAAGGAGATAGACACCAAAAGGGCATGCTATGTGTTTATAAGAAACATTCAAAACTGTCCTATCACAAGCAGAGAAAGTAGATGGGTATAGCTGTTGTAAGTGGATGGAAATAAGAAGGAGGCCCTGGAACATGATGGCAGAGGAGAACCTAGTTGGGGTTGTATTGTTACTTGGAAAACTGGGAAACGTTATGCATATACAAATTATTGTATTTTACTGTCAATTGTAAACCATTAATGCCCCAATAAATAAATTTTTTTAGAAAGGAAAAAAAAAAAAAAAAAAAAAAAAAAGAACAAATGAAATTATTTTAAGGTAATTGAAATGTAACCATTTAATATAAATATGGGCAAATGTTTTTTAAATTTAATTAATTAACTAATTAAATAGTTAATTTGCTGAAAGAGAGTTATGAAGGGAAAGATTCAGAGAGAGACCAGAGCACTGCTCTTCTCTGGTTTATGGTGTTGCTGGGGACTGAACCAGGGAACTCAGAAACTTAGGCCTAAAAGTGTTTTTCATAAGCATTATGCTTTCTCCTCAATCCAGGCAAATTTTTTTCAATAAAAGCTCAGCTAGTAAATATTTTTGACTTTTCAGGCCATTTGCTTTTTGCTATAACTATTCAACTTTGCCATTTTAAGTGGGAAGTAGGTAGATAATACCTAAACAAATGGAAGACTGTGTTCCAATAAAACTTTATTTACAAAACAGGCAGAATTATGGCTGTATCCCAAGGATGGTTTGCCAACTTGTAATTTTGCATGCTGCTTTACCGGTCATTTCTAAAGTGTACAGTAATTTCACAACAAGATGGATGTTAGAAGTACTTATAGACCAAGTGCTTTGATTCTTAACTCATTATTTGCTACTCATTACCATAGAAATCATAACACACTAGTCATTGAAAACTACAGCTTTTAGCAGTACTTAAGAGGCACTAGGGATCTCAAAAACCATAAAGGAAACAGTTTGATATAATGACCTTACTTTTCCAAAATATTTTATTTTGCTCATTTGTCAATGAGTATAGAAAAGTGACTAAATTTGTCTCATTTTTCCCCATTTTTATTTGTTACTTAGCACATAACTAGAGAGATAAGGCCAAAGGAAAACCAAAGTGTGTGGGTATGTGTATAATTCTTGCTTTTTAATTTTTTAAATTAAGCTTAGTCATTTTGAATTGCTTTACAAGTAACTATTCAAATATGTCAGTGAATGGTGATTAGTGGAAGCCCAGTGTCTTGCTATCAGAGAGGCAAGTGATATATAAGCAATAAGGGGGGCTAAGATACAACTTGCATTATTGAATTCGAGTGACAAATATTAGTGTGAACTCATCTTTAACTGAAAATTCATAGATTATTGTGCCTTATTATTATTATTTTCTTTTTCCATTTCTCATTAGTTGTGGCTTACAAGATAGTTCCAGACCTTACTTAGCACCAAAGTTATATGCCGCAATTCCCAAAGAAACACTATAGTGCTTAGGGTCTTAAAACAATTTATTTCTTCTTTCTTTTTGCTTCCTTCCTTCCTTCCTTCCTTCCTTCCTTCCTTCCTTCCTTCCTTCCTTCCTTCCTTTCTTTCTTTCTTTCTTTCTTTCTTTCTTTCTTTCTTTCTTTCTTTCTATTCATGGGTATCAGTTTTCTAATTCCATAATGAGTGAAGTCATCTGGTAGTTATCTTTTATCTTTTATTTCACTAAGCATAATCACCTCCAGTTCTATCCATTTTGTTCCATAGGACAGCGTATCATATTTTTAATGTATAGCAATATTACATGGAGTATATGTCCCATAAATTCTTTAACCAGTCCTCTCTTGATACACATTTTGGCTGCTTCCAATCCTTGTCTCTTTTGAATCATGCAGCTATGAACATAAGGGTGTATATGTCCATTCAAATTGGTCTTTGCATGTTCTTTGAATAAATGCCTAAGAGTGATATTGTGGCCATAAGATATTCCATTTTTTTGTTTGTTTAAAGATTCTCTGTATAGTCTTACAAAGGAGCTGCACTAAATTGCATCCACATCGATAGTGTGATAGTGTCTCCCCTTTTCCACAACATCACTGGCATCTGTCATTTCCAGTTTCAGGTATGAGATACTGAGAGGGAGCTCAACAAGAGGAGGGGAGCTGAACAGAAGAAAGTAGGACAAGGGAAAAAAAAAAAGATGACCCTAGTCAAAGCTGCAAACTACAAGAAGCAATCACCTCTTAGTAAGGGGCCTTTCCTTGAATTTTATAGCTTAAGGGGAACTGGACAGTGTAGTTGTGATTTGTATTTCTCTAATGATAAATTAAGTGTATCAATTCTTAATATGTCTGTGGGAAATTTGTATCTCTTTTTTAGAAAACTGTTTAATTAGTTCTTTGGGCTTCTTTCTTTTGTAACAGTGCTTTCTATATATTGTTTATATATATATAAAATATGTATGTGTGTACATAAATGAGCCATTGATTGAGCCTAACTCAGTAATGTTCAAGCAGCAAACATTACTGTTTGCTCTGATCTTGTTTTCAAATGCTCTGATGCTCTGATCTTGTTTTCAAAAATTATCATTTTATAAAGTATATTAAAAGGTAAAGTTGAATTCTAATTTTATGAGAAAAGTTATAAAATTTACATCAACAAGTAAAGAAATATGTAAAAAATAGAGATAAAATCTTTAAAAACTTCTGTTAATTCAATATAGTACAATTTTAATATGGAAATGAAAATAATAATGGATTTTAGCATAATGAATTTAAATGGTTCACTATTCCACAGAGAAAATTTAAAAATAAATCAAGCCATGAGACAAGAAGGGAAATCTCTTTATAGAAGGCAAAGAACTAATTAATAAAGAAAGGAATAGTAGCTAATGAGGCAAGAAGGGAAATCTCTTTATAGAAGGCAGGTAATTAATTAATAAAAGAATTGTAGCTATCTGCTAAGTCCATTGATTAAATTGTATTGGGATAATGGATAGTAACATAATTCAGGACATCACCCGTCAGATTACATGTTAACTAGGTTGGGGAAGATAGATTTATAATAGAAATATTTAGCAGATATATTCTTAGCCTAGGGATTACACTTGACATGACTTGTGTGATGGGATAAAACTAAGATAATGTAGTTATTTTCCAGTGTTTTGTAAATCTTATTAAAATATGGAGGAAGTTCTTAATTGGCCTAAATTCCTAAAAAGCAATGATGAAATAAAAGAAGTGGCTTAGGAGCAGCTTCAGTTAAAAGACAAACAAACAAACAAATAAAATAAAATAGACATGACGGATAAATACAATAAAGAATTTTGAATTTTCCAATAAAACTCTAGTGAATATGACTGAAAAACATTGAAAAATTCTCAGTAAGTTAATTATAATAGATAATACTATGTTACTGATAGTAAATTTCTAGGGTCTGATTATTATATTCAATTTAATATGTTTTGCCTGACTGAGAGCCAGTCATGACTTTATGCAAAGAAACAAATGAAAATAAAATACGAGACCTCTGCTCCACAGATTTTGAAGGTTCTTCCATAATAGTTGCTTAGCAATGTGTTTCAAAGTTTTGCAACAAACAGTCCATACATACTGGTGATTGTTTCCTAGTGAGTGTTCAAATCACTGAAGTCAGCTGGAAGTCTGTGATTGAACTCTTTCTCACTGACCTATTACACCTTTTCTCTCCTTATATAAATTCCATATCCTTGCATGAGAGTAAACCATGAGCCTGTCATCTTTCTCAGGCTGCTAGTAACTGGATATTACTGCTTATTTTGCAGCTACACCCTACTTTGATTAATTAGCTTTTGAACAGTGAGCATCAGAATCTTGGTCTTCAGTAATGGTGATGCTCTTGAAAATATCTGATCTTTTGAACTCTTCTCTTGATTAATTAGCTTTTAAACAGTGAGCATCAGAATCTTGGTCTTCAGTAATGGTGATGCTTTTGAAAATATCTGATCTTTTGAACTCTTCTCTTGTCTATCAATATAAATATCTTGATGGAAGTAATTGAATGATAGACTCTATAGATAGGCAATTCTATACTTAATATTTAGTTAGCTTCTCAAAATTAAGATATTAAAAATAGCTTACATTTTACAATAATCACACTTCACTCTTATTCTCCAGACCACCACTACTCCACTCCATCTCAAAATTAAGAGAAATTATAATGTGTTTTTTAAAGTTTTTGTTGATGGTTCAATTTACTAGGAATCACAATGTACATTATATGCCATGACCAAATTTCATGATGTATATATTTGCTCTATGTTAGCCTTTATCTTATCTAATCAGTAAATTAATAAATATTTAAAGTAAAGAAAATATCTTTTGCACTGGACATGGACTTACAGATATTTTTGTACATTCACACATATACATGCATTGGACACATACATGTTTTCACATGTGTGCCTTAATTTCTATTATTTTTAATTTATTTATTTAAAAAAGGAGACATTAACAAAACTTAGGAGGGGGTACAACTCCATGCAATTCCCACCACCAGATCTCTGTATCCCATCCCCTCCCTTGATAGCTTTCCCATTCTTTATCCCTCTGGGAGTAGGGACGCAAAGTCATTGTGGGTTGCAGAAGGTGGAAGGTCTGGCTTCTGTAATTGCTTCCCCGCTGAACATGAGCGTTGACTGGTTGATTCCAGTCTGCCTCTCTCTTTCCCTAGTAGGGTGGGTCTCTGGGGAAGTGGAGCTCCAGGACACATTGGTGGGCTCCTCTGTCCAAGGAAGTCTGGTCAGTATCATGCTGGCATTTGGAACCTGGTGGCTGAAAAGAGAGTTAACATACAAAGCCAAACAAATTGTTGAACAATTATTCACCTAAAGGCTGGAATAGTGCAGATGAAGTGTTGGGGGTACTCATTGCAGACTATTTTGTACTTTTGCTTTCAGGTATATATTTTGCCCTAGTTTAGGGATACATGTAAACATATGTTCTATCTCAGGGGACCTGGTCTATATCTAGGTTTTGGGACTTTGTTAGAAAGTGAAATGGAATTAGAGAATGCTATGAAAGGAAAAGTCTCACCCAAGTAATGAAGCTGAAGCCTTGTCATTCCACACCTGAAGTCTCTGGACAAGTCTGAAGTGGTGCATGCTCAGGTGGCACTCGTTGCATTGATTAGGTGGTGATTGACGAATGAAATATTATTTGATATGAATTGAGAGAAGCGTGTAGGAAAGTGCACCCCACCCTAAGGTTCTAGGACTGGGGGGGAATTTAGGCTTTATAGTGGAAATGTGAGGTTCCTGCTGTCTTAGGGTTCAAGAAGACAATGAATACTTATTGTTATCATCATATTATTTGGTAATTGGGTTAACCTTGAAAAGTCCCTTTGTTAGGATTTGCTGTAATAATACCCAACATCTTGTATATAGCTGTGCCACCTGTTGCTTCTGTTCTCCATGGTCTAGGCTTTTGAGAGAGTCAACATATCAAAAACTCTGCCAATGTATTAAAGACTCAGTCTGTGCTTTAAAAAGTTCGAGACATACAATGAATTTTTCCCCTCTCATATTAATTAAATAGTGATGTATATGACTATGATTTAATAGGAGTGTACATAAGCACCATTTCCACCACCAAAAGACTGTGTCCTATCCCACCTAACCACACCCCCTGCCTCCCCAGGAAGCCGAATGTACACCCTCTCCCTCACCACAGGGTTTTTACTTTGGTCCTCTACTCTAGATTTAGTCAAATCCTGCTTTTAGTTTCCCTTCCTGTTCTTCTTTCTCAACTTCTGTTGATGAGTGGAAGAATCCCATACTCATCTTTTTCTTTCTGACTTAGATCACTTAATATAATTCCTTCTAGCTCCATCCAAGATGGGTCAGAGAAGGTGGGTTCATTGTTCTTAATACCTGTGTAATATTCAATTGTGTATTTATACCACAGCTTTCTCAGCCACTCATCTGTTGTTGGGCACCTGGGTTGTTTCCAGGTTTTAGCTATTACGGATTGTACTACTATGAGCATTGTTGTACACATATCTTTTTGGTTGGGCCTTATGGAATCCTTCGTGTATTTCCCAGGAGAAGAATTACTGGGTCATGTGGAAGGTCCAAATCTAGCCTTGTGAGAGTTCTCCAGACTGTTCTCCAGAGAGGCTGGACCAATTTACATTCCCACCTGCAGTGCAGAAGGTTTCCTTTGTCCACACAGCCTCCCCAGCATTTGTTGCTGCTGTCCTTTTTGATGTATGCCATTCTCACAGGAGTGAGTATTTGCATTTGTCCAACAATCAGAAACCTGGAACAGTTTTTCATGTGTTTGCTGGCCTTTCAGATATCCTCAGAAATGAAAGTTTTGTTCATATCTTCTGCCCATTTTTGGATGGGGTCATTTGCTTTTTTGGTGCTAAGTTTGCTGAGCTCTTTTTATATTTTGGTGATTAGTCCCTTGTCTGATATATGGCATGTGAAGATCTTCTCCCATTCTGTGAGGGGTCTCTTTATTTGTGCGATAGTTTCTTTGGCTGTGCAGAAGCTTTTCGGCTGGATGTAGTCCCATTAATTTGTTTCTACTTTAGTCTTCCTTGCAATTGGCTTTGTTTCATCAAAGATGTCCTTGAGGTTTAGGTGGGAAACTTTTCCACCAATGTTTTCCTTTAAGTATTTGATTGTTTCTGGTCTAGAATCCAGGTCCTTGATCTATTTGGAGTTTATTTTACTTTCTGGTGAGATAAGGTGGTTCAGTTTCATTCTTCTGCATGTTTTCCTAGCACCATTTATTGAAGAGAGCGTACTTCTTCCATTTAATACTTTGGGCACCCTTATCAAAGGTTAGATGTCCATAGGTCTTAGGGTTTAGTTCTGGGCTTTCAATTCAGTTCCACTGGTCTGTGTACCTATTTTTTTTTCCAGTACCAGGCTGTTTTAATGATGATGGCCTTATAATATAGTTTGAGATCTGGCAGGGTGATGCATCCATTTCTGTTTCTTTTCCTCAAAATTGTTTTTTGGCAATTATAGGTGTTTTCTGGTTCCAGAAAAATGATTGTAATTTTTCTTCTTTTTTCTTAAGGAAGCTTTGTGGAACTTTGACAAGTATTGCATTAAATTTGTATATGGCTTTGGGGAGAATATTCATTTTGATGATATTTATTCTTCCAATCTATGAGCATGGGATTTCTTTCCATTTCTTGGTCTCAGTTTCTATTTCCTTAAAGAGTGACTCATGGTTTTCAATATACAAGTCTTTCACTTCTTTGGTCAGCTTTATTCCTAGGTATTTGATTGATTTTGCTCCAACAGTGAATGAGAGTGATTTCTGGATGTCTCCTTATTCAGGTTTAGTGTTTGCATAAAGAAATGCCACTGAGTTTTGTACATTGATTTTGTAGCCTGACACCTTGCTATATTGCCTAATATCTTCCAGTAGTTTTCTGCTGGATTCTTTAGGTTTTTCTATGTATGCTATCATATCATCTGCAAATAGTGAGAGCTTGACTTCTTCCCTTCCAACCTGTATTCCTTTGATTTCTTTCATTTGCCTGATTGCTATGGCAAGAACTTCCAATACTATGTTGAAGAGTAATGGTGACAGTGGACAGCCCTGTCTAGTCCCTGATCTGAGGGGGAATGCTTTGAGCTTCTGTCCATTGAGTATGATGTTGGCTGTAGGTTTACTACATATGGATTCCACTATCTTGAGTAATTTTCCATCTATCATCTATTCCCTTTTTTTGTGGTGTTTTGAGCATGAATGCATGTTGGATTTTGTCAAAGGCTTTCTCTGCATCTATTGAGATAATCATGTGGTTTTTGGCTTTGCTTTTATTGATGTGGTGAATGACATTGATTGACTTACTTATGTTGAACCCGCCTTGCATTTCTGGGATAAATCCCACTTGGTTGTAATGAACAATTTTTTGATATACTGCTGTATCCTGTTGGCTAAGGTCATGTATAATATTTTGGTATCAATGTTCATCAGAGATATTGGTCTGTAGTTTTCCTTTTTTGCTCTGTTCCTATCTGCTTTTGGTATCAGCATGATGTTGGCTTCATAGAAGGTAGAAGGGAGAGGAGATTCTGGAAGATGGAGGAATGAGAAGCTGCTAGTGGCTTGAGCTTCGACAACATCTACTGGAAATTAAATGAAAACAACATTGGAGGAAAGGAATGGCAGTATTAGGGAAACAACAGTTGAGACCCCCAAGGAAAATGCTGATTTTCTTGAGGCAATTAGAGAACTGAAAGCTGAAATAGCTGAACTGAGGAAAGAAGCTGAGGGAAGGGAAAGAAGACTAACAGAAGCAGAAAACTGAATTAGTCAGACAGAGGATGAGTTAGAGAAAACTAAGAAAGAGGTGAAAGAGCTTAAAAAGAGATTGAGAGACTCTAAAAATAACAAAGATGTATGGGATGATCTCAAAAGAAGTAACATTCATATAATTGGCCTGCCAGAGAAAGAAAGAGAGGAAGGGGAAGGAAAAATTCTAGAGGAAATTATAGAAGAAAACTTCCCAGACCTGAACAACAGAAAGGACATTAAGATTCAAGAGGCCCAGAGAGTTCCAAACAGAATCAACCCAGACCTGAAGACACCAAGACACATCATAGTCACAATGAGAGAAGTAAGGATAAAGAAAGGATCATAAAGGCTGAAAGAGAGAAACAAAAAGTCACATACAAGGGAAAACCCATAAGACTATCATCAGACTTCTCCAGTCAGACTCTAAAAGCCAGAAGAGAAAGGTAAGATATCCATCTAGCCCTGAATGAAAAAGGGTTTCAACCAAGGATAATATATCCTGCTAGACTTTCATTCAAGCTAGATGGAGGCATCAAGACCTTCTTAGACACACAACAGTTAAAGGAGGCAACCATCACCAAACTGGCCCTGAAAGAGGTTCTAAAAGACCTCTTATAAACAAGAACATCACTATAATACTGGCAATATATCAGAACAAATAAAATTTTTTTGAACAATGGCACTACAATACATTAAATCCATAATATCAATAAATGTCAATGGCTTAAACTCACCCATCAAAACTCACAGAGTGAGGTGGGGGTGGATCAGAAAACATAACCCAACCATATGCTGCTTGCAAGAATCCCATCTAACACAACAAGATAAACACAGACTTAAAGTGAAAAGATGGAAAACTATCATACAGGCTAACGGACCACAGAAAAGGCAGGAACAGCTATTCTTATCTCTGACATAATAGATTTTAAATTAAATAAAGTAATAAAAGATAAACAAGGCCATTACATAATGATTAGGGGATCAATCAGTCAAGAAGACTTTTTTCTGGTCCATTTTTTTATTGATTTTTTAAATTTTCTGTTGTTCTTCATTTGTTGTGTTTTGAGTAAAAGCCATGCTATACTTAATATTTTTATGACAAATGCAGTCACCAGGCTCAGAAATTATAATAGTAACTGAAGCAGGGATTGAAGCAGTTTAACCAATACTAGTTAGCCAAACAATACCTCCAGTCCAAGAAAAAATTGCAACCAAATCCAAATGAATAAGAAAGAGACAGGAAAAAAGGGATAACAAGAATAGACAATTATGCAAATCTACTGTTACTGTAAATTCTAGGGGTATCAAGAGGAGAAAGGGAAGTAGAGAAGAGACACACACAAAGAGAATCCACTCTGAGTCAGATTTCTTCCCCAAAATAATTCACAAATGAATATCCGTGAATTCAGAAAGTAAAAGAAGGAGGAAAGAAGAAAAGATGAGAAGAATGAGAAAAAAAAAGAAAAGAAAAAAAGAAAAAAGATAATAGTGAAAGGAAAAAAGGAACATTTTAAAATTTTTAAAAATTATCTAGGAGGAGGGAGAAGGGATAGAGGAGGTAGGTAGAGTGAAAGAAGTTCCTTTCACAATGGATATGACACCCAGTCACCTAGCAATGGAAAATACACTAAAAGTTAATTTTGATTAGCCTAAAGGAGGGGGGGAATGGAACACACTATATATGTATATACTATATACTATTATATATAATAGTATTATATATAATTATATATTATATTATATTATATATTATATATTATATATTATATATTATAATTATATAATTACATATACTATTATTTATAATAGTAATAACAAAATAGAACAAAGTAAAAAACTTTAACAGTCAGTCTGCAGCTTGGCTGGCTCCAGATTGGCTCAGGCAGCCTGAGCAAAGACAACCAATCGTTAAAAAAACAAAACAAAACAACAAAAAAATCACACTCCTGGTGAGCCAGGAATCTTGGTAAAGAAAAAAGCTTAGCGGGAAACCTGCTAGTGGCAACTCTCCAGCCCCTGGGGCTGGTTTTAGAGTGGGGAAGAGGGGTGTGCTTCAGAAATAATAATAAAAAAATTCCTTTCTTTTTTCTCTGTTTTCTAACCCAAAATGAGCTATAGTCACCTCCTTGTTGTCACTCTTAGGACCCCTTATTCACTGTCCTGCTGACTGCCAGGTATCGTACCCTTTCCAGAAGATTTGTAGGAGCTCACTCCAGAAGCTGCCTCCAAGTCACCATCTTGTCTCTTTCCCCCCTGGTTGAAACTGTTTTTCATTGAGAGCTAAATAGATATCTTGCCATTCTCTTCTGGTTTTTAGAGTTTGAGGAGAGAAGTCTGCTAATAGTCTTATGGGTTTTCCCCTGTATGTGACTTTTTTTTTTTTTTCTCTTGCAGCCTTTAGGGTCCTTTCTTTTTTCCTTACTTCTTTTCATTGTAACTATGATGTGTCTTGGTGTCTTCAGGTCTGGGTTGATTTCATTTGGAACTTTCTGGGCCTCTTGAATCTTAAAGTTTTTTCTGTTGTTTAGGGTTGGGGAGTTTTCCTCTATTATTTCCTCTATGATGTTTTCTTCCTCTTCCTCTAGTTCTTCCTCTGGTAGGCCAATTATACAAATGTTACTTTTTTGAGGTCATCCCATATGTCACTGTTGTTGTTTTCAATGTTTCTCAATCTCTTTTTGAGCTCTTTTACCTCTTTGTTAGTTTTATCTCACTCATCCTCTATCTGGCTAATTCTGCTTTCTGCTTCTGTTAATTTGCTTTCCCTTGCTTCAGCTTCTTTCTTCATCTCAGCTATTATTTTAGCTTTTTCTGTTATTTGGCCTTTTAGCTCAGCTATTTTAGATTTCAGTTCTCTAATTACCTTGAGGTAGCTAGTATTTTCCTTGAGGGTCTCATCTGTTGTTTCCTTATTTCTGACAGCCTTTTCCTCAATGACTGTCCTCATTTCTGTGATTAATAGGGCAATTATTGTTTGGATATCTCCTTTATTTATAGTTGTTTCTGGTTTTGGGGGTTTTTATTCGGGGAGGGGGGCTTCTGTCTTGATTCATTACCATAGTTGATTTAGTTGCTTTTGATTTGACCATAGTTCTTTATTGGTGTGTTTTGTATTTTTGTGCCTTGGATATTTATGTTCAGTTGTTATGCTGAGTGAGGAAAAGCCACAGTAAACCAAATATCTCTTACAACTGAGGTCAGCAAATACAACAATAACAACAAAAGCAATGATCGATCCACTTCAACCAAAACCTATTGGCTATAGAAAGTCTCCCCACTAAAAACAAAGCAAAACAAAGGGGGAAAAAAATAGCAACAGTAGCAGAAAAAAGTTATAAAGCAAGATCAGAAAATTACAAAAATCCTCTGTCAAGCATAAATTTAAGAGATTGTGGGAAGGGAGAGAAAATAAAGAAAGGGAGAGAGATTTAAAGAAAGAAAAACATTTCTATGTCAGACTTCTTATACAATATAGGTCACAAATAAGCACAAATGAATACAGCAAATATGGGAAGAAAAGCTAAGATTTTTTAAAATCAGAGATAAGGAAAGAAAAAGAGAGAAGAAAGGAGAAAAAACAGAGAAAAACAAGCAAACAAAAAAGGAAAATATACAAACAATACAAATTTAAAAAAATGAAAAACCACTATTACCATAATAGAGAGGACAACCTATTACCAGTAAATTCAGTGCACCACCAACAAAGGCTAATTTTGGTCAAAGTAATAAGAAAGAGAAATAAACTAACAGCAATGCCAAAACAAACTAGGAAATAAAAAAAAAGGAAAAAAGTACCTAAAAACCAGTCTGCAGTATGTGCTATCCAGCACACTTCTCCTTTCCTAAACAATTAGAAAACAGGAACAAAAACTGAAAAGCTAGAAGGAGTGAAAAAATAAATCTAGAGTTGTAGACTCCTACTGCCCCATTGGATTGACCTTCCCGTGAGTACCCATTCATTGGGGAAACTGATGATCCTTCCTAGCCGACTGAATCCACATGGATCCCAGTCACTTTCAAAGCCAGCAACAAGCAGCTCCTGACAGCTTTCAACCTGACCTGTTGAGTGGCTACGGAAGAAGGGCAAACCCTAGAAGAAGAAAACTGCCCCATGAGAGACAGATGATTGTTCAAGAAAGTTGACCAATAAGAGAGAGTTCCAGTCCTTCCTGCATAGAGACATATAAAAACCAAAACCAAAACAAACAAACAAACAAAAAAAACAGCAACAACAACAACAACAAAACACCTCCTGATGACTCCCCACTTACCTAGGAATTTTGAGAAAGAGGTCCTCTCCACAGGAAGTCCCTTTTGTCTGTAACTTGTTCTCTTACCCTGCTGGGGTGGGGGTGGTACAAAGGAGGAGTTGGAACTCACACAGCTTTGTGGAAGCTCATGATCTGGTATGTGTGTCCTCTCTGTAGCCTATTCCAGCTTACACGTGATCCACTGCTCTCCTCTCTCACCCACTGGCCTGTAAATCCTGTCCCCACTCTATATTCCTAGTGTTTAAGCCGCTCCTTTGCAGAGAGAAAGTCAGGAGCTGTAGTCATGCTGCCATCTTCCCAAAAGATATAGCTAAAATAACTGACAAAGTTGGCTACACCAGATGTCATTAAGTTCTTCCACAGCTAGCAATATGTCATTGCTTGACTTCAAACTTCAAAGTGTAGGTTCATTCTCTTATTTGAGGCTAATGAAGTTGGTGGCTTTAAATTGAACTAAAGTGCTGTTTTCTATTCTCCAAAGTCTAGAGCATTTACGAATCATGCTAAATATTCTTCATGTGCTCTATAAATAAAATAAAAATATCTGAGTAACAATAATTATGAATTGAATAAACATTGAATAAAATGACAATAAACATTGAATATTCAAAGTATGGCTTTGAGACACTGCTCAGAGAAAAAAATTCATATGTCATAGTTTCCCTGGATGTAATTTTAACCTGTGTTCACTATGTACAGTATTTATGTATATGATATGCTTATATATTAGAGACTGATAGAATGATTAATCATTACCATTTTAATGAACATTAATGTATACAATGAAATTTCAATTATACTATCTGTAATATTGTGCACTTTATGCATTTTAATCATTTTATTTGTTTATTAAAGAAAAAGATAGGAGGAGTGAGAAAACAAAACATACATCACTCTGGTACATGTGCTGCTAGGGATTGAACTCAAGACCTCATGCTTGAAGTCTAATACTTTATACACTGTGACATCTCTTAGACCACTTCATTCTTTATTAAAATACAGAGGAATACTTAAGAGTATATACTTTTTATCCTTAAGATTGAGCTTAACCATTTAATGGATGTATGACATTGAACAAAGCATTTAATGTCTCTGTACTCAAATTTTCTTACAGATAAGTTGAATTTAAAAATCAGTATAACTGACTTGTTATGAATATTGACACAAGATAACATATGTAAAGCAATTATCACAGTGCCTCATATATAATACTTGATCTAATTTGAAAGCCAATATTATAAGTCCAAGAATTGTTCCATTTATTTGAATACTTATACACTGTTGAGAATAACAAGTGTTTTCTAGGAGAGGATCTTACAATTTCTTACCCCTTCCACCACACACAGACATATACAGACGATAGTAATACATGAGATGACATAAATATTAGATAATCTTATTATAATAATTGTTTCACAATACACAAACATATTTATTTATTTTTTAATTTCTTTTTTTGTTCCAACTTCAGTATCAGCTTACTGAAAAACCATTAATTTGCAGGGTTGTTGTTGTTAGAAAGGTATATACTTACAAAATATATTTACATTGATTAATCAGATTAAATTTAAAAAACAATATGTCATTTATATCTCAATAAAGTTAGAAAAATCAAAAGAATATGAGAAAGGAAAGTGGTCTGGGAGGTGTTGCAGTGTTGCATTAGATTCTCAAGCATGAGGTCTTGAGTTCAGTCCCCAGCAGCACATGTACAACAGTAATGTCTTGTTCTTTCTCTCTCTCCTCCTATCATCTTCATTAATAAATAAATAAAATCTTAAAAATAGTAAAACAAAAAATAAAAAGGGAAATAAAACTAAATTAACAACCTACCGCTAAATATGGATTTAATTTGACTTCTGAATTCCCTCTTCGTAAAAATTTTGCTGTAATGTATGTGATACTCAATATTCATATATATATACATATATATATATATATATACACTTTCTTTCTCATTTTTAATTATTCCTTTGGGTAATTTAAAATAAATAGAACCGTAATGCCAGAGGGAAATAGAATTTCCAAAAAAAAAAAAAAAGAAAGAAAATCAAAGGGGAGGTTGAGTGGTGGCACACCTGGTTAAGTACACATAGTATGAGGTGCAAGTTCCCACACAAGGATCTGGGTTAGAGCTCCCATCTCCCCACCTGCAGGGGGGATGCCTCACAAGCAGTAAAGTAGGTCTATCTGCAGGTATCTATCTTTCTGTATTTCTCTCTCTGTCTCCCTGACCTCTCTCAGTTCCTCTGTGTTCCATCCATTAAAATGAAAAACAAACAAAATACACCAGAAGCAGTGAATTTGTAGTGCTGGCACTGAGCCCCAGCAATAATCCTAGAGATTAAAAAAAAAAAAGGAAAATCAAAGAACAATAATTGTTACCACTTTTCACTCATTTGGACACACATTTTCTATAATAGTAAATGATGAAAATATAACAACTTGCATTAGTAAATCAATGAATGAAAAAATAAATAAGAGATAGATAAGTTAAAGATTGTCATTCTCAGGTCACTGCTTTTTATGGAAAATTGAAGGGAAGATAAATAGGCTTATAGAGTTTGAGTATTAACTGCTCATACATAAACTTTTACTAACACTTTTTCAGTGAGACACACTTTGTGAACTCTTCTTGTAACAACAAATATAAATTTCTTTTAAAAGAATCCTTAACTAAGTAAGTTCATGCAACATTAAATTTTACTATAGAGCCTTCTGGAGTTGACCTGGTAATTCTGTTTACAGAAATGGATAAGGCTTTAAATTTGTTTCATTACACAATTAGCAGTCTCACTAATGAATATGAAATGGTTCCTGCTGCATGTGAATTCAAACATTGTAAAGCAAGAATGATTGCTTATCTCAGAGATTCCTAAACTTTTTGGACATAAGTATCACTTTGGGATCTTTAAACAATTTTGTAGCTCAGGCCCCACCCCAGATCAATTAAGTCATAATCTCTAAGGGTGAGACAGAATTACGTTTCTTCTGTTAATACCACTGAAGCCTTCTAGCTGACTCCAGGCAAGCTTGGGAACCAGTAGTTTAGCATATGGCTCAAGTTTCTGGATTACATTAGCAGTGAGAGCAAGCACTCTGCAGTAATTTTAATGTTCCACTAGGCACTGTTAGAGCTTTATTTGCATGTCTACTAAATCTGCTATGGAGAAAAATTTATCTCTGGCAATCCTAATGTGTATATGAATTAAATTTTTACAATTGCTCTACCAAGTGGCAGAAGTACATTTATCTGTGGTAGAGATAGCGTCTTATAAATAGATATGCAAATAATATATTTACAGCAATTTAGACTCATGTTAATATACTAAATTAAAAAAAGATTCTGGAATATAGTAAGAAGCCATGTTTACTTTTCAATGTGACCTTAGTTAAGTTTTTCTTGATTTTTGAAGCCCAAATTTTACCTCTCATAAGACTTTATAGAAATGCTTTAACAAACAATTATCACCATTCCCACAATATCTGTATGTTTCCATTTATTATCAAATCCTTAGTTAATTAATTAATGCACTAATTCATTTATATGTGGCCTTGGTTGGGAGAACCTAGGTCCTCATGCTTGCACTCTCTAGCAGAGTCACCCAGTTCAACTATTTTGTTGCAAATTTATATAAAAAAGAGAAGAGAAAGGACACAGAAGGACAGGGATGGAAAGACATCAAAGCACCACTACACTATCTGTGGGGCCCTACCCCACCTCCTGTTTGTCTTTGTATCTATCTGAGAAAGTCATCCTGGAGTGTTGGAGATAATCTATGCTTTATTGTCTATAAACAAGAGGAAGGTTGAATCAGGTGTGTATCATTGCTATATAGCATATATCTTTGGCATGCCATGAAAGTCACATTGGATATGACCTCATGAAGACATGTGGGAATTGAAAATTATTTTTATGGAAGGGTCCAGTGGAAATATTTCCTCTTATGTCTTCTGGTCTCTTTGCCCCTCGCTTTCCTGAGGCTCTTGCTTTTCTGGGATCATCCCAACTTTTCCAGGAATCATGCCACATGGAAGCTGAATACTGGCTAACAGAAGATCAAAGACTCATGACTTATGTTATTTGATTGCCTAATCTTTTTGTTTTCTTATTTCCCTACCATGTTTTGTTTAAAGAACCTAATAAACTTGTCAATTTTATACACCTGCAAAAAGAGTTGTTTTTTAACATTTTTATAGTACTGGAATAGCGAAGTTCTAGTAATGACAAAAAAAGGAGAGCTAGAGACACTGTTTATTCACAGAGATAGAGATCTCACTGCAGAGAATTTTGTGACGCAATAACAGCCTTTCAGTTTATTTCAAATCCCAAAGTAGTTATCACACTATCAAAGGAGACTTCTTTTTTCTTTTTTGCCTCTTTGGCTTTTTATAAAAAAAAAACACACAAGGAACCATTATATTACAACAACCCCTGGGGTTTCTCTCCCTCCCTGGTCAACTAGGAATACCAAAGGAGACCACCTGGGACTGCAACAAGACAGGACTAGAATGACTTCAGGAAACTATCAAATCATTGATGTGTGCAAACACGTGTAGCTCCTGGATAGAGAGAAGCCTAGGGAGAGATTAAGTGGCTGGTAAAAGTCCAGCAGTTTACCAGTTGAGAAACCATCTCCAGTCTGTTTCACCTACAAAAAGATGGCTGAAGGGAGAAGAGAACTCCCCTGAGACTCACCAAATTCAACTGTGAGTCTCCAATGCTACTGCCCTCAGAATTTGGACCATCAGGGGCGAGGCACTGTGCTGACACCAGGGGACAGAGACCTAAACAGGAAACTCAGGAGAAGATCTATAATTCAAAGGCCTAGCAGTGGGGCTGTGAGAGTCTCTTTGCATAACCACTGGATTATCTTTGCCCTACCCTGGTTTATCTCTTGGTCAGGAGTCAGTAATTAAGCTAAGAGGCCTACTTATAGTTTAAAAGCCTGCAGGCTCCCATAGCCTACAGGTAGGAAAAAGAACAAAAGAGGCTTTTAAGACACTGTGCTCCAACTCAGGGATTAAAATAATATTGAAACAACTGTCAATTTCCACAACTGTGAACCTTTTAATTGCCTTACTTAGACACAAATCAATCCAGGCAACAGTGATCAGTAATTTGAAAAGTACTGAGAGGGACCTCATAACATACTATATAAAATGGTTAAACCAACAAGAAGAAATAAATACTGGAGAATGAACCAGGATAAGAGTACAGCTAAAAGCCCCCCAAAGGGTGAAGCACAAAATAATAAGGTCAACATCAAAACACTAGTTAAGGAAATAATCAAAGGAATGAGTAAAGAGTTTGAAAGAATTGTTACCAGAAATGCAAAAACAACAAATGAGACTCTGGAAGAAAACACTATAATCTCAAGGTTTTTAGAGAGCTGAAAGCTGAAATAGCTGAGCTAAAAACACAACTAGCTGAACAAGCTAAAACAATTTCAAAACAGAGTAACAAAGTAGATGAAATCCAGAAAACAGTAGAGGGGAGAGAGAATAGAATAAATGAGGCTGAAGACAGAATTGGCAAGATCAAGGACAAATTAGAGACAACTAAAAAAGAAGTAAGACATCTCAAGAAGAGATTAAGAGATACCGAAAACAACAACAGAGACCTATGAGATGACTTCAAAAGAAATAACATATGTATTATTAGCTAACCAGAGGAAATAAAAGAAGGAAGAGAAGAAAGCATTTTTCAGGATATAATAGCTGAGGACTTCTCTAATAAGACAACATAAAAGACATAAAGGTTCAACAAGCCCAGAGGGTCCCAAGCAGAATTAACCCAGACTTAAAGAGACCAAGACATGTCATATTTAGAATGGAAAGGAATAAGGAAAAATAAGGGATCCTGAAGGCTTCAAGAGAAAAACAAAGAGTCACCTACAGAGAAAAACCCATAAGATTAGCAGCAGACTTCTCCATACAAACACTACAGGTCAGAAGAAAATGGAAAGATATCTATTGATATCTATTGTGCTCAATGAAAAAGGTTTGCAACCAAGATTACTGTATCCTGCTAGACTGTCATTCAGACTAGACAGAGACAAAAAAAACCTTCTCAGACAAGAAACAGTTGAAAGAATCAACTATCAGCAAGCCTGTCATGAAAGAAGTTCTGAAAGTTCCCCTATAAACAGACCACCATAAATATGCCATATAACAGAACACTAAAAATCTACAAGAATGTGTGAAAATACCTTCAATCTTTGATATAAATAAATCTCAGTGGCCTGAATTCACCTATTAAGAGGCACAAAGTAGGAAAATGGATCAGAAAATACAACCCAACAATATGCTGTCTACTGAAAACCCACCTAACTCAACAAGACAAACACAGACTCAAAGTGAAAGGATGTGTTGTTAAAGTTTCAGGGACTCCAGCAGGCTGGGCTAGCATCGCTTTGGTAGACAGAGACAGACTGGGGAACACACGGCTGGGCTGGGAAGCTGTATATCTTTAATCACGAGTGGGCAAATCACCACACCATGTGCTTCCCCATGTTTCTCCCTCCGCTGGTGCTGCTGGGACTCTGGGCATCCTTAGCATATGGGGTGGGGAGAAAAAGGGGTGCGAAACTAGCAAGGACCAAACCATTTCTCTCAGAGGTAGGGGGAAGGGGACCAAACCAACATGAAGAATACCAACATATTCCCCCTTTTCTTTTTAACTAAATGACCACAGTATCAGGGGTGTGGGGTGAACAGAAACCTATATCGTACAGGCATTTTCAAAAAAGAAACTGGCACAAACATGGAGAAACATGTAAGCAAGTAACAAGAACCAGTGTGCTGCCAAGGGAAGGCCTGAGGGGGTCATTTTTTGCCTCTGGGCAAAAATTTATCAGCTTAAAAAAAACATTTCCTGTATCTGGGGGGCGTACTTGCCTCGATGAGCATTTTTTAGTATGGGGGGAGGGTGAGGCCTAGAGTCCCAAGGCATGGCTGCAGTCAGTCTTTGAGAAACCCAGCAGCATAAAGGAAGCTGCTAGTTTTGTGCAAAGTGTCCAAGGTGTACCGGTGAGTCCGACAGAAGTCTAAAGCAGATGTCCACCGAAGAATTGCCAGGGGTGAATTGTTGTACGTCTGTCTCGATGGGGAATGTCAGCCATCAGAATTCTGCTTTTCTGTAGAGAACTTGACAGCTGCAATTCACTTACTTATGAAACAAAACTTGTAGCAGGTTAGAAGTTTACCACAATTGATAACTCTATTATAATTACAAGACTTTCTTAGAATGATTTTAAGGTTGTTTAAAGTTTAAACAATAGAATGTGAAAAGGTAGACATAAGAATCAAGGAAAGAAAACCTCAGGCATGAAAATCATTAGCATAGCTATTGTGTAATCTACCATTTCTAATATAGAAGGTAATCGAGAGTTTTACATATCAACAAGTCTATTTAACCTTTTGTTACACCCATTCAAGTTGGAGACACACCCTAGGTGTGCGCAGGTTTTGTTTAGACCAACTTGGTTAAAATATATTGATATTTAAACTAATTTTTACCTCAGACTTTAAATGTAAGTTAATTTTATCTTTATGAGAATTACATTGAAAACCTTTTTCCTTTAACTCTATCTGGTAAGAATATAGCCTTAAAGTTATATTTTTAACCTTAAAGTTAATGTTACCAAACTTTAAACACACATGTAAACATGGTCTTTAATACACAAGGAGAGAAACCTTTGTTGCGAAGACTTGTTATTTTAAACACGAATTTAGATCTGTACTGTCTTAGTTGTTGGGGGGGGTCACCATCTGGAGGTGGCTTCCCACACAGCTCCATTCCTGCGCAGATCCACTTCTAGGAATTGTAGGTTGCAATCTCTGGATGAATCTCTGCATGTTCTAGCTTGTCTGCCTTCAGACCCAAGCTGGAGGTCTCAGCCAGGGGGCCCAGTTTCGGCAGGGAACCCGTGGTCTCCAGGTGGTCTGGGATCTGTCCAGACTTCATAGCACGAGGGCGGGCGGGCCGAGGTGCCCTGGGATGGCGGCCGTGATAGGCCACCAAGCCCTGCCCCATGGCCCTGCCATGTCTGCTGCCCTGCTCCCAGTGGCCAAGCAGCGTGGAGGGAACCGGCGCCCAATGCCCCACGCCACGTGGAGGAAAGCCGGCTCATGTGGGCTGGCATTGGGCTCCTGCGAGCTAGCGTTGGGCAGAAACCACAGAGTGGTCCAGAGATAAATGTTCCAGAAACAGTGAAACAGTCTCATGAAGAAAGGGCAGAGGCCTTTGGAGATCTCTTCACAAGCAGAAGAGAAGGCCATAGTACATAGGTAGCCAAATTATCTTCACTTATCTGAGAGATGTGCAGGTCAGGTCCACGTGGGCGCCATTTGTTGTTAAAGTTTTGGGGGCTCCAGCAGGCTGAGCTAGCATTGCAGTGGTAGACAGAGGCAGACTGGGGGACACACAGCTGGGCTGGGAAGCTGTATATCTTTATTCACGAGTGGGCAAATCACCACACCATGTGCTTCCCCATGTTTCTCCCTCCGCTGGTGCTGCTGGGACTCTGGGCGTCCTTAGCATATGGGGCAGGGAGAAAGAGGGGCACGAAACTAGCAAGGACCAAACCATTTCTCTCAGAGGTAGGGGGAAGGGGACCAAACCAACACGAAGAATACCAACAAGGATGGAAAACTATCATACAGGCCAATGACCCACAGAAAAGGGCAGGAACAGCTATTCTCATACCTGACACTATAGACTTTAAATAAATAAAATTTTAAAAGATAGGGATGAACACTACTTAATGCTCAGAGGATTAGTCAGTCAAGAAGACTTAACAATTATTAACATCTGTGTACCCAATGAGAAGCCATCTAAATACATCAAACATCTACTGAAAGAGCTACAGTAATATATTAACAGCAACACAGTCATAATAGGGGACTTGACAGATCTTTCAGGCAGAAAATCAATAAAGACTTGAGAGAGCTAAAAGAGGAGATAGATAAATTTGAACTATTGGATATTTTCAGAGTCATTCATCCCAAGAAAATGGAATGCACATTCTACTCAAGTCCACATGGATCAATCTCAGGACAGACCATATGTTAGGCCACAAAGACAGCATCAGCAAATTCAAGAGTATTGAAATCATCCCAAGCATCTTCTCAGACCACAGTGGAATTAAACTAATACTTAACAATCAATAAAGGATTAGTAACAGTCCCAAAATATAGAAGCTCAACAGTACACTACTTTACAACTACAGGGTCAAAGTGGAAATCAAGGTAAATATCAAAATGTTTCAGGAATTCAAGGAAAATGATAACACAAGCTATCAAAATATTTGGGACATAGCTAAGGCAGTACTGAGAGGGAAGTTCATAGCCATACAAGCACACATTAGGAAACAAGAAAAAGCACAAATAAACAGCCTGATTGCACTTATTAAAGACCTTGAAGAAGAAGAACAAAGGAACCCTAAAGCAACCAGAAGGACAGAAATCAATAACATTGAAAATAAGAAAACCATACAAAAGATCAATGAAAGTAAATGTTGGTTCTTTGAAAGAGTGAAGAAAATCGACAAACCTTTAGCCAAACTCACAAAACAAAGAAGGGAGAAGACCCAAATAAATTGAATCGAAAATGAAAGAGGAGATATCACAAAAAACACCACAGAAATTTAACATTTCATGTGAGGCTTCTATGAACAACTATGTGCCACCAACCTAGAGAACCTGGAATAAATAGATGATTTCCTAGATACCTACAAACTTCCAAAATTAAGTAAAGAGGAACTAGATAACATGGACAGGCCCATCACAGCTAATGAACTTCAAACAATTATCAAAAAACTTCCCAAAAATAAAAGTCCTGGACCAGATAGTATTATAAATGAATTCTACAAAACCATCAAAAAAGAACTAATACTTCTACTTTTAAAAGTTTTCCAGAAGATTCAAGACACTGGAATGCTCCCTTTCAGCTTCTAGGAAGCCAATATCAATTTGATACCAAAAGTAGACAGGGACACAACCAATAAAGAAAACTACAGAACAATAATATCTCTGATGAACATAGATGCTAAAATATTGAACAAAATTCTAGCCAACTAGATACAGGAGTATATTCAAAAGATTTTCAACATGACCAAGTGGGGTTTATCCTAGGCATGCAAGGTTGGTTTAATATCCATAAATCAAACAATGAGATCCACTACATCAATAAAAGCAAACCAAAAAACACATGGTTATATCAACAGATGCAGAGAAAGCTTTTGACAAAATACAACATCCCTTTATGATGAAAACACTACAAAAAATGGGAATAGATGGACAATTCCTGGAGATAGTGGAGTCTATATATAGCAAACCTTCAGCCAACAATATACTCGAAGGTGAAAAACTGGAAGCATTTTCCTCAGATCAGGTACTAGACAGGGCTGCCCACTATCACCATTATTATGCAACATAGTTTTGGACATTCTTGACATAGCAATCAGGCAGGAGCAAGGAATTAAAGGCACACAGATCAGAAGAGAAGAAGTCAAACTCTCCCTGTTTTCAGATGACATGGTATTATGTATAGAAAAACCTAAGGAATCCAGAATGAAGCTTTTGGAAATCATCAGGCAATAAAGTAAGTTGTCAGGCTATAAAATCAACATTCAAAAATCAGTGGCATTCGTCTATGCAAACACTAAGTTAGAAGAAGTCGAAACCCAGAAATCAATTCCTTTTACTATAGCAACAAAAACAGTAAAATATCTAGGAGTAAATCTAACCAATGAAGTGAAAGACTTTTATACTAAAAACTATGAGTCACTACTCAAGGAAATTGAAAAAGACACAAAGAAGTGAAGATATATTCCATGTTCATGGGTTAGAAGAATTAACATCATCAAAATGAATGTCCTACCCAGAACCATATACAAATTTAATGCTATTCCCATCAAGATCCCAACCACATTTTTAGGAGAATAGAACAAATGCTATAAATATTTATCTGGAACCAGAAAAGACCTAGAATTACCAAAACAATCTTGAGACAAAAGAACAGAACTGGAGGCATCACACTCCCAGATCTCAAATTGTATTATAGGGCCATTGTCATCAAAACTGCTTGGTACTGGAACATGAATAGACATACTGACCAGTGGAATAGAATTGAGAGCCCAGAAGTAAACCCCCACACCTATGGACATGTAATCTTTGACAAAGGTGCCTAGACTATTAAATGGGGAAAGCAGAGTCTCTTTAACAAATGGTGTTGGAAAAAATGGGTTGAAACATGCAGAAGAATGAAACAGAATCACTATATTTCACTAAATACATATATAAATTCCAAGTGTATCAAGGACTTGGATGTCAGATCAGAAACTATCAACTACTTAGAGGAAAATATTGGCAGAACTCTTTTTGGCACAACTCTTTTCCACAGAAATTTTAAAAACATCTTCAATGAAAAGAATCCAATTACACAGAAGACTAAGGCAAGCACAAACCTATGGGACTACATCAAATTAAAAAGCTTCTGCACAGCTAAAAAAACTACTACCCAAACCAAGAGACCCCTCACAGAATGGGAGATCTTTACATGCCATATATCAGACAAGATGCTAATAACCAGAATATATAAAGAGCTTGCCAAACTCAACCACAAGGAAACAAATAATCCTATCCAAAAATGGGGGAGGACATGGACAGAATATTCACCACAGAAGAGATGCAAAAGGTCGAGAAACACATGAAAAAAATCAAGTCTTTGATTGTCAGAGAAATGCAAATAAAGACAACAATGAGATACCACTCAACTCCTGTGAGAATGTCATATATCAGAAAAGGTAACAGCAGCAAATGCTGGAGAAGTTCTGGGGTCAAAGGAACCCTCCTGCACTGCTGGTGGGAATGTAAGTTAGTCCAACCTTTGTGGAGAACAGTCTGGAGAACCCTCAGAAGGCTAGAAATGGACCTACCCTATGACCTTGCAATTCTTCTCCTGGGGATATATCTTAAGGAACCCAACACACCCATTGAAAAATATCTGTGTATACATATGTTCTTAGCAGCACAATTTGTAATAACAAAAACCTGGAAGCAACCCAAGTATCCAACAACAGTGAGTGGCTGAGCAAGTTGTGGTATATATATAATGGAATACCACTTAGCTATAAAAAATGGTGACTTCTCCATTTTCAGCCGACCTTGAAAAATTCATGTTAAGTGAAATAAGTCAGAAACAGAAGGATGAGTATGGGATGATCTCACTCTCAGGCAGAAGTTGAAAAACAAGATCAGAAGAGAAAATATAAGTAAATCCTGAACCGGAATTGGTATATTACACCAAAGTGAAAGACTCTGTGGTGTTTGTGTGGGGGAGACAAAGATGACAGAGGACCTAGTGGGGTTTGTATTGTTATATGGAAAACTGGGGAATGTTATGCATGTACAAGCTATTGTATTTATGGTATATTGTAAAACATTAATTCCCCAATAAAAATTAAAGAAAAAAGAAAAAGTAAAAGAAAAGGAAGAAAAGAAGAAAGGGTGAAGAGAAAAGAAAAGAAAGAACGAAAAAGATCTGGAAAGATACCACAGCACAAGAGCTGACCCAGTGCATACCTATGTGGTACCAGAGTTTGAGTATTGCTTACAGGGTTCTCAAAGCAGTTATCTAACCTAGTGAGCTATATCCCTCCAGCTGATTATTTTATTTATTTATTTATTTATTTCAGACTACTGCTCAGCTCTGGCATATGCAATGCTGTAGACAAAATCTGGGAGTTCATGCATGTAAAATTTGTTTTCTACTGCTAAGATATGTAGATGGAAAAGAAATTCCACTGTCCTAACTTCTATCTGAGATATTTTCAATCAACCAGTTTTACTGTGAAGATGCCATGTGTTAAGCTCAGCATTCCCTTTATCATGTTTCAAGTTGCTATGGGAAGGAACCAGAGTTAAGTTATACAGCCTGTGTTTCATCCTGCAGAACCATTTTCTAGAATGGAAATAAATCTTTATAAACTTCAATCTTTGTGCTATTCCCACAAACAGATGATATCTGACTCTGCAAAACCAGCTATCAGTTTTTGTTATCAGCTATGACATTCTTCTTCTTTTATATAACTAGATATTTCCTTTAATCTTTGTTACAAAATTGGATATCTTTCTTTGCACATAACCAGTCATACACAACTAAAACTATCGCAGAATGGCAAGATTACCACACACAACTCATATTTTCTCTATAGGTTTCAATTCTCAGTTGTCTCTGAATAATTACTTTAATAAATATTTTTTAATTATACTTATTTATTGGATAGAGACAGCCAGAAACTCAAGAAGAAAGGAGGTGATAGAAGGCGAGAGTGAGAGACACGTCTGCAACACTGTTTTACCACTTGCAAAGCTTTCCCCTGCAGGTGGGAGACCAGGGGCTTGAACCCGGGTTTTTGTGCACTGTGACATGCACACTCAACCAGATGCTCCACTGTAATATACCTCTTTGAATTTTATTTATTTATTTATTTATTTATTTACTTATCTATTTATTTATTATTGTCATCAGGGTTATTGCTTGGGCTCCGTGCATATATGATGAACAGACTATTTCTAGAAGTCATTTACTTTCCTCTTTTGGATAGAGACAGAGATAAATTGAAAAGAAGGGGAGATAGACAGGGGAAAGAGAAAAATGCCTGCATCACTGCTTCACTACTAGTGAAGCATTTCCTCTCCAGGTGGGGACTAAGGTTTTGAACCCTGATTCTTGTTTATGGCACCATGTATGCTTTATCAAGTGTACCACCACTCTGGCCACTTCTCTTTGAACTGTTTTGCATCACTAATAATTGTTCAGTCTCCAGCTATTTCCTCAGTCTGACTATAATCTTTATACTTATGACCACTGTCGGCTGCAACTTGGAGGAGAGAGAGAGAGAGGAGATCCGGAGCAGAGAGGGAACATAATTTTTTATTCGTGCGAGTACCTCAGAGTTGGGTGAAAGCGCAGTGGTTCAGGCCACATGGCGCTAGCCAAAATGGTTGCCTTGTGCAGCAACCTTCCCTGCATCTAATCACTGAAGTGAAAAGTGGGCAAGAGAGCGGGCAAGAGAGCGGGCAAGAGAGTGGGCAAGAGAGAGAGGGGCGGAAGAAGAAGGGATTTATAGGGCAAAAAATGGGAGTGATGAGCCGGGATAGGATTGGTTGGGAAGGGCACTTCGAGAATATGGTATTAATTCTCACAGGAACTGGCACTAGCCTGAGGGGACATCTGCAGAGCAGACCACTATCAATTACTTGGGGTCCTAGGAAATAAATAGTGAGAATTAAGAGGGTTACTAACTTTATCCTGAGTGGAAGTGACTAGTTTATGTGAAGCATGTCCTTAAAATTACTAATATAGACAATTTGCTGGCAAGGTTGATATGCAGTGTCATCATACCAGATTCATAATCCTGAAGCTCCAGAAGCCCCAAGTTCAGTCCCAGCTACCACAATATGCCAGTTGAGCAGCTCTTTAGTTTCACCCTCTCTTATGAAATTAAATAACATACCCACATTTTAAAAACATTTATTTATAAAAAGGAAACACTGAAATAAACCATAGGATAAGAGGGATACAACTCCACACAGTTCCCACCACTAGAACTCCATATTACATCCCCTCCACTATAGCTTTCCTATTCTTTATTTCTCTGAGATATGGACCCAGGGTCATTATGGGGTGCAGAAGGTGGAAGGTCTGGCTTCTGTAATTGCTCCCCCATTGAACATGGACATTTTCAGGTCAATCCATACTCCCAGCCTGCCTCTCTCTTTCCCTAGTGGGGCAGGTCTCTTTTTTGAGTAAAAATAAAGAATTCTCAATGTCAGTAGACTCTTTCAAATCTCTCACCACAAATGCTAATAATATTTCTATTACTTTCTAAGTATTCATGATAATTACATCCTAAACTTCTGTTGTTTGACAAAGGGGTAAAGGTCAATTTCTACAAACAATGTTCTTCATAAAATTTGCATATGTGAAGAGGTGATTTTTTTTATATTTATTTATTCCCTTTTGTTGCCCTTGTTGTTTTGTTGTAGTAGCTATTATTGATGTAGTTGTTGTTGGATAGGACAGAGAGAAATGGAGAGTTGAGGGGAAGACAGACAGGGGGAGAGAAAGATAGTTACCTGCAGACCTGTTTCACCGCCTATGAAGCAACTCCCCTGCAGGTGGGGAGCCGGGGCTTGAACCAGGATCCTTATGTTGGTCCTTGTGCTTTGTGCCACCTGTGCTTAACCCATTGCTCTACTGCCCGACTCCCTGGAGAGGTGATTTTTCATATGCTCACTTAGGTATATTGTATTTATTTTCTCATATTTTGGCTGAAACTAAGATGTTTACATTCTAATGTTATGTCGGTTACATGTTCATTTGCTTTGTCCCTAAATCCTTTATAAAATGGATATTAAAACCATAACTATAAACATATATATATGTATATATAGACACAGTTCATGTAAACAATGTAGGACTTGATTAATTTCTACTATGAGGTCAAGAGGATAGAGATATAATAAGGACCTATAAAAGTTTTAACAAAGCAAAACAAAATACACACACACACACACAAATGAAGGACCATGGAAATGACTCAGTGCCAGAGTGAATGTATATCTTGTATGTGTAAAATCCTGAATTTTATCATAGTACTTCATTAAATGATTAAACGGTGTTCTGGTCCCTGTCTTGGTAAAGGACAGAAAATTAAGTACATATTATATAATACGGAAGTATAAATGGAGCAATAGAAAATTCTTGAGATAAACTATATACATATCTAGGTGGAGATAGTATTTTATTTAAACTATCAGGTAGATGTGTGATCGCCCTAGAGTAATTTATCTCCAATTATAAATACAATATTATCTCTTATATTCTTGATTACATAAATTGGCTTAGAATTTACTTATTACTTCTAACAGCACCACTTAGTGTACACAAGAGTTAAAAGCAAATACTTAAAGGTTTGGAGGTAGATTACCTAGTAAACATTTTAGCTACCCAGGTTAAAACTTTTAGAAGCATATTGGATAATTATGCACTGGGGGAAGGTTCACAAGTCTATATGACGTATGAAATCTTAGTCACAGAAAAAGAAATAACTAGGGGCTTGGTGGTAGCTTACCTAGTGGAGTGCATGCATGGGAATCTCAGTGCAAATTTCTTATTTCCACCTCTGACAGAAAAAGCTTCATGAACTATGGAGACGTACTATAGGTTTCTCCCTCCCCTCCTACATTCCTCCTCCAACTTCTTCCTCTATCTGTCTCTCCCTCAAAAATAGCCATCAGACATGATGGATCCAGACCTCGAATAGATCCCTCTCTCCATTGTGACTGGTCATCTCAGTCAGGAACAATACAGTAGACCCCTCTGTGGACAGGACCTTTCCCTCATCTAGGATCAACAATGGCAGAGAATGTTCCATCCTCCGAAGGGAGATTGGACAACATATTCTATCTTCCTCTTGAGGAAAGAGTAGGAAAGCTATCACAGGAGGGGATAGGATATGGAGTCCTGGTGGTGGGAACTATATGGAGTTGTACCCCTCTTATCCTATGGTTTTTGTCAGTGTTTCCTTTTTATGAATAAAAATTTAAAAAAAAAATGTTCACCGGAGTAGTAGAGCCATGAATTGAACACCAGTGATAAACCTGGTAGCAAAAAAAAAAAAGAACTTAATTAAATCTTATGTCAAGATATAACAATTTCTTATATTCATAGAGTTATGTTCAAGCACTCTTCTTAGATATTTTCTAATGTTACTATGATTATAATACATGGAAAAGAAAGGAAATCTGTTATCAGTTGCTCATATTAAAATCATCAACTACTACACTATATCTTCTACTTACTTCAAGACAGAGAAGCAGTAAGAGTGAAAGAGACAACACTGAAGTTTCCTTCACTGTAAACAAACACCATGTCTTCTAAAGACTGCTTCTTTAGGTTTAATTTAATTATCAGTTCATCATTACACACACACACTTGACATTGCCACCATGATTGTAATATATTCTTATCATTTCAAATGCTAAAGTTAACATATGTGCATAGAGTAACAACTGAACTAAAAATTTGAATTTTATCAAGTCAGTGATTTCTTATATGTGTGAAACAGTAATCACAATAATGGTTAGATTTATAAAGGTTAGATTTAGAGATTTTACTCTAGAACAGGCATTATGCTAAGGGACTCATATGCATGATATCCTTCAATTTTTACACAACCTTGTGGACCTTGTTATAATAATTATGTCTACTATGCAAATTATCAAAGGGAGGCCCAGGAGCATCTTAATTTTCTAAGGTTAAAGTTGAAGACCAAGGTTCTAGCCCTGAAAGAATAGACTCACAACTGTGTTCTTAACTAATACAAATTACTGTTCTTTCTTATTATCAACTATAGTATAAGCATTCCTGTTCAAACTGGAAATTTTATCTATTAAAAAGGTAGAATTAAGAAAGAGGCTTAAGGTATGGACCAACTTGCTACTGTCCATGTCTACCCTAGAGGCAATAACAGAAGCCAAATCTCCCAACTTCTTCACCCCAATAATAATTTGGCACATATTCCCAGTGGGAGAGAAATGATAGCACTCTGAATTGCAACCAGAGGGCTCTGAATTCCAACTCCCATCAGAATCAGGAGAGAGAAGAGGGAAAAGGGAGGGACATTTGGAAGTAGTAATAGGTGTAAGTGTGACTTGGAAAGGAAAAGAAGACAAGACAGGACCATGGGCCAAAATGGGCAAATACATACAAATATAGATATGATATATAGAAAATATAGATATATACAAATATATAGAACTAATATAGACAAATTGTAGAAATAACAGTTAACTCCTAATTTCTATCTTGGGAAAACTGCTATAACTTCCAATGAAGGGGATGGAGATACAGAACTCTGGTGGTGGGGATGGTGTGGAATTATACTCCTGTTACCTTGTAATCTTGTAAGTCAATATTAACTCACTAATAAAAGTTAAAAATGGTAGGTCTACATCCAATACATTCATTTATCTGAATGTGATATATATATATATACACACATACACACACACACACACACACATATATATATATATTGATTTCAATTAAAGGTAATGTTCAATTTGTTTTTAATTATTCCTGTAATGAAAAGATGCTCATTTGACTCTAAAGAAAATGAAATTATTATAGATCACAATTCCTTTCTTCAGTACTCAGAGAATATATTCCCCACTGGATAAGACACAAGTTATTAAAATAAGATTTTTTCCTAATGCAATGATATAATCATGAAGTATACTAATATAACCGTGAGTGGAAAATTAAAACCCAACAAACAGAAAGAGCTGATATAAGAAAGGAAGACAAAAATTTAGTGCCAAGTACTATTCCTTTCTGCAGTGATCTAAGTGTCCCCCATTTATGTGAAATGTGTGATTGATGTTCTTTCATTTGGAGGATATTTACTATGCTTGAAAAGAGAGATAGAAGATTGCCATTGCTACTAAAACATGAGAAATGAAAATAAATAAATATTTTGATAATCTACAATATATCCCTATCAGTAAAGCTGTTGTAAATTGTCACTGAAAACAGCTATTTCAAGAAGTTTCATTTCAAAATTGCTTACACACTAGCATTTAAAATCAGAAAAACAAAAACCCCTAAATTATGCATCAGTAAATAGGCTTAATTTCAAAATGTATATTGCTATTATATTACTATTCTTAATGTATTTTAGTCAAATTCTTTTTTTCTTTTTTCTTTTTTTCTGTTACCAGAGCACTGTTCAGCTCTGGTTTATGGTGGTACAGGGATTAAACCTTCAGAGCCTCAGGTATGATAGGCTATTTGCATAACCATTATGCTATCTACCCTCCGCCCGTATTTTAGTCAAACTTTGACATTGTTGAGCACCATAATTTCCTTCCTTATTTCCTTCCTCCATTCCTCTCTCCCTTCCTTCCTTCCTTCCTTCCTTCCTTCCTTCCTTCCTTCCTTCCTTCCTTCCTTCCTTCCTTCCTTCCTTCCTTCTTTTCCTTCTCCTCTTCACTCCTCCTCCTTCTCCTTCTTCTTCCCCACCAGTGTAATCAATGGGGATTGGCACCTATGCTGTCTATTCACAGCTCCTGGAACCCATATTGTTATTTTGATAGAGATACAAATTAAGAGCGAAGGAGGAGATAGGGAGAAAGAAACAGAGACATTTGCAGCACTCCTTCACCACATATGAACCAGCCCCCTGCTGGCAGGGACCAGGGACTTGACCCTGAGTCCTTGCTTACTGTAGTGTGTATACTCTGTTAGGTGCACCCCTCGCTCAAGTCTGACACTGCACTTTCTTATCTCTCCAATATTTCCTGTAGCATAAGTTCATTATTACAGGGACTAGAAAGGATGATATTAGCATATGTTTATAAATCACTGAAAATCATTGTTGTAATGGTACAGTGATTCTATTTAGATATGAAATAGTCTTTTCCCCCCTTAGGGACAACAAAATAAATAATTTCAACAATAATATTGTATAATTACAAATAGGGTTCTACTGCATGACTGAAAAAACCTGAAATATGAATAATCTACTAAAACATTTAACAACAATCCTTTGAAGGTCAGTCACATCAAGCATTTGTAACCCCACATGCTTTCTCTATTCTGGAGAAACACAAATTTAAGACATATCATTTGCATCAACATTTCGTTGAATAAATAGCTTTTTCTCCCCATTGTTTGCAGAAAAGGATCTCTCAAGTGCTGTGCTAATAGTGCAAGTCAACATCTACAACATTTACTGATGCTAAAGATGTGAAAAGGTGAAAGCACATTTTGTGTTAGGAACAAAAACTGGGGCAAAGGACACAGGCTTCTCACTAAGGAGTTCCAATGGGTTCATATAGGCAAACGGTTGACTATAGTGTTCTGAATAAGTTTTCTAATTGTCAGAAGTATAAAAATAAATCAGAGTGTGGCATGGACAACCTTTAATCTGGATATTTTAATAATCACAATCCAGAAACAGAAGAGCAGTGTTCGTTCTGTTGCTGATGCTAATAATACCATTAAACATTTTCTACATGTGAATAAAGCAGCAATAAGCTATTCCTTTAAAACTATTTGTATCTTTCTCCTATGAACAAGACAAAACTTACCTTGAATCTGAAAAATTATAACATTTTAAATTCAAATACCTCTGTCCATTTTGTAAAGGCACAGAGAAATGGAGTAGTAACTAATGTTCACTTAGAGCTAAGTACTGGGATAGGTATTCCAGTCAGACTGACCTGCAAGAAAATAGAATGAAGGGCTGGGGAGATAGCATAGTGATTATGAAAAGAACTTTCATGTCTGAGGCTCTGAAGTCTCAGGTTCAGTTCCCCACACTACCATAAACCAGAGCTGAGCAGGGCTCTGACACCTCTCTCTTTCTCTGTATCTCTCATTAAAATAAAATTTAAAAAAATAAAAAAGAAGATAGAATGTTCTCTCTCCATATATATGTATATCGGCAATCTTTAACTCTTATGTCAAAGTAATTTGTATCTAGATCATAGTGAAAAATAATTACTATTACAGATTTTTGGAGAGGATTTTTATTCATCTTAGTCCAGGTATAAACAGTAGCAACTGCTTCTATTATTAAAAATTTTGGAAAATAATATAAATTATATCAAGTAAATTTCTACAAACATTTTATATTATCATAAGCAGAAAAAAGAAGACAAATACATTTGTAGACATATGAAAGTCCATTGAGGAGAGGTAAATATTCCCTAGTGCCGGGGGCCAAGGCCTTAGCTAATCTCTCATATAGCCGGTGAGAGGACATTCTGACCATTGGAACTGAGATTACCATCTAGCTGTTTGGAAAGTTGCTCACCCACCTCCCTCCCCCACTACCTTAGCAGAACTTCTTCATTGTTTGTGCTTATATTGAGGCTGCAAAATAAAATTTTCAGAGCTTGATCAGACCTCCTGTCTTGCTCTCGTTCTTTGTGTCTCTTGTCCCCTCCATTCTCTTGCCCCCTACCTTAAGTCTCCGTTGATAGACCCCGCAGGCCGGGGCACCCTAGTTAATGCTCCAGGATTCTTTTATCCAATACACCCTTTATTCCAACTCCATATACTAAGAAATGGTGGCATATGTTTTAGGTGGATCAACAATGACAAGCATGAATTCAATAAAACTAGTATATCTGATCAGCCTGCAGACTTTAACTTACAGGAAGTAAGAAATACATATGTAGAAAATATAAACCATATACCATCATAGTTGAATCAGAACGAAGATTCATTATCTTGACTATTTCATGTTAACTTAATATTATTTTTGTTTACTTGTTTTGCCATAAGAGTTATCACTGCACTACAAATCTAACACAGCTGGTGTCCACCCCCTCTTTTTAAATTCTATTTTATTTGTTAGGACAGAGAGAAATTAAGAGGGGATAAGGAGGATAGAGAGGGATAAAGATAGACAAGTACACATGGTGCAAACCTCAAGGACCAGCATCAGGATCCCAGTTTGAACCCCCGGCTCCCCACCTGTAGAGAAGTTGCTTCACAAGTGGTGAAGCAGGTCTGCAGGTGTCTATCTTTCTCTCCCCCTATCTGTCTTCTCTCTTTCTATTTATCTCTGTCCTATCCAATAACAGTGACATCAATAACAACAATAGTAGAAACTACAACAATAAAACAAGGGCAACAAAAAGGAATAAATAAATAAATAAAGATAGACACATGCAAACCTGCTTCATTTCTTGTGAAGCATCCCCCTTCCTGGTGAAAGTGGTGTCTCAAACCTAAGACCTTGCATATTACTGTGTGCACTCAACTGGGTACACTACCACCCAGCCCCCGTTAACTTGGTTTTAAAGAAGATACATATATCTTAAAGTATACATATGCAATAGTCTGCAGTGACTCAGTAAGTACAACAAGCAAGTAAAAACACAATAAAAAGACACCATAAAGTACTTAATAAAATATTTTCTACTTAGGCCTAGGTACCCTTCTCACCTGCTTCCCACTTCATTTCCCTCAATAACTCTAAGTCTAACCCTGTCAGAGAAAGTAAGGACTACAAAAGCATCATTACTAGGCCACCCCATAGTTTCAGAGCCCTAGTCAGGGAATTCTAGGACTCCTTCATAAATTTGATGGGCCTAGAGATCTAATAGATCCCTCTCTCCACCATCACTGGATATCTCCATCAGGAATAACATAATAAATCTTCTTATAGGCATCTACAGGACCTTGCCTTCAATGTATAACCATAATAGAAACTGCCCCACTCCCTGCTTCTCTGCTACTTGAGGTAGACTGTCCTGAAATGAGTGTAGCTTATAATGTTCCTAGCTATAAGCATGGAATGTGAGTTCTGACTGACAGGAATCTAGAGGTTACACAGGCTTCTGCATAAATAGGAATAGACATGGGCCCTAGGTCAGATTGATGGAGGTTACAGTTAATGGTATTTATATACTCTTCTAATATTTGGGAGTTACTTTATGCCCTGATCCAGCTATAGTTCTATTCCCAACTCTGACTAAATCCTCCCAGATAATACTTTCAGCCCACCTACATGTTAGCTGTCAGGCTCAGGTAGAATTAGCAGTTATGGGCCCCTTGGAATATACCTAATATAGACTTTGTACCTTCTTCCAATATGAAGTCCCCAAATCTCACCTGTTATACCAGGTTTATTGCTGGTGCTCTGTGCTGGCACTACGAATCCACTGCTCCTGCAGGCCATTTTTTTCCATTTTTTGAATAGAACAGGACAGAGAGAGAAGGGGAAGATAGAAAGGGAGAGAGAAAGATAGAGACATCTGCAGACCTGCTTCACCATTTGTGAAATAACAACCCAGTAGGTGGGGTACTAGAGGCTTGAACAGGGATCCTTGCATGAATCCTTGTGCTTTATACTATGTGCACTTCACCCGGTGCGCCACCTGCTGGCCCCCACCTGCTATATTCTTACCTTTTGGTTCCTGAATATTAAACAATTTGTCCTATTTTATAAATTAATGCTTTTCAGCCACCAAGCTGCAGGTGCCAACCTGACTTCCCTGGGCAGACGACCTCACCAATGTATCCTGGAAGTTCACTTCCCAAGAGCCCTACTCCACTAGGAAAAGATAGGCACAGGCTGGGGCTATGGATTAACCTGCCAGTGCCCTTGTCCAGTGGAGAAGCAATTACAGAAGCCAGATTTTCCACCTTTTCCACCCTTAAGATTTTTGGTTCAGGGGCCAGGCTATAGCGTAGCGGGTTAATTGCACATGGCACAAAGCACAAGAACCTGCATAAGGATTCCAGTTCAAGACCCCAGCTCCCCACCTGCAGGGGGGGTCACTTCACAAGCAGTGAAGCAGGTTTGCAGGTATCTTTCTCTCTCCTTCTCTGTCTTCTCCTCCTCTCTCGATTTATCTCTCTTTTATCCAACAACAATGACAGCAACAACAACAGTAACAACAACAATTAAACAGTCAGGGCAACAAAAGGGAAAAAATGGTCTCCAGGAGCAGTGGATCTTTGGTCCATATTTTCAGAGGGATAAAGAATAGGGAAACTAGAAGTTAGCATGATGCCAACCAGACTTCCCTGGATAGACAACCCCCACCAATGTGTCCTGGAGCTCCAATTCCCCAGAACCCCGCCCCACTAGGGAAAGAGAGAAGCAGGCTGGAGTATGGATCAACCTGTCAATGCCCATGTTCAGTGGGGAAGCAATTACAGAAGCCAGACCTACCACCTTCTGCATCCCACAATGACTTTGAGTCCATACTCCCAGGGGAATAAAGAGTAGGAAAACTATCAGGGGAGGGGATGGGATACGAAGTTCTGGTGGTGAGAATGTGTGGAGTTGTACCCCTCTTAGCCTATGGTTTTGTCAGTGATATATATTTTATCATAGTACTTCATTAAATGATTAAACGGTGCTCTGGTCCCTGTCTCGGTAAAGGACAGATAATTAAGTACATATTATATAATACGGAAGTATAAATGGAGCAATAGAAAATTCTTGAGATAAACTATGTACATATCTAGGTCTAGACAGTATTTTATTTAAACTATCAGGTAGATGTGTGATCTCTCTAATTTATTTCCAATTATAAATACAATATTATCTTTTATATTCTTGATTACACAAATTGGCTTAGAATTTACTTATTAATTCTAACATATATATATGAATAGAGAAACTTCCAATGGAGGGGATAGGATAAAGAACTCTTGTGGCGGGAATTATATGGGACTGTACCCTTCTTATCGCACAATCTTGTTATTTTGTTGATCATTATTAAATTATTAAATCACTAATATTAAAAACTTAATATATCTCTGTCTTTCAGACAAACTTGAGCTACTTTATTTTGTCAAGAACACTTAAGACAGCTTTACTCACTTAAGAAATTGTGTAGAAGTTGGGAGAAGCAAAATTAGCTGTCTCTATTGCTCTATTATACATTTTAATAATATAGAAATTCATGTATAAATACCAAATACTTTTAGTCACTAGTGCTAACTGGAATAATCCTTATTTAGCAATTTCAGTGATATATATTAGAATTTTAGGCCTGAGAAGAATGTCTAAACGGTCAACCTGATATGTATAACTTTGATTCACAGAGTATTTTATTTCCTTCTTATAGAACATTGTCATAATTTTCATATTAACATTAGGCTTGTTCTCTTAGGAGAGAGTTTTCTACCAGTATATAAGAGCAGAAGCACTAATTAGAAACTGAGAGCCAAGAATAAAGACATAGGTATTAAAGCAACAAACTGAGGACTCTAGCCTGTGAGGAACAGTAAACCTAATAACAGTTCTCATACTGTTCTGACAGTACTGACTGGCTCAAGGATTGGGTCTTGGTGATACTATAACACAGTAATAGTTTGACAGTACTTTTTCATGATACAGCTCTACAATGTTAGCTCTACAATGAAGGAAAGAAGGAAGGATTTTTTTATGCTAGCTTTCTGTCTAGTCCACTAATTATTTCTCAGATCTGGTGTTCAGATATCATGGAAGGTACATTCTTTGTGTGTCTTCATTGGCTGATGATGCTAATGTCTCAGGTCAGTGAGCCCTAGCTCTTTAAGGAAGTCAGGAAGTTTGCAGTGCAGAACCTACCCAACGGAGATTTAACCTTGCTTTCTTTTCTTGGGAAATACTGATTTACAAAACTACTGTTGTCATAGGAGCCCAGTTCCATACCTCTCTGTGATAGTTGTCATCAACTTATAGCCTCATCCACCAATTTGTCCTTTTCCTCCATCATAGACACTTGTTCTCATGCCCTTTTTTCAAACCTCCTCCTTTATCCCTCATTTATAGTCCTCAAATCTGCTGCAATTAAAGTTCCTCTCTGTTTTACTTTTCTTTGTTTATTAAATTTTACTCATGAAAGAGATCATCTGGTATCCATGCTTTACCTTCTGTACTATTTCAATTAATGTGATCATTTTAACCTGTAGCAAAAGAGGAAATTACAGCATTTACACACAGTTGAATATAGCTATGCTCATTTCAGAGTTATGGCTTTTAAAAAATATTTCATTTAATGAGAGAGGTACAGAGAAAGATACAGAGAGGAGGGAGAAAGACATAGAGGGGGGAGAGAGGGAGAGGGAGAGGCAGAGTGAGAGGGAGAGGGAGAGGGAGAGGCAGAGGGAGAGGGAGAGGGAGAGACAGAGGGAGAGACAGAGGGAGAGACAGAGGGAGAGGGAGAGACAGAGGGAGAGACAGAGGGAGAGGGAGAGACAGAGGGAGAGGGAGAGGGAGAGGGAGAGGGAGAGGGAGAGGGAGAGGGAGAGGGAGAGGGAGAGGGAGGAGAGACCAGAGCATTGCTCAGTTCTGGTTTATAATGGTGCTGGGGACTGGAGATTTAATTTGGGACTTCAGAACCTCAGGCATGAAAACTTTTTGTATAAACACTATGCTGTCTGCCCAGCCCCTGAGTTTTGACTTTCAACTCAGGCATTTGTCTGCAGAAAACTGTGGTTTCGGGCTATTTTAGTAACATTTCAATTTATTTAACACAGGTGAGTGTATATATTTTAATAATAATTATAGAATTTATTATTTATTGAATGTACAAATGAAAGTTTTTAAAGTTAGTTTTTAAATAGATAATTGATTTCACAGTACAGATATATCATTTTAGGTATTCTTAAGAGAATTTTGGGCATAGGGAGAAATGAAGATTAGAGGGATCTACTAGAGCTCTAGGCACATCATAACTATGTGGGAATACCAGGATTCCCTGACAAAAGCCCCAGATGATGGGGTGGCATGGTAGTAACCAAAAGGCTCATCATTAAAGCATGCAGGTCTCTTTCTCTTGACCAGCCTTTGTAGTCCTTACTTTATCTGACAAAGTTAGATCAAAGTAATAGAGGGAAATGAAATAGAAAGCAGGTGAGGAGGGTATCTAGGCCTAAGTAGAAAATATTTGATTTTCTCTTTCACGGTGTCTTTTTTTTTAGGTCTTTCTACTTGCTTGCTGCATCTATTGAGTCACTGCAGCCTATTGTACACTTGTACTTTAAGGTATATGTTTTCCCCTAACTTAACGGATACATGTGCACATGTACTCTATCTCTTGGGCCCTGGTCTATATTTAGGTTTTGTAACTATGTTAGGAAGAAACTCTAAGACAGCAAGAAACCTTCCTCATTCTCTTCTAACATCTATTTCTTCCAGTCCTGGTATCTTGGACTTTGCTTGTTTTACTTCAAGCTATTCTTGATCCATACCATGTGATACTGCATCTGCTGACTTAAAACAAATAAGTGCAACCAATGCCAACTCACCACATTTCACTTAGACAGTACCGAGAGACTCCAAGCCTGAGATTTGGTTCTCCTCCTCCAATATGCTGGTGAGACCTTTTCTTATTCATGGGAATCCCTAATTCCACTTCAAATGGCTCAATCCCTCCTTGTTTCTTAAATTACTTCTGTAAGTGAGGTTACCTGATATCTATACTTCTCCTTCTGGCTGATCTCACTTAACATGATTTCTTTAATTCCCATCCAAGATGAGACAAAATAAATTATTTAATCATTTTGATAGTTGAATAATAAAGCTTTATAATTTTAACTTTTTATATCCACTGAACAAAAGTAAAGGCCTTTATAATTTATTTCACATGACATCCTATATGTAAATAAATACACATAAACATATATTCAGATATATAAACATAGGCATAAACATATATACTGTACACATATTAAAAAGATGACACAAATGTGGATATTATAGATTAATCCAGAAAATAATAGAAATAAAGTAGAGTTAAATCATAAATTATAAATATCCTTACATAGGTTGATCTCAACAGATATTTACTTTCTGTTTCCGAAAAGGGTAATTAACATTTAGTAATGACTACATTTTAACTTGGTTTGATTTATTACTTATATATATCTTCTATAAAGTATTCCATGAAGAAAGGAGTTATATAGAGTCAGCTCGACTCCAAACTCATTTTCTAGTATTAAGCGAGCTAATTAACACTGTACAATTTCTGAGGCTTTCTAAAAATGCTTGTAATAATACTTTAGAAATCTTCAATTCATATAAATCAAATGATAGTAATATGAACTTTCTTATGGGTTGGACTAGTGTTTTGTGCAAGGTAAGCTAACGTTAGACCCTAATCAGTGAACTCTTCTTCCATTTAGTCCTCCTTATAAAGTGTAATATAGTTGATGTTGAATGTTGGGATACAATTTATTCTGAAACGTAATTCTTCTGTTGGCTACAGAATATTCATCTATTCCATTTGCTTTTTATTTTCTTTTTTTTTAAAACAAAGCCTAGGCTTACTAATGGTCTCTTACAAAACCACATTAGTCAAAATATTAGTTAAGTTAGAGAAGATATATAATATCTACACAGTTCACATTTTTTAAAAAAATAAGAGTATTCAGAGCAACAATGTTTTTCTTCAGGCAAGAACAGTCTTTTCCCCACCACAAGTTAGCATAGTGAGTATCTAATATATGCATAGTATGCGAAGCTTCCCTGAAAAATTTTCCTGGAAGAATGAATGTTGTGTTATTATATATTATTTATATGTCAAAGTATACCATATATTTCATGTAAACAGATACAGTTCTTTATACAATATTCTAAGTTGCCCTTTGTCATTTAAGCTTTCTTTTGATTTTTCTCTATGATTTGTCCATTTTGTCTTAGTTTGTGTATGAAATTCATATTAAATATTCTTGGCTGAGATAATGGCATATTTTTATTTTGTTGAAATTCAAATTAATGATAGTTTCTTTCTTTTTTCTTTCTTTCTTTCTTTTTTTTTTTTTTTGCCTCCAGAATTACTGCTGTGGCTCAGTGACTGCACCACAAATCCACTGCTCCTGGAGGCCATCCTTCCAGCTCTGTTGCCCTTGTTGTTGTTATTGTTGGATAGGACAGAGAGAAATTGAGAGAGGAGGGGAACAAAGAGAGGGGAAGAGAAAGACTGACACATGCAGACCTGCTTCACTGTCAGTGAAGAGATCCCCCCCACCTGCCACATATGTGAGCTTAACCTGCTGTGCTACCACCCAGTCCATAATGATGGTTTCCAAAACTGGCTTATGAGTAAATGAATTTCATAACTAAGTAGAAAATTCATGCAATTGAGCAACTCGGAAAAGAATATTTCTGTCTGTGTTGTGTCTTTCCTTTTAATTGACTAGTTCACTATGAATGAAATTAACATGTCCTTATTTTTCTAGCAAGTCTGCATATTCTTTCAAGACAGAATATTCTTTTCTTTTCTCCTCCTTCTCCCCTTCCTCCTCTTCCTTTTAGTCTCCAGGACTTCACCTCTCTGGACCAACATTTTCAGAGAGAGAGAGAGAGAGAGAGAGAGAGAGGAAAAAACACAACATACAGAACCAAAATCCCAAAGCCCCCCACCCCCTGGTCAAGAGTGATTTGGACTCGATTAAAACCTTGAGTGGCATACATGGCAAAGAAATCATCATCCTAGGTGAGTTATTTTGACCATCCAAATAACATTCTTTAAAGGTTTACAGAACTGAAAGTAACCTTAAGGTAGCTCTGTTAAGATTTGTGCCTGTCATCCTTCTGTTTAGAATTGCACATAGATTGTTCAACACTAGTCAAGATAGTCCCATAATAGCTGTCAACTAGGATGGTCATTAAGCATTGTCTGCAGTCAAGATTCCTGTGCCAGATGGCACCTCAGCAACATTAGACAGAGCATATAAAGCTGCCAAGATCTGTAGCATACCCTGTAACTTGCGGCTAATAGAAAAAGAAAATAAAGCAAAAAGCCCGTGAAAATAAAATTCCTAACTGTAGCTTTCTAGCTCCAGGCTCTTTTGTTTATATACACAGACAAAGCAATCATTACATTTTAGAAATGTTGTTGCTTATTAAAATTGTATTAAGCATTCATTTTTTGAAATGTATTTTTCATAATGTACTTTGATTTTTTTCTGTCTTCTGAGTGATGTTTAAATATCATTTCAGCTAATATTTCCAATCACTGTTTTTTTTTTAATTTCATTTCATCTTTGATATATTTACATCTGCAAACTATACGAGGCATGGATTTACAATATTAGTTGCTTTAAATAGTTAATTATGATTTATGGTCTAGTTATTGTATGCTCAAGTTTTACTTTAAAAAAAATATTTGTAAAAAGGAAACACTAACAAAAACCATAGGATAAAAGGGGTACAACTCCACACAGTTCCCATCACTAGAACTCCATATCCTTTCTCCTCCCCAGATAGCTTCCCTATTCTTTATCCCTCTGGGAGTATGGACCCTGGGACATTATGGGGTGCAGAAAGTAGAAGGTGTGGCTTCTGTAATTGCTTCAATTACATACTTATTATATTAGATGATTCTACATATGGGCATCTCTTTGAAGGACATAATTTATGAACCAAAATGTCATATGTTCTTTTGCATATTTGTACCACCCTATTTCAATCACTATTGTTTAAAGTTAAAATTAGGTGGAGAAAATCTTAACAAATTTTTAAATACTTATTTTATCTTTACTACCCTTGAATTCTTCCAGACACATTTTGAATTATTCTATCAAATAAGATGGTCTATTTGAATAGTAATAAACATTAAGTAAGTATAGTAATAATTTGTGATGTTGGAATGGAATAAACTTGATAATTGAGGAAGTAATTATGTTAGAGTGTTTTGAGATTACAGTTCTCTAGAAAATTATCTCTTTGAAGACATACATGCACTTACTGTAATTGATGTAATTGCTGAACATATCAGTTGCCTTAAAGTTATAAAACAGGAACTATCCTGAAGGAATTCACCTAGTTAACATCTGTCACCCTACCCCAATAAAAATAAACATGTCACAAGATTCTGGATGCACTGACCTGATAAAATAACTATGTACCCTTAAGGGGATATTACTTTAGATATAAAAAAAGCTTCATTTTTTTTTAATGAGGTATTTGGCAAGATGGCAGAGGAAACAGAATCAAAGTAAGTTTATTTCTGGAATTGAACTATGATGATTTGGCAGAATACTTAATAAAAGTAACTTGGTATGAGATAAAAATCTAAAGGCAGGAGAGGTGGGTTATATCTATGGTAATTCAAGTATGATATTTCCTTGTATGAAGTCTAGATAACTAGAAACAATATTTTTTTGACTTTAAAAAGAAAAAAAATGAACATTTACTAAAAAATGAATAGTTGACTGCATGAACTTTAAATTGTTCTTTCATTTCTTTCTAAAGTAGTCACAAAACTTATTCATTTGTTTTATATAGATAGTTATCATGGAAATACTAAAGCTAAAAATAGTGTGAAGTAACAATTGTATCATAGTATTCATTTGTCCCAGTGTACAAAGTTTTTACTGAGTTTCTACTACAGACTAATAACATGAAAAGGGAATCTGGGAAATAACTAGCAGTGTATATACAGAGAAAATATATTTAGTTTATTTGTTTTATCACATAGTAAATATTTTCAGATTTGTTATGTGCTAAGTACTCAGTGCAGGAAAGGCATCACGGACTGTAGTTCAAAAACAATTGTTGCTCTCATAAATTTATGATTCTATAGTCAGAAACATTGAAAATAAAATTAATAAGTAAAATGCATAATGCATCACTTTACAATTGATATGGAGAGAAATAAATCAGATAAAAAGTATATGAGACACTGAGAAAGTAAGAGGAAATGAAGTCAGAGAGGAAACAGCTGCCAGTTTAGTGAGCTTTTCTTCCGAGTGAGTCATGAACCCATTAGAAAGCTTTTAGCAGGGAAGTGTGCTGATGTGAATTTTGTTTTAAAATGATCCTTTTGACTTGTTAAAAATAGAATGTAGGGGACAGGAATAGGAGTAGGAAATTGATCAGGAAGCAATTGTAGAAAAACTAGCAAGAGATGTTGGTGGCTCAGAACAAGCTGACCATGATGGGTTTGAAACCATGGGAATTTTAGTTTTCTGAAAGAGCTGATAAGATTTTTTGACATTCATAAATAACATATATAACTAAGAAGCTTTGTACTAGAGCAGTGGAGCTAAAATTAAGTAAGATGGCAGAAAGTGGATATAGATTTTTTCTTTTGAAATAGAGAATAGAAATTTCAAGATTGATTTATGACAAGTGCTGTCTTCTTCATATGTACATGGTGATTTCATGCCAATCATTTGGATATTTGAGTTTGATTTTTTCTTTTTGTTTCAGATTGGAGGATGATTTTGAGGGTTTTAATTGTATAGAAGGTATTTAAAGTTACATTGTAGTTTCAGCCATCAGAGAAACTGGAAGCAAATACAGGTTCATGACCATAGAGTCTTTGTTAAAAGATAAGTTCTTTTTCCACATGAATCACCCAGGACCTTCCAGATAATGGCTTATTACCATGACAAATAAAAAAAAAATAATAATAATAATAAATAAATAAATAAATAGGAAAGATACATCTCCCAATACTCAGTTGGCTAAGGCACCAAACCTCTTTTTCTATAAAAAATTCAAATCAAATGCCCTGCTAACCACGTGAAGCAGCTTGTTTGTGTTTCTTTCACAGGAATCCCAGGAAAAACCATCTGGACCCCTGCATGCCCTGACATCACCAACTAGATGGCATGACTAAAGTGGCACACACCCTGAAACCCTTGATGTCACCTGAAGAACCTGATTTACAGACTCCAAGGACAGAACTTTTTTTACTGCCTGCCTGCCCTTTCTACGTCTGCTTTGCCTGTCACGTTTTGGCAGTTCCAGCTCACTGTCTACAGAGAAGAGGAATTCCAGTGGCTGACCTTCCTCATGCAGCGTTTAACCCCATGCCATTTCTCCCCCTAGTCGCCTACTTGGGACTGACACTTATATTGGACTTGTGGTTTACCGTTTGGACACTTTACACAATTTTACAGCAGCTTCCTTCCCTTCACGCTGCTGGTTTTTCATAGACTGACCCTGAGTAGTTCATAGACTTTACAGACTGTTGCCTTGAGGACTATACAATGCCAAATAGCCCCTCTGCTTGGCAGGCCATGCCCTCCTGCCTACAGGTCCTGCACTTTGAGGCAGAAAACACCCCCTCATTATGAACCCTTGCCCCCCCCCCCGAGACAGGGAACATTTCTTTGCACACCAATCCTTCCCTTGACATCACACTGGCTTTTACTACTTCCCTACTTGTCCCTTCCTGTTTTGTTATATCATTCAGGTTTATGCCCAAAAGTTTTCTGCTCACCCCTACACCACTATTTCTCGGTCACAGATGGAGTCTTTTACAGACATTCACCCATCTTAATACGATGACTAGATAGAATGATAGGGAAAGATGTAGAAAAATTGTGAGGAGATGGTGGAGCCTGGAAGAGCTTAACCTATGAGATGAGTTCCTCCAGGTAAGTCTCTCTCTCTACAGAGGGGTTGAGCACAGGGGGGACACATAATCTCACAAAGTTGGCAGCCATGTAAGTCTTCCCGCCCCCACAAAAACGTTCTACATCTTCCCACCTGAGCACGGCATTCCTTAAAAACATTTAAGCCTGGTCCACTCTAAATTTCCTATACTGTGACCATTAGATAAAAAGAAAGGGAGAGATGGTGGGAAATTATGCAGATGCAGTCACATCTGCCATGTTGTCCCCTCAGGCTATTGCTAGCTCCCGCGAGAGTTGGGACATTCTTGGAGCGCCTGTTCTGCCATGATGTGTCCTCAGGGCATTGTCTATTCCCCACAATAGTTGCAGTGCTATGGTTACTCCTCCCCCTTCCCATTCTCATGAGAGTTATTATCCTACCCTGGAGTGCTATGGTTACTCCTCCCCCTTCCCATTCTCACGAGAGCTACTCCATAAAATCCCTTCTTCTTCTGCACTTCTCTCTCTTGCTGGCCCTTCACTTTGGTGCTTAGACGCAGGAAAGGTTGCTGTGTGAGGCGGCCATTTTAGCTACCTCCATGTGGCCCAACCTGCTTGTCTCTCACCCAACTCTGAGGTGCCAATGCAAATAAAGATTTGTGTTTCCTCTTCGCTTCAGATCTCCTCTCTCTCTTCTACATGGCGCGGCTCAACAGGGTCCAAAGTATTGAATGGAGGAAGTAGACTCTCTTCAATAAATGGTGCTGGGAGAACTAGGTTGAAAGATGCAGAAGAATGAAACTGAACCACCTTATCTCACCAGAAACAAAAATCAACTCCAAATGGATCAAGGACCTGGATGTTAGATCAGAAACTATCAAATACTTAGAGGAAAATATTGGTGGAACACTTTCCCACCTAAACCTCAAGAACATCTTTGATGAAACAAATCCAATTTCAAGGAAGGCTAAAGCAGAAGCAAACCAATGGGACTACATCAAATTGAAAATCATCTGCACAGCCAAAGAAACTATCACACAAACAAAGAGACCCCTCACAGAATGGGAGAAGATCTTCACATGCCATACATCCCATAAGAGACTACTCAGCAAAATATAAAAAAAGCTCAGCAAACTTAGCACCAAAAAAGCAAATAACCCCATCCAAAAATGGGCAGAGGATATGAACAGAACATTCACTTCAAAGGAGATCCAAAAGGCTAATGAACATACAAAAAACTGCTCTAGGTCACTGATTGTCAGAGAAATGCAAATATAGACTACACTGTGATACCACCTCACTCCTGTGAGTATGGCATACATCAAAAAGGACAGCAGCAACAAACGCTGGAGAGGTTGTGGGGACTAAGGAACCATTCTACACTGCTGGTGGGAATATAAATTGGTCCAGACTCTGTAGACAGCAGTCTGTTGAACTCTCACAAGGCTAGACATGGACCTTCCATATGACCCAGTAATTCCTCTTCTGGGGATATATCCCAAGGATTCCATAATGCCCAACCAAAAAGATATGTGTACACCTATGTTCATAGCAGCACAATTCATAATAGCTAAAATCTGAAAGCAACCCAGGTGGCCAACAACAGATGAATGGTTGAGAAAGTTATGGTATATATACACAATGGAATACTATGCAGCTATTAAGAACAATGAACTCACCTTCTCTGACCCATCTTGGACAGAGCTAGAAGGAATTATGTTAAGTGAGCTAACTCAGAGAGATAAAAATGAGTATGGGATGATCCCACTCATCAACAGAAGTTGAGAAATAAGAATAGAAAGGGAAACTAAAAGCAGGATTTGACTAAATCTAGAGTAGATCACGAAAGTCAAATCCCTGTGGTGATGGGGAGGGTGGACATTCGGCTTCCCGGGGTGGCAGGGGGTGGGGGTGGGTGGGTTGGTTGAGACACATTGTTTTGGTGATGGGTATGGTGTTTATGTACACTCCTATTAAACTGTAGTCATATAAATCACTTTAATTAATATGAGAGGGGAAAAATTGATTGTATGTCTCGAACTTTTTAAAGCACAGACTGAGGTATTTTTAATACATAGGCTGAGTCTTTGATATGCTGACTCTCTCAAAAGCCTAGACCAGGGAGAACAGAAGCAACCGGTGGTACAGCTATATACAAGATGTTGGATATTATACATCAAATCCTAACAAAGGGACTTTTCAATGTTAACCCAATTGGTAATGATAACAATAAGTATCCATTGTCTTCTTGAACCCTAAGACAGCAGGAACCTCACATTTCCACTATAGAGCCTATATTTACCCAGTCCTGGAACCTTACGGTGGGGTGTACTTTCATGCATGCTTCTCTCAATTCATATCAAATAATATTCATCTACCAATCACAATCTAATCAAGGCGAGTGCCACCTCAACATGCTTCTATTCATACTGTGTCCAGAGACTTCAGGTGTGGAATGACAAGGCTTCAGCTTCATTACTCAGGTGAGACTTTTCCTTTCATAGTATTTTCTAATTCCATTCCAGGTGGTTCACTTCCTAACAAAGTCCCAAAACCTAGATAAAGACCAGGTCCCCTGAGATAGAGCATAAGTTCACACATATCCATAAACTAGAGCAAAATATATACCTGAAAGCAAAAGTACACAATAGTCTGCAGTGAGTACCCCCCAACAATTCATCTGCACTATTCCAGCTTTTAGGTGACTAATTATTCAACAATTTGTTTGGCTTTGTATGTTAACTCTCTTTTCAGACACCAGGTTCCAGATGCCAGCATGATGCTAATCAGACTTCCTTGGACAGAGGAGCCCACCCCACCAATGTGTCCTGGAGCTCCGCTTCCCCAGAGACCCACCCTACTAGGGTAAGAGAGAGGCAGACTGAGTTCAACCAGCCAACTCCCATGTTCAGCGGGGAAGCAATTACAGAAGCCAGTCCTCCCACCTTCTGCAACCCACAATGACCTTGGGCCCATACTCCCAGAGGGATAAAGAATGGGAAAGCTATCAGGGGAAGGGATATAGAGATCTGTTAGTGAGAATTGTGTGGAGTTGTACTCCTCCTATCTTACGGATTTGTTAATGTCTCCTTTTTAAAATATATACATTAATTAAAAATAAATAAATCAAATCTTAATTTAATTTTCATAAAACAGTGAAAGACCAACCAGGGCACTTCTCACCTTGGTATATGGCACTGTCAAGGATTGGACCCAGGGTATTTAGTACTTTAAACAAGTTTGTTACACAAATACCACCTATATCCACAGCCCAACAATTTATATGTGTAAAAAGTGGAAACTTCATTTATATGTGAAGTACTAAGTTGTAATATTTGTTGAAAAATATGTGACAATATGGATCTTACCTCTATAACCATTAGATATTAAGATACTATAAAGACGTCGTGCTAATACAGTCTGAATCAAAGTTATTTTCCTGGAAATTGGGAAATTATATTAATCTAGTATTGATCTATCTTTTAAGTAATAAGGTAAGATCTCAGGAGACATAACATGTGTTACATTTATTAGACTTGAAATAATAAAACATTGTTCCAAAGGGATGTGGGAGCTTAAAACTATTAGGAAAGCAAAGATGGGAGTTGGGCAGTAGCGCAGCGGGTTAAGTGCAGATGGCGCAAAGTGCAAGGACCCGCGGAAGAATCCGGGTTTGAGCCCCCAGATCCCCAACTGCAGGGGAGTCGCTTCACAGGCTGTGAATCAGGTCTGCAGGTTTCTGTCTTTCTCTCCCCCTCTCAGTCTTCCATGCCTCTCTCTATTTCTCTCTGTCCTATCCAACATTGACAAAAGGGAATAAATAAATAAATAATTTTAAAAATTTTAAAAAAAGGAAAGGAAAGGAAAGATAAGTGATGTAAAGGATACTAATGAGATTCCTATGGATACCCATTGCAATATTCAAGTAAACTCCTCAAGTCTCATCTAATCAGTGTTTAACAAGATATTGAAACTCTGAAAGAAAAGAATATTGTGGCTTGTGGGACTACATACTCATATGCAAAACAAAATGTTCAAAATATATGTTCAGTAGTAACCAGATGTGAAGTAGAACTGTGCAGCTAATTTTTGCCCAGGACTGCAACTTGTCCATTCGAAAGATTAAGACCATAAAGGTTTCCCAGAGAGCACAGTTAGGATGGCACCCAAGGTGGCTAGTGGTAGAAGATTAATCAAAGCAGACAGTGAGTCTGGTGATTTGTTTGTTACTATATTAGTTGAGAGAAATAGGTTAGCACTTTGTTAAATAGTGGATGGTAAAATTATAAGAGCATGGAGTCACTGTACAATTGAGTTGTGCTAATATTGTGCAGTTAGTAGAAACATATAATGAATTCTTGTAATTACCCAAACTGTCTCTCAAACTCATGAAACTATGGTGGCTATCAGAAAGAGGGCACTATATTTGTAGGTGTGCTATATAGCTATACACCTGCACTTGCATAATTTTGTAAAGTATAACTAAATATATGATAATGGCAAAATTTAATTTTAAAGAAATTATTATAACTAAGTATTCTAGCCTGCCTTATTATTACTATTATTATTATTATTACTGACATCTAGAGAAAGTTTAACCTATTTTGTCTCACTTATACACATTTCTTGATTTATGAAAGATGTTAACTTTGGGGGCAGGGACCAAAATTCCCTTTTTTCAGAAGATGTAAAGGTTGAGTTTGGGGCAGGGTTGTTCTCCTATAAAGTGTATGGCTCCTTCCAGAGGCTTTCTCTATTAAGACAAAGTCAAATAGCCGAAAGTTAGCCAGCTCTGTTCAATCACATTCCAAGATCTGTCATTCATGAACTGATAGAAATTAGGCAAAATGATAGCTGATGTCATGTTTATTTGTTTGTAAATTTACTAAATTAAATAGGAAGTGTCCTTTCCTGTTTTCATTTCTACATCCCAGTTTTTAGTATTAGGATCAGCTATGGAGCTGAACAAAGGAGAAATAGTAATTTTGTTTGAATTAAGTCGTGCCTTAAATAATTTTTAGTAATAACTCCTTGGCTACATATTTAGTATCTAATTCCAGACCAAATTGTGGACAGCACTGTTTTGAAAGAATAGAATTAGTTTCCACTTTCAACTGTGCCTCTTACACTAAGTTACAGGAACATTAGAGACCCAATGTCATTACCTACTAAAGGAAGTCATGCTCTATCTCACTGATTGACATTATGAAATTAATAATTAATAATTATTAATTAAAAATTAATAATTCAGTACATCTAATACACTTGTCAAAAATATTAACCCAGGGAAACTCTGATTAAATACTTGATTCCTTTTCTTACTTCTTATTTTTTTTTATTTAAGAAAGGATTAATTAACAAAACCATAAGGTAGGAGGGGTACAACTCCACACAATTCCCACCACACAATCTCCATAACCCACACCCTCCTCTGATAGCTTTCCCATTCTCTATCCCTCTGGGAGCATGGATATTATGGAGTCCTTGGGGTATAACCCCAGGAGAGGAATTACTGGATCATATGGAATGTCCATGTCTAGCCTTTTGAGAATTTTCCAGACTGCTCTCCACAGAGGCTGTACCAATTTACATTCCCACCAGCAATGTAAAAGGATTCCTCTGTCCCCATATCCTCTCCAGCATTTGTTGCTGCTGTCCTTTTTGATGTATGCCATTCTTACAGGAGTGAGGTGGTATCTTAGTGTTGTCTTAATTTGCATTTCTCTGACAATCAGTGACCTAGAGCAGCTTTTCATATGTTTGTTAGCATTTGGATCTCCTCTGAGGTGAATGTTTTGTTCATATCCTCTGCCCATTTTTGGATGGGGTCATTTGCTTTTTTGTTGCTAAGTTTGCTGAGCTCTTTATATATTTTGGTGATTAGTTTCTTGTCTGATGTCTGGCATGTGAAGATCTTCTCCCATTCTGTGAGGGGTCTCTCTGTTTGTTTAATATTTTCTTTGGATGTGCAGAAGCTTTTCAATTTGATGTAGTCCCATTGGTTTGTTTCTGCTTTAGTCTTCCTTGCAATTGGGTTTGATTCATCAAAGATGTCCTTGAGGTTTAGGTGGGAAACTGTTTTACCAATGTTTTCTTGTAAGTATTTGATTGCTTCTGGTCTGACATCCAGGTCTTTGATCCATTTGGAGTTGATTTTTGTTTGTGGTGAGACAAAGTGGTTGAATTTCATTCCTCTGCATGTTACAACCCAGTTTTCCCAGCACTATTTTTTGAAGAGAGCCTCCTTTTTCCATTTAATCCTTTGGGCCCCCTTATCAAAGATTAGATGCCCATAGGTGTTGGGATTTATTTCTGGGCTTTCAATTCTGTTCCACTGATCTGTGTGCCCATTTTTGTTCCACTACCATGCTGTTTTGATGATGATGGCTTGATAATATAGTTTAAGGTCTGGGAGTGTGATGCCTCCATTTCTGTTTCTTTTCCTCAAGATGGTTTTGGCAATTCTAGGTGTTTTCAGGTTCCAGATAAATTATTGTAGTGTTTGTTCTATTCTCTTAAAGAAGCTTGGTGGAACTTTGATGGGTATTGCATTAAATTTGTATATGGCTCTGGGGAGAATATTCATTTTGATGATATTTATTCTTCCAATCCATGAGCATGGAATATCTTTCCATTACTTGGTATCAGTTTCTATTTCCTTGATTAGCGACTCATAGTTTTCAGTATACAAGTCTTTCACTTCTTTGGTCAACTTTATTCCTAGGTATTTGATTGATTTTGCTGAAACAGTGAATGGGAGTGATTTCTGGATGTCTTCTTCTTCAGATTTAGTGTTTGCATAAAGAATTTCCAGTGATTTTTGTACATTGATTTTGTATTCTGATACCTTGCTATATTGCCTAATAACTTCCAGTAATTTTCTTCTGGATTCTTTAGGTCTTTCTATGTATACTATCATATCATCTGCAAATAGTGAGAGCTTGACTTCCTCCCTTCCAATCTGTATTCCTTTGATTTCTTTCTCTTGCCTGATTGCTATGGCAAGAACTTCCAATACTATGTTGAAGAGTAATGGTGACAGTGGACAGCCCTGTCTAGTCTCCAATCTGAAGGGGAATGCTTTCAACTTCTGTCCATTGAGTATGATGTTGGCTGTAGGTTTGCTATATATAGACTCCACTATCGTGAGGAATTTCCCATCTATTCCCATTTTTTGTAGAGTTTTGAGCATGAATGGGTGTTGGATTTTGTCAAAGGCTTTCTCTGCATCTATTGAGATAATCATGTGGTTTTTGGCTTTGCTTTTATTGATGTGGTGAATGACATTGATTGCCTTACTGATGTTGAACCAACCTTGCATTCCTGGGATGAATCCCACTTGGTGGTGATGAACAATCTTTTTGATATGTTGCTGTATCCGGTTGGCCAAGATCTTTTTTAATATTTTGGCATCTATGTTCATCAGAGATATTGGTCTGTAGTTTTCATTTTTTGTTCTGTCCTTATCCGCTTTTGGTATCAGGGTGATGTTGGCTTCATAAAAGGTAATAGGGAGTATTCCTGTTTCTTCAATCTTAATGGAAAAGCTTAAGAAGTATGGGTACTAACTGTTTCCTGAAAGTTTTGTAGAATTCTTTTGTGAAGCCATCTGGTCCAGGACTTTTGTTGTTGGGAAGATTCTTAATAACGGTTTCAATTTCTTTGTCTGTGATTGGTGCATTTAGGTTTTGTAGTTCTTCTTGGTTCAGTTTTTGAAGGGCATATGTTTCTAGGAATTGTTCCATTTCTTCCAGATTCTCTAGCTTGGTGGCATATAATTTTTTATAGAAGTTTCACAGAATTCTCTGGATTTCTGTGGTGTCAGTTATGATATCTCCTCCATCATTTACAATTCTATTAATTTGAGTCTTCTCTCTTTTTTGTTTGGTGAGTCTGGCTAGGGGTTTGTCAATTTTGTTTAATCTTTCAAAGAAAAAAAATTTGGCTTCATTGATTTTTTGTATGGTTCTTTTATTTTTGATGTTGTTTATTTCTGCTCTAACTTTAGTGATTTCTGTCCATCTGATAGCTTTAGGGTTCCTTTGTTCCTCTTCCTCTAAGTCCTTGAGGTGTGCAGTAAGGTCGTTCATTTGAGCTTTTTCTTGGTGTTTAATATGTGATTGTATGGCTATAAGTTTCCTTCTCAGTACTGCTTTAGCTGTGTCCCAAATATTTTGATAGGTTGTGTCTTCATTTTCATTTGTTTCCAGGAACATTTGAATTTCCTGCTTGAGTGAGTCTCTGACCCAGTGGTTCTTAAGGATCATGTTGTTTAGTTTCCAAATTCTGTGTCTTTTAATAATTTTCTGTTTGTTGTTAAATGTTAGTTTTACTCCACTGTGGTCTGAGAAGATACTTGGGATGATTTCAATGCTCTTAAATTTATTGATGCTGTCTTTTTGGCCTAACATGTAGTCTATCCTTGAGTATGTGTTATGTGGATTTGAAAAGAAGGTGTATTCCAGTTTTTTTGGGTGAAGGAGTCTGAAAATGTCCAAGAGGTCTAGTCTGTCAATCTCTTCATTCAGTTCTCTTGTATCTTTATTGGTTCTCTGCTTTGTTGATCTGTCTACGTGTGAGAGTGGGGTATTGAAGTCTCCCACTATTATTGTATTACTCTTGATGTATTTTTGAAATTCTTTCAGTAGGTGCTTAATGTATTTAGATGGTCCCTCATTGGGTGCGTAGATTTTAAAATTGTGAAGTTTCTTGGCTGATTGATCTTCTAATCATTATGTAATGTCCTTGCCTATCTTTTATTACTTTATTTAATTTAAAATCTATTGTGTCTGAGATGATTATGGCTGTTCCTGCCCTTTTTTGTGGTCTGTTAGCCTGTATGATAGTTTACCATCTATTCACTTTAAGTCTGTTTTTATCTTGTTGTGTAAGATGGGATTCTTGCAAGCAGCATATGGTTGGGTTATGTTTTCTGATCCATCCCCCCACCCTGTGCCTTTTGATGGGTGAGTTTAAGCCATTGACACTTATTGATATTATGGATTTAATGTATTGTAGTGCCATTGTTCAAAAAAATTTGTTTGCTCTGATATATTGCAAGTATTATAGTGATGTTCTTGTTTATAAGAGGTCTTTCAGAACCTCTTTCAGGGCTGGCTTGGTGATGGTTGCTTCCTTTAACTGTTGTTTATCTAAAAAGGTTTTGATCCCTCCATCTAGTTTTAATGAAAGTCTAGCAGGATATATTTTCCTTGGTTGAAACCCTTTTTCATTCAGGGTTCGATAGATATCTTGCCACTCCCATGTGGCTTTTAGAGTTTGAATGGAGAAGTCTGCAGATAATCTTATGGGTTTTCCCTTGTATGTGACTTTTTGTTTCTCTCTTGCAGCCTTTGACCTAGCACGTTATGATTGGGCCCTCCTCAATCAGTATCGAACAGGCCATGGCCGGTGCGCCGCTATGTTCCATCGCTGGGGAGCCAGAGATGACCCAAACTGCCCCTGCGGCTACAGACAGACTATGATCCACTTAGTCAACGACTGCCACCTCTCCAGATTCAAACGAGGTCTTGAAACTTTACATCAGGCTCAACCTGACGCTGTTGACTGTCTACGGAAGAAGGGCAAACGCTAGACGAAGAAGCCTTTAGGATCCTTTCTTTATCTTTACTTCTTCTTATTGTGACTATGATGTGTCTTGGTGTCTTCAGGTCTGGGTTGATTCTGTTTGGTACTCTCTGGGCCTCTTGAATCTTGATGTCCTTTCTGTTATTCAGGTCTGGGCTCTTTTCTTCTATTTTTCCTCTAGAATGTTTGCTTCCCCTTCCTCTCTTTCTTCCTCTGGCAGGCCAATTATACGAATGTTACTTCTTTTGAGATCATCCCATATGTCTCTGCTGTTGTTTTCAGTGTCTCTCAATCTCTTTTTGAGCTATTTCACCTCTTTCTTAGTTTTCTCTAACTCATCCTCTGTCTGACTGATTATGTTTTCTGCGTCTGTTAGTCTGCTTTCCCTTGCCTCAGCTTCTTTCTTCATTACAGCTATTTCAGCTTTCATTTCTCTAATTGCCTCAAGATAATCAGTATTTTCCTTGGGGGTCTCAACTGTTGTTTCCCTAATACTGCCATTCCTTTCCTCCAATGTTGTTTTCTTTTCTGTGATTAATAAGTTTATTATTGCTTGCATACTTTTCTTATCTATGGTTACTTCTGGCTGATTTGTACTTTTTTCTGGGCTCTTGTCTTCATTCATTAGAGTAGCAGTTTTATTTGTTTTTGATCTACCCATTTTTTTTTGATTTATGTGTTTCCTTTTTTTATGCTCTGTTGCTCCTCAGTTGTTGTGTCTTGAGTACAAGTAACATGTACTAAATACCTCAGTCACCAACCTCAGGAATTACAGTAGTAACTGAAGCAAGTATTGAAGTAGTTTAATCGTTACCAGTTAGCCAAACAATTTCTCCAATCCGTGAAAAAATAGTAACCAACTCCCAGTGAAGAAAGAGAAAAGAAAGGATAGCAAGAATAGACAGTTATGCAAACCTACTATCCACTGTATATTCTAGGGGTAACAAGAGGGGAAAGGGAACTAGAGCAGAGATACACACATAGAGAGTGCACTCTGAGTCAGATTTCTTCCACAAAATAATTCACAAATTCAAAAAGGCATAGGAGAAAGAAGTATATGACAAGATTAAAAAAAAAAAGAGAGAGAGAGACGAGAGAGAGAAAAGGGAAAAGATAAGAAAAAGAGCTGTAATTAAAGAGCAGTGAAAGGAACTTCCCAAATGTGTATCAGTGAATTCAAAAAAGCACACTGTGGTGTGGGGGCTGGGGGCTGTGACTTTGGAAGTTGTAGGATTAAGGAAGAAGGGATGACAAGAATGAGAAATGGAAAAAAAGAGAGAGAGAGAGAGAGAGAGAGAAAAGAATAAGATAAGAAAAAAAATAGTCATAAAAGGGCAGTGAAAGGAAAGGGGTTTTTTTGTATTTATTTTTAATTATTTAATTAGCTATGCAGGGTGAGGTGGGGGGGGTTGGCTACTTAGAAAGAAAAAAGGCCAGAGGTTTCAGAAGGGTATAGACTTAGAATTAATGATACTCCCTGGTGGGGTAGGAATTTGGTAAAGAAAATTAGCTCCCCTCCCCTGCTAGGAGCTGGTCCCCATTGTCTGCTTATGGGGAGTGGGGGGGCCGGGAAAGAGGTATGCTTGAAAATTAAAAGGAAGAAAAAAAATTTTTTCCCCTTTTTTCCCTACTCTAATTCTTAACCCAAATTAAGTTATAGTCACCTCCTTGGTGTCACCGCTAGGACCCCTTATTTACTGGCCTACTAAAGGCAGAAAATCCTACCGTTTCCAGAAGATGTGATCAGAGCTCACACCACTAGCAGCTTCTCAGTCCGCCATCTTCCAGAAACCTCCCTTTTCTTACTTCTTAGGTATCAGCTACTATACATAAAAACCACAGATACTTGAGTAAGAAAGGAGCTGATTGTTATCATGTCTACATTATTTAGTACTGATATAACAACTTAAAAAGATTTAGACACTTGTAGACCCATTTGTATTTTTAATTTAATTTTACTAGTAATTTAATAATAAATTTATAAGATTATAGGGGTACAGTTTCATACCATACCCACTGCCAAATTTCTTTTTTTATTAAATTTTTATTTATGAAGTGGAAACACTGACAAGACCAAAGGATAAGAGGAGTACAATTCCACACAATTCTTATAATCAGAACTCCATATCCCATCCACTCCCCTGATAGCTTTCCTATTATATTTTCCTATTTCATATTTATAAAATTTTTTAATATTTATTTATTTTCCTTTTTGTTGCCCTTGTTGTATTTCATTGTTGTTGTAGTTATTATTGTTGTTGTTACTGATGTCAAGAAGTGTACTGTTTAGCTTCCACATTTTGGCACTGTTACTAATCTTTTGTTGATTGTTAAGTGTTAGTTTAATTCCATTGTGGTCTGAGAAGATGCTTGGGATGATTTCAGTGCTCTTGAATAGGCTGATGCTGTCTTTGTGGCCTAACATATGGTCTATCCTTGAGAATGATCCATGTGGATTTGAGTAAAATGTGTATTCCAGTTTCTTGGGATGAATGACTCTGAAAATGTCCAATAGTTCTAGTTTATCTATCTCTTCATTTAGCTCCCTTATGTCTTTACTGATTTTCTTTCTGGATGATCTGTCAAGTTGAGATAGTGGGGTGTTGAAGTCCCCTACTATGATTGTGTTACTGTTAATATATTGCTGTAGCTCTTTCAGTAGAAGTTTGATGTATTTGGATGGCTTCTCATTGGGTGCATAGATATTAATAATTGTTAAGTCCTCTTGATTGACTGATCCTCTGAGCATTAAGTAGTGTCCATTCCTACCTTTTTTAATCTTATGTATTTTAAAGTCTATCATGTCAGATATGAGAATAGCTGTTCCTGCCCTTTTTTGTGGGCCATTGGCTTGTATGATAGTTTTCCATCCTTTCACTTTAAGTCTGTGTTTGTCTTGTTGCGTTAGGTGAGTTTCCTGTAGACAACATATTGTTGGGTTGTGTTTTCTGATCCATCTTCCTACTCTGTGTCTTTTAATAGGTGAATTCAGGCCATTCACATTTATTGATATCAAAGATTGAAGATATTTTAACGCCATTCTTGTAGAGTTTTAGAGTGTTTTGATATATGTTCTATTTGTGGTGGTCTGGTTGTTTATAGGAAACCTTTCAGAACTTCTTTCAAGGCAGGCTTGGTGATGGTTGCTTCCTTCAACTGTTGCTTGTCTGAGAAGGTTTTGATGCTTCCATCTAGTCTGAATGACAATCTAGCAGGATATAGTATTCTTGGCTGAAAGCCTTTCTCATTGAGCACTCGATAGATATCTTGCCATTCTCTTCTGGCCTGTAGTGTTTGTATGGAGAAGTCTGCTGCTAATCTTATGGGTTTTCCTTTGTAGGTGACTCTTTGTTTTTCTCTTGCAGCCTTGAGGATCCTTTCTTTATCCTTATTCCTTTCCAATCTAAGTATGACATGTCTTGGTGTCTTTAGGTCTGGGTTAATTCTGTTTGGGACCCTTTGGGCTTCTTGAATCTTTATGTCTTTGGTGTTGTCTAGACTAGAGAAATTTTCAGCTATTATGGCCTGGAGAACGCTTTCTTCCTCCCCTTCTCTTTCTTCCTCTGGTAAGCCAATAATGCGTATATTGTTTCTTTTGAAGTCATCCCATAGGACTCTGTTGTTGTTTTCAGCATCTCTTAATCTCTTTTTGAGATCTCTTACTTCTTCTTTAGTTGTCTCTAATTCATCCTCAATCTTGCTAATTCTGTCTTCAGCCTCATTGATTCTATTCTCTCTGCCCTCTACTGCTTTCTGGAGTTCATCTATTTTGTTGCCCTGCTCTGATACTGTTTTAGCTTGTTCAGCTAGTTGCCTTCTTAGCTCAGCAATTTCAGCTTTCAGCTCTCTAATAACCATGAGATAATTAGAATTTTCTTCCATATTCTCATTTGTTGTTCCTGCAGTTCTGATTACAATTTTTTCAAATTCTTTACTCACTCCTGTTATTATTTCCTTAGCTAATGTTTGGATGTTGAACTCGTTGTTTTGTGCTTCGCCCTCTGGAGGACTTTTAGATGGACTCTTGTCCTGGTTCGAGTCTCCATTATTTTTTCTTGTTGTTTTAACCATTTTATATAAGTTAACAGTTTTTTCAATCCCTGAGTTGGAGTTCAGTGGTGTAAAAGCCTTTTTTTTTTTTCCCCTGTAGGCTATGGTAGCCTGAGGGCTTTTAAACTATCAATAGGCTTCTTGGCTTAATCAATGACTCCTGACCAAGAGATAAAGCAGGGTGTGGCAGAGATAATCCAGTGGTTATGCAAAGAGACTTTCACAGCCCTTCAGCTATGCCACCGAGGTATAGGTCTTCTCCTGAGTTTCCCGGTTAGATCTCTGTGCCCTGGTGTCCCTCCCTGTTGCTGCTCCAGATTCTGAGGGTAGTAGCAATGGAGACTCAGAGTTGTACTTGGTGAGTCTCTGGGGAGTCCTTTCCTCCCTTCAGCTGTCCCCTTGTTGGTGGAGCAGACTGGAGGTGGTGTCTCCACTGACAGACTGTCGAACTGTTAGCAGTCACTTAATCTCTCCTTAGGCCCCTCTCTCCTCTCTGTCACCAGCCACGCGTGTTTGTACTCACGGGTGATTTACTGGGTTTCTGTGGTCATTCTAGTCCTGTCTTGTTTCGGTCCGGGTGGTCTCCTTTGGTATTCCTAGTTGATCCGGGAGAGGAGAGAAGAGGAGAGAAAGCGATCTGCTGCTCGTAGCTCCGCCTCCGGAAGTCGAATCCCGTTGTTACTGATGTCATTGTTGTTGGATAGGACAGCGAGAAATGGAGACAGGAGGGGAAGACAGAGGGAAAGACAGACACCTGTAGACCTGCTTCACCACCTGTGAAGCTACTCTCCTACAGGTGGGGAGGTCCTTGCACTTTGTGCCATGTGTGCTTAATCTGCTGCGCTACCCCTGGACTCCCAGATTTCCTATTCTTTAACCTTCTGGGAGCAGGATCATTATGGGGTGCAGAGGTGGAAGGTATGGCTTTTGTAATTGCTTCCTTGATGTGTATGGGCATTGACAGGTTGATCTATACTCCCAACTTCTCTCTCTTTCCCTAGTGGGGCAGAGTTCTGGGGAAGAAGGTCTCCAGGACACATTGGTGGGGTTTCCTGCCCTGGGAGGTTGGTTGGCATCTGGTAGCATGTGGAACCTGGTGGCTGAAAAAGAGATTAAGATATAAAGCAGAACAAATTATTGACTAATTATGAACCTAACTAAAGGCTGGAATATTGCAGATGAAGGTTGGGGTCTCCATTTTGTAAAAGCTAGTAGTTCTATTTTAGGTATATTCCAAGGGCCCCATAACCCAACTAATTTTTGTCTGAGCTTGACATCTAATATGCAGGTGACCTAAGTTATTTTCTGGGGGGATGGTGTCATAGTTGGAAAAATGACCAGAAAGCTGGATCAGGGAAGAGAGTAGCTCCCAAATATGGGGAAAGTATATATATATATATATATATATATATATATATATATATATATATATATATATATATATATTTACCAGAGCACTGCTCAGCTCTGGTTTATAGTGGTGCAGGTGATTGAACCTGGGACTTTGGAGCCTCAGGCATGAGAGTCTCTTTGCATAATCATGCTGTCTACCCCTGCCCTAAATATTGTTTACTGTAAACCCCATCTATTTGATATGGGGCCCATAGTCAGCACAGGAACCTATGCATCGCTGTAGGTCTGAGCTCACATTCCATGGTCATGGTTAGGAACATTTCAGGCTGTTCCAATTTCAGGACCCATAATCCTCAGGTGATAGGCAGAGTATGCTATCTAACTTCCCTTCAGAGAATGGAAAATTCCCTACCATTGTCAATCCACATTGAGGGCCAGATCCTATAGGGGTCCACAGAGGGGCCTGTTATGTTGTTCCTGATGGAGATGACCAGTGACAGTGGGGAGAGGCATCTGTTAGCGGTCTAGGCCCATCATGTCTGTGTGGGAATCCCAGGACTCCCTGACTAGGGCTTCAGGTGATGGGGTGACATGGTAGTGACTAAAGAGTTATCATTAAAGTGCGCCAGTCTCTTGGCCATATTCAGCTTTTGTAGTCATTACCTACAAGGTAAGCTTTGGAGTGATTGAGGGACATGTAATAGGAAGTGGGTGAAGAGGGTATCTAGGTCTAAGTAGAAACTATTTCATTAGGTACTTTATGATGTCTTTTTAAGTCTTTATGCTTGCTTGCTACATTTATTGACTCACTGTAAACTACTGTGTGCTTTTCTTTAAGTATATGTTTTTCCCTAACTTCTGGATATATGTACTTATGCCACATCTCATGGACCCTGGTCTATATCTAGGTTTTGAGGTTTGTTAAGAAATGTATGACCTGAAATGACTTAAAGGAGTCCTATGAACTAGGAAAGGTCTCACCAGGATAATGAAGCTGTTGGGCTGACATTCCAATTCTGACGTCTCTGGATGGAGTCCAAAGTGAAACATGCTGAGGTGGTACTGGTTGCATCACTTGGGTTGGGATCAGCAGATGCAGTATCAATTGCTATGAATTGGGAGAAGCATGCAGGAAAGTGAGCCTAGAAATTTCAGGACCAAATTTCTATGTCCCCCTACTCCTTGATATAACCATCAGATTTCTCACAAATTCTTAGAGATAGGTTGGCTACTTTTTTTTGAAAAGTTGATGTGTTTATGTTCTTTCAAACATTTTATTAGTTATTTAATAGTAGTTTGCAAGATTACAAAATTAGAGGGGTGTAGTTCTGCTCTACATCTACTACTGAAATTCTGTGCTCTCCTCCTCCCAACAAATAAGCACTACAGTTCTAACGATAATCTTCGATAAGCTTACTTTTGATTTTTTACATGTTCAATTGTTACAATTCTCTATATTTCATATAATAGTAAAATTATCCAATATTTGTCTTTCATCTCATCACTTATTTCATTAAACATAATCACCTTCAGTTTTATCTACTGTGTCCCAAGGACACAGTATCTTATCTTTTGAAATTCTTTCAGTATTCTAATAAACATATACCCTATTACTTCTTTATGTGGTCACCAGCTAGTGGGCTTTTATGTGGCTTCCACTCCTTAGTTATTGTAGCTAATACAGCTGTGAACATAAGGGGTGCATATTGGATTCACTTATTTAAGTTTTAATGTCTTTAATGTTTCATAGATAAATGATACATTGGAAAATAAATTATCTTCACTATCTTACACAGCGGCATAGAAGCAGAGAAGTAGAGAGAAAGAATGAAAGACTCAGCACTGAAACTTCTTTCAGTGTGGTGGGGGCCAGGCTGAAATCTGGGTCATGCACAATTATCTTTACTTTTTATCATAATTCCAAAAGTTCTAAAATAGTCATTGCAAGTTAAAGAGTTTGAATAAGCACACATTATTATGCTTATTCTTTCAAAGATATTCTGAAGTTTAGAAATTGTCTTTCATTGAGCACAGGCCAATTTTTAACTTTGTCTTTTTCTCATAATTCTAATTATTCTAAAGCATTTGTCATTAAATATACATCTCAGTCTTCTGGTACCATTACTAAAATAACTTAATTTGAGATTATTGTCGTATGTTTAAATGAACTAGGAATTCAAATACATAGAAAATATACTTGACAATATATTTTCCTCACCTTTTAAGAAATCAAAAATGTCATGGTTGCTGCTCTTAATTTGGCTTAGTTCAACGTTAAAACTAGAGAAAGTAACCAAGTCAGGCTTTCTTTTCATTATCCAATGCTCAGTGATGTTTTACAAATCTGAAAACTTTACCTTTTCATTAATTTGTTATATAAATTAAACATTAACAAGACTTAAAACCTAGAAAATCTAGAAACCTTAAAACATAGAAAAAGTTTATTCTCTAGAGAAAACTGAAAGCTATCATTTTATCATATGTTTCTCTTATATAGCTGTGCTATTGGATGCTTCTAATCTACTTGGTCTAGGCTTTTGAGAGAGTCCGTATATCAAATACACAGCCTATATATTAAAAAGATTCAGTTTGTGTTTTGAAAAACTTTGAGACATACAATTGATTTTCCCCCTCTGATATTAATTAACTAGTGATTTATATGTCTACATTTTTCTAGGAGTGTACACAAACACCATTCCCACCACCAAAAGACTGTGACTCATCTCTCCCACCCACTTGCACCCCCCACTGTCCCAGGAAGCTGCATCTCTACCCCTCACCACTAGGTTTTTACTTTGGTGCCCTACTTACAATTTGGTCAGGTCCTGCTTTTAGTTTCCCTTTCAGATCTTCTTACTCAACTTCTGTTGATGAGTGGGATCATCCCATACTCATCTTTATCTTTCTGACTTAGCTGACTTAACATAATTCCTTCTAGCTCTGTCCAAGATGGGTCAGAGAAGGTGGGTTCATTGTTCTTGATAGCTGCATAGTATTCCATTGTGTATATATACCACAGCTTTCTCAGCCACTCATCTGTTGTTGGGCACCTTGGTTGCTTCCAAGTTTTAGCTATTATGAATTGTGCTGCTATGAACATAGGAGTACACACTTCTTTTTGGTTGGGTGTTATGGAGTCCTTGGGGTATAACCCCAGGAGAGGAATTACTGGATCATATGGAAGGTCCATGTCTAGCCTTCTGAGAGTTTTCCAGACTGCTCTCCACAGAGGCTGGACCAATTTACATTCCCACCCCTATTCATTCTGAGCAACGCAGATGAAATATTGCCAGGCATATGGGGGAAAGTCAAGAATAATTCGTTATTGTTTTAACATGGTAGCTTTCAAATCTTAACTTACTATTAGGTTCTTTCAGAGCAATTTTGTGAAACATTCCTTAAGTTTATTTTAGACAACAATTTTAAAGAAAACCTGAACAATATTTAAAATTAATATTAATTTACAAAATTATAAGATAAATCCGACACCGTTCTCACTACCAGAGTTCTGTATTCCATTCCCTCCATTGGAAACTGTATTAGTTCTCCCAAGATCACAGATATGGGTTGACTATTATACTATTATTTATTCCCATTTTTTTTCCTATGGTGCTGCCTTCTCTTCCTTTCTAAGTCATACCTACAACTTCTGAATGTACCCTTTCCCCTTTTCTTTCCCCTCTTCTCTCTCCAGCTCCTAATGGAATTGTAGTTCAGAGCTCTCTGGTCAACTTCCCCTAACATTTATACAGAGCAAAATTCTTTATGGGATACAGAAGGTGGAAGGTCTGGCTTCTGTTATTACATCTCCACTGGACATGGGCATTGGAAGGTCAACCCATACCCCCAGCCTTTTTTTTATCTCCCTGTGACCAGAATAATATTTTATATCAATGTCTATTAAATTGTAATTGCTAACAACTAAATTCCTGTTTCATGTTTGCATTTATAAATTTCACTGGACTGACTGCTGCTTTACTCAATCTTATTCTTTAGACTGATATAAAATTATTTATCTTAGCAATGTCTGAGATAGTGTAAAAGAGTAAGAAAGAATTAAAAGGACTCTGGACTCTCCTCAGCCTCTCAATGAGCAGACTTCGAAATGAACACTTGCAAGCAAGAATTAGAAGGGCACCAATGCCATCCTGAGTTCCCTATGCCCATCCCAGCCTGCAGGATTGCTAATTTGGGCTTTTAATTTCCAACTTCCACACCGGAAATGAAGAAATTTACATAGACATGGTATAGACTTTTTGAAAGTAAGAAGCAGAGACCAGGAAAATCATTAAGAAGGGGTGAATAAGGCATTGACAAGAAGGTGGACCTGGGAACTTAGTATCCCTATTTCCACATTGAACAATGCCTATAACAAAACATCTTTCCCTAGTACGGTGAAGTTTGGGGCTGAAAACGACAGGGCAGACAAACCAGAGATGATTCATTTTTTGTTGTTGTTGTTTTGTTTTGCATTTTTAAAAAAGATTTGTTTATTTACTAGTGAGAAAGATAGAAGAAGAGAGAGAAAGAACCAGACATGACACTGGTACATGTGCTGCTAGGGATTGAACTCAGAACCTCATGCTTGAGAGTCCAATGCTTTATCCACTGAGCTATCTCCTGGACCATGAGATGACTAGTTTTTAGGCTCTATTTCAACTGATGATTCAGATGGAGCAATATCAAAGCCTTAATTTTTTAGTTATTTTTCTCAAAAAACATCTAGATAAATAGTAAAGTAGAGCTAATGTTTAAACATTGTATTAAGCTAACTAGTCTAATGTATCTATTTTAATGCCAGTACTATGGAAAAAGGTGACATAGGTTTCAAAATAGCTGTGCTTCCATTAAAACCATTCAGAATTGGAACCATATTAAAGTATTGTTAACATTTCAGGCTATTACCTCTTCAGAATTTCTTGGGAAATTGTCTTATAAGAGGAAATAGCTTCAGGGGATACTTAGCAAAATGGTTATGCAAAAAAAAACTCTCATGCCTGAGGCTTCAAGCTCCCATGTTCAATCCTCCACATCATCATAAACCAGAGTTGAGCAGTGCTTTGGAAAAAAAAGGGGGGGGGAGGGAAGAAATAGCTTCTCTACAAAATTTTTTAGCTTTTGTTGTTATTAAGTTTGTTTGCAAGCATAAGTAGAGATGGCGTAGTTGCTGCATTATTTAGCTGATAAAATATTAGTAGCTGGTATTATTTATTTTAATGTTATGCTAAGGATTGAACTCAACATCACATATTCATGATACCACTAAACCCCTTCTTAATCCAATTCTTATTCTATATTTTGAGAGAGAGAGACTTAAAATCTTCACTATGATCCATGGAATTCTACTTGTGTCTATGATTGTGGTGGTTTTAGGTGGTACTAGGGACCAAATATATTATTTCATGTAATTGCATTACCATTGCGTCAACTCCCAAGACCCTATGTCTAATACTTTGTTACTTTCCTGATTCTCTGGCACAACACTCAGAATATTTTTAAAATGCAAAAAGTTTTTAAAATTCTGGGTAAAATAGTTTAATTAAATGTTTAACATAATAGTGTAATACCATTTCCTATTTAACTCTTGTTTACCATATATGTTGTTTATTTATTTATTTATTTATTTATTATTTTATGGGTTAGAAACAGAGGAAATTGATGAGGGAAGAAAGAGGCTGAGGAAGAGAAAAAGAAAAGTATCAGCAGCACTGCTTCACTATTCACAAGATTTTTCTTTCACAAATAAGTGAGTCTTTACAAAGCTTTTAAAATAAATAATTAGTTATATAGTAGCCTAGGATTTACAACAGGATAGAGATACTTGTCTTATGGTTAATATGACATTTCAAAATATTACATTAAATGATAAGAAAACAAGAAATTATCACTCTAGAAACCTTTATGTACTTTGTTGCTGTTGAGAGTAATTAGTATAAAAAATCTTATATCGGAAACTTAATGGCATAAATTAGTCAGACTGGATATAAAGAACTTTAGACAAACTAAGGCTACAAATAATTTGAAATCAAAGTATGGGGCTGAAAGGTAGGCGGTGGCACACCTGGTTAAGTGTTCATATACAGTGCACAAGAACCCAGGTTCCATCCCCTAAACCCCATCTGCAGGGGGAAAGCATCATGAGTGGTGAAGCAGGACTTCTGGTCTCTCTCTCTCTCTTTCTCTTTATCTCCCCCTCCTTTTTTGATTTCTTTCTTTCTCTAGCCAATAATAAATAAATAAAGATATTTAAAATAAAAAAATCAAAGCATAACCACATTACATTCTAGTTTATGTTTATTCAGTTATAGTAGATCTTTCATACCTTGATGATTTACTAAATGCTTCACTTTTTAATTGACTGATGAGATATGTAAAATTAAAAAGAGTGTATAAATAAACCATTAATTCTGGTTCTACGTTAGTATTTGAACCTAGATAACTACTTCTAGAGTATCTCTTTTTCCTTGGAGCTTATTCTTGTGCTCTATGGTTTCTTTATATGTTTTCATATCAATCTGTTGTTCGATGCACACATACTTAATCATCAGTTGTAAAAGAAATGCTTATTACTTTCTTAAGGGCTTTGTTGCCTTTGTCAAATATTAGGTGACCGTATATATGTGGATTTATTTCTAGGATCTGTTTCCTACTCCATTGATATATAATTTTTTTGCTTTTGTTTTATAAAGTGCCACACTGTTTGAATTATTACTATTGTATAGGGTACTTTTAAGTCAGGGAATATGATACCTCTATTTTCTTTACTCTTGGCGGTTTGATTATTTGTGGTATATGGTCAGTCTACATGAATATAAGTATTGTTTGTTCAATTTCTCTGAAGAAAGTTTTAGGATTTTAATAGGAATTGCACTAAATCTAAGACAGTAGTTTTGTCATTATTTATTCTTCCAATCCAAGAACAGGGTTTTAAAATGTCATATATATATATATATATAATTTTTAATCTTTATTTATTGGATAGAGACAGCCAGAAATCAAGAGGGAAGGGGGTGATAGAGAGAGAGAGAGACAGACAGAGAAACATGTGCAGCACTGCTTTATCACTTGCAAAGCTTTCCCCCTGCAGGTGGGGACTGGGGGCTCGAACCCAGGTCCTTGTGCATTGTAATACATGCGCTCAACCAGTTGTGCCACCACCCGCCCTCCTTTTTTTAATTTTCACAATAAAAGTCGTCCACCTCTTTTGTTAGATTTATTCTGAGATATTTCATCTTTTTTTTTGAGAAATTGTAAATGGAATCACTTCCTTCATTTTATTTTCCTGTGACTCATAGTTTCTGTATACAAATGCCATAGATTCACAGAAGTTGATTTTTGTGTTCTGCAATTTAAATAAAAATTATTTTGTTTTTATTTTCTTAAAGTTGTATATTTTCAAAAAATATATTTGTTTATTTATTATTGGATAGAGACAGAGAGAAATTGAGAGGGGAGGGAAGATTGAGAAGGAAAGAGACAGAGAGACACCTGTAGTTCTGCATCACCACTTATGAAGCTTTCTTCCTGCAGGTGGGAGCCAGAGGCTTGAACCTGGGTCCTTGTGCATTGTAATGTGTGTACTTAACCCTATGTGCCACCACCTGCCCTTCCCAAAAGAATTATTTCAATTGTATAGGTCTAGTTTCAATTTATAAAGTATGACTAGTCAACAGACATTTTATTATTGAATATGTGCTTTTTCAGGAGTAAAATATATTAGTAAATTAATCTTTTTTATTGTTCAGTCTTATTTGTATAGGGAGAATATTTAACAAGATACTAACAAAATAGTAGATGCATTAGATGATTGTTTTGTTTTTTCTCTAATTATAGCCTACAACAAGATCTTGGTCTATATCCATAAAAAGCAAAGAAATCAGAAATTGATTTCTGTCACTGCCTTTTGGATGGCATTTATAATTTGCTACTGCTTGTTGTTACATTTTCAAGTGTATATGTCTTACCTTCCTAATTAGACTTTAAAATCCTTGAGAACGTGAAATGCCTTGTTCACTTTTCAATACTATCTGAGCTTGCCAAGCTAATTATGCACGAATTAGTATGAAGCTACTTTAAAGTCCTTGGTGTCTATTCAAAAGGTCACAGCATTTTTGTCCTGGAACAAAATTAAGCCTGCTAAGAACATGTGTTTGCTTTTGGTTGGCATCCTTAAAACTTTTTATTTTCATGAAGATGCATGAGTTTATATTCATCTATACTCTAAAATGATTAATGATCAAATACTCCTATTGTATCATTTTTTTCCAGATAAAATATAATCCTGGTTCAATCCCATTCTCTGCTTTCCAATTTATTACATTTTTCTGCCCCCCCCCCCAATTCACTTGTAGCTCCACAATACATATCATCTATAAAGAGTTTCCCTTTCCTCAGAATGAATCAGAATGATAAAGAGTTGTGGTAGACAACATATGTAATAACAACTGTGTAATAGACTGATCTTACAAGAGCTAAACAGTAAACAAATCAGTGCCAACCACACTCAACTGACATGGCCATATTGGTGCAGAATGATTGTATTTCACCCTTTATATATACAGGTTCAGAGGGAAAAAAATCAAGAAAATAGGAGAGGATTACATTTAAAGACTTTATTTATGTTCTATGACCACTAGAAAAGCATATTGTATAGCATAACCATAGCTCTATACTTTGAGAGTTCATTGCCATGGTAATTGTGACATTGATTCCCTCTAGAGGCTTTGAGATAGAATCAAATTATTAATGCTTCTCCTAATTTGGGGTGACTTTCAGACATTTTTGATGTTACAGCTCCAGATCTGATTCTGTCCTTATGTGATATTGTCTCTGTGTTATATTTCTCTGTCTTTTATGTGAACACTGTCATTGGTCATTGGGGGAAGGAGAGAAAGATCTCAATAACAAAACTCCCTTTAAACTGTTGTTAGACTTTAAACTGGCTTAGGCTTGAACCTGAGTCAATGGCAAAGCAACACACTATACAAATGAGCTATATTTACCAATCTCCAGTTATTCAATTTATGTTTCACCATATGCTATTATTATTATTATTATTATTATTATTATTATTATTATTATTTTACATTTGCTGGGTCCTCAGATAGGCATGATTATTCCACTCCTGGCCATCTTTTAGAGAGAGAAAGTAGGAGAGAACCATAGCATAAGAACATTCTCTGGAGTTGTGTCTCTCCCGTGGTGCTCAAACCGGTGTTGAATGTATGGCAAGGTAGGTGCCCAGTCTAGGGGGTTCATGATCTCTTGAAAACCTTAGATTAATTATATTAGCAAATAAGTTCACATTTTGTATTACTGGGGTACAAAAATTGGAAATATTTTTGGGAGGACACAATAGAATCTGTTACAAAAGTCAAGTATATTCCACTTGTTTTGCAGATAGACATATATTAAAATTTAAAATAATTTATAAGACAAATTTTAATTTCACTAATCACATATTAGGACATTTAGATGTGACTATACTGGTTGTTTATTTAAAAAAAAGTACTTTAAAATTCCAGAATTAAGGGAGCTGGGTAGTAGCGCAGCAGGTTAAGCTCATATGGCGCAAAGCTCAAGGACCAGTGTAAGGATCTCAGTTCGAGCCCCAGGATCCCCACCTGAGGGGAGTCGCTTCACAGGCGGTGAAGCAGGTCTGCAGGCGTCTTTCTCTCTTCATCTTTGTCTTTCCCTCCTCTCTCCATTTCTCTCTGTCCTATCCAGCAACGATGACATCAGTAACAACAACAATAATAACTACAACAATAAAACAAGGGAAACAAAAGGGAAAAAAAAATCCAGAATTAGAACTTCACTAAAGACTAAATTCAAGTTTCTATACCATATGCAATAACTGATGAAAAAATACTAGTTTCAGGCTAATGTTGTGAAAAGTAGAAAGAAGAAATATATTTAATAATGTTTTATTGATTCCTTGTGACTTGAAGTCAAAAACATATTGAATTTGAGTATAGAGCTAGAAAATCTGTTATAGTGAGATGTGTACTATCTTTTTCCTATTCTTTTTGTTCTTGGAGTTCTGAAAAGCAAAGAGGGACATTGTTGGAAATAAACTTCAAGCAGACATGAATGTAAAGCCTGAGCAAAAAGTCTGAAGACATGTATGATGATAGAACAGTCCAGGTTCAGTGTGGTATTTCAGGGTCTGTAGAAGTAACCTAACACAGTCGCATAGGGATTAGCATAGGGATTAGCTCCATATTCAGCTCTCTAATTTCTAAGTGCTTCTATTTATTTTATTAATGAATCACGTTAATGTGTCCAAGTACTTTCCTCCATTGTGCAAATTCATCTCATTTTTCATCTTCTTGTCAGTGTAAATAGGATAGTGGGTTTGTTTTATATTAACATATATGCATGCATTATAACTTTGAACTTTTAAATGGCATACTAAATCTACAAACTACTTTTACTTTTAATGATAGGATAAGCATATATATTTTTTAATTTTATGTTTTTCTAGCAGGATTATTGCTAGAGCTCACTCAGTACATGTACCACTAGTTCACCACTCTTCTTTTTTATAATTTGATAAAAACAGAGAAAAATAGACAAAGTGAGATGAGAAATTTTACCCATTATCTACAAATCAACAACTGAACTATAAACTATTCATCCCCAATAAAATGATAAAAATTAATATATAAAAGAATAATTTGGGGGACAGGCAGTAGCTTAGCTGGTTAAGCGCAGGTGGCGCAAAGCCCAAGGATGGGCTTAAGGATCCCGGTTCGATCCCCTGGCTCCCCACCTGTAGGGGAATCGCTTCACAAGCGGTGAAGCATGTCTGCAGGTGTCTATCTTTTTCTCCCCCTCTCTGTCTTCTTTTCTCCATTTCTCTCTGTCCTATCCAACAACAACAATGACAACAATAATATTAACAACAACGATAGACAACAAGGGCAACAAAAGGGAAAAAATGGCCTCCAGGAGCAGTGGATTTGTAGTGCAGGCATGGAGCCCCAATACTAACCCTGGAGGCAAAAATTAAAAAAAAGAATAATTTAAAAAAATTCCAGGTTAGTGATTCATTTATTTCTATAGATACAATGTTCAATTTATTAAAAAAATAAATAAATGGGGCAGAACAGTGGTGCACCGGGTAGAGCACACACATTATCAGGTGCAAAGACTAGAGTCCAAGTCCAAGTCCCCACTCTACCTGCAGGGGGGAAACTGTATTAGCAATGAAACAAAGCTGCAGGTGTCTCCCTTTCCCTCTCTATCTATCCTTCCTCAATTTCCCTCTTTATCCTAGTAAATAAAAAAAAAAAAGGAAAAAAATGGCAGCTATGAGAAGTGGATTTACTATGTGGATTTCCAACCACAGTGATAACCTTGGTGGAAATAAAATAATAATACAAAATGAAATGAAAAATTGCAAAATATACTAAAATCGCAAAATTTTTGAAACACTATAATTACTTTTAAACCCCATGGATAGAAAATGTGAGCACAAGTGAGTGCCAAAACAAATGATGATATGTTTTGAATTTTTGATATTCTTTTATTTTTTTCCTCCAGGGTTATAGCTGGGGCTCAGTGCTTGCACTACAAATCCATTCCTCCTGTGGTCATTTTTTTATTTTACAGGATAAGATAGAGAGAAATTGAGAGGCGAGGGTAGATAGGGAGAAAGAAAGACAGACACCCACAGACCTGCTTTGCTGCTCATGAAGTGATTGCCCTACAGGTGGAACCCGGGGGCTTGAACTGGGATCCTTGTGAGTGTCCTTGTGCTTGGTACTATGTGCACTCAACCAGGTGGCCACCAACTGTCTGCCTATTTTGAATTTTTAAGTACATATAATTTTCAATGTTAAGTATATGCTGTTATTTGAAAAAAATTGTAATACTGTACTTATGTTAGGATAATATTTCAAAAACATTTATGTATAGTTATAGGATGCTATTAAAAGTTTGGAAGAAATTATGTCATTATAAATATTCACTATATTGAAGATAACAAAGTGTTTCATATCATGATAAATTGTTGTTCCAATATTTAAACCTCACAGAACATATTTAAATGCATTTAAACATTGAAAGGGCTGCTTATATGCCTAATTCTTTGAAATTAAATTATGGGAGGCAATTGACTACAGCTAGTTATAACATGCTTGATTTTGTGGCAACAGAGACTAAGCTTCAGATACAGCTCCCCCTTTCCTGTTACTGTTGTTAGTCCTACATATTTTTTCAAGTTTTTGTGGGGTTTAGGCACTAAGAGGAAAAGTATTTTCACAAGTGATATACTTAAAATGCATCCCATATTTCTTTTTTCCCCAACGATATCCCTGCTTCAATTTTGAACACACTAACTCACATGAACTTACATGCATATTATCTACATATATGTGCAAACATGTCACTTTTTTTTTTTAGAAATGATGGGTTGTTGAATTTACATGTTCCTGTTTATTTATTTATTTATTTTTATAGTCATTTTTCCTGTAGCCTCAGCCTTAGTATTGGTTTGGGCAATGGAAGCTTTCCTTTGTTTTCACATGTAGTGTGACTGCTAATGTTGATCCTGTATGTAGCACTTCACTCTTAGTGGTGCATCTCCATTCTTTATGTGTATTGTGGGAGATGAAGAGGCGAAGTATTTCCAGTGATATAATTTGATTATATTGATGGGGCCTGCATCCAGATTTCTGTGGGCTAATTGAGTAGAAGTGTCCCCCACCCAGGTACTTGAAGGAAAAAAAAAAAAACAATTTACTTTCCAAACTACTGCCCAAGCACATTTTACTGTGATTCCCCTTTAGGATAGATATGGACTGCATAATTTTAGTATAAATTTGCAGTCAAGTTAATTTTCTGCCACACTGGTGAGTCATTTTAGCAATTTGGTAACAGATTACCCTGATATCAGAGACTAAGTGTCTAGCAGTTCTCAGCAAAGATATGGCACCGTGTTTCACTTTGTAGTCACCAAAATTGTGCAAAATATGATTTTTTTTCTGTCCTGGTGGATCTTTTCTGCTCCTCTTTTATGTCACTGGCCACATGTGCATACAACCACATCTAGTTATAGTTTCTTCATAAGTTTCAATGTTAATTTGCTAAATTAGCGTGTTCTTTTCCTCATTGACTATTGTTCTTTTTAATATATATATATTTTTTATTTTACTTGGATAGAAACTATGAGACACTGAGAAGGAATGGAGATAGATGATAGATAGATAGATAGATAGATAGATAGATAGATAGCAAACTACAGTACTACTTGACTGCTCTTGAAACTTCCCTTTCTGTAATTGTGGACTAAGGGCTTGAACCCGGCCCCTACAGCACTATAAAATGCACACTCTACTGGGTATACCACCCCCTTCCCCCCAAAAAAAATGACTGTTTTTTATTGAAATTATTTAAAGGGCTGATCAATGGTCATAGGTAGAACACACATGTTACCGTGTATGAGAATCTGAGTTCAAGCACTTGGGTCTGTCTCCTCCTGGATGGAGGCAGAACTTTATGACTGGTGGATCAGTGCTGTATCTAACTTTCTCTCTCTCTCCTCTTCTCTGTGTGCTATCAGAGAGAGGAAAGAAGAAAAAAAGTGGCCTCTAGAAGTGGCAGATTTTTTTTTGTGTAAGCACTGAGTCTCAGTAATAACCCTAGAGACAAGAAAATAGATTATTCAATTAAAAAAAAGAAAATGGGCCCTTTGGAATATACCTAAAATAGTTCTACTAACTCTCTACAAAATGGAGACCCCCAAATCTTCATCTGCACTATTCCAGCCTTTAGGTTCATGATTAGTCAACAATTTGTTTGGCTTTATATGTTAACTCTTCTTTCAGCCACCAGGTTCCAGATGCTACCATGATGCCAACTGGACTTCCCTGGACAGACGACTCCACCAGTGTGTCCTGGAGCCCCACTTCCCCAGAGCCCTGCCCCACTAGGGAAAGAGAGAGATAGGCTGGGAGTATGGATCAACCTGTCAAAGCCCATGTTCAGCTGGGAAGCAATTACAGAAGCCAGAACTTCTTCCTTCTGTATCCCATAATGTCCCTTTGTCCATGTTCCCAGAGGGAATAGGAAATCTATAAGGGGATGGGATGGGATATGGAGTTCTGGTGGGAATTGTGTGGAGTTGTATCATCCCTCTTATCCTATGGTTTCTGTCAGTGTTTCCTTTTTATAAAATATATATATGCCACCCTACACCTCTGAAAAAAAAAAGACAATTGAAGCATAAGTATCTTTATCTAAAATTGTTTCTTAGGGGTTAAGTGGTGAGTTACCTATAGAGCATACACCATACCATGCATAAAAACCCAGGCTTAATCCCCAAGTCCCCCAGCCCATGTGTGTGTGTGTGTGTGTGTGTGTGTGTGTGTGTGTGTGTCTGTGTGTGTCTGTGTGTGTAACTTCACAGGTGGTAAATCACTGCTGTAGGTAGATATATAATTTTCTCTCTATCCCTCCCTCTCTCTCAAACTCCTTTTATAAAAATGAAATAAATAAAAAAAAACCTCCTATGAGTGGTGGAGGCATGCAGATATTGAGCCTTAGCAACAAAACTGTTACCAATTTATTACTTAATATTTCTGTATCTAGTTTTGAAAGAAATTTTGAAAAGAACGTTGGGGAGCATACAACTCAGTCAAAGTGACTATATTTATAACAAAACACAATGATAGCAGCTGACATCTGTTAAATAAAATTTATGGTAAGGCAGGTATTTTTTTCACTTTTTATTAAATGATGTAGTATAATAACTATTGGAAGTTAAATAGGGCCCAGTTATTATATATTTTATTTAGACCAATATTTAGAGAATATTAGGTCTAATTTAAAAAAGTAGGCTATACTTTAGATGAACGTTGCTATAAAATAGCATCCATAAGTAGATAAAAATGTGAAGGAAAGGCCTCTTTTTGGGTAAATAATAATGAAGATAAGTCATATTTTTCAAAGAAATATGCAAAGCAGGTTAGGTAAGTTAATGAGGCAATTCCTTTTGCCCTGAAGTGTCTTATATTGAAATGATAAAATTACTACTGCTAGTGGAAATATACTTAGATTGTTAGTTAGGGCTAATTGCTAGAATGTAATATCACATATATGTGATTAAAAAAAACTCACACATCCATTCAAGTCATTTTAGAATCAATCAAACATAGCAATGTTTAACTGAATCATTGTTTAGTTACATGAGCCAACTCAAGAACTTATAGGGCAGAAGTGTCAGTTATAAAATAATACTTATTAACTGAATCAGACAGAGTGCGAATAGCCTGTCATACTGGAAACATTACAACACAATTATTGTGAAATCACCACCTGGACTTACAGAAAGAGACCAGTTGAATAACCACTTTAAACACAATATGTTAATACTATATAGAATTTTTTATCAATTCTCTTACAGCTGAAGGGTTAAATAAATGAGAGGAAAATTCAAGGCTATTCTTAAAAATAAATAAATGCGATGTCTGTTAGTGAATATTTAAAAAAAAAAAGGCTCTTCTACTGAATACAAATTAGGTAAATGCTCTGACACTTAAGACTCTCTTTTCCCACAGCCTGCAATGGCAGCTTTGTTTTTTATCTTGGCAAAGCATTGCTTTTGCTTCTGAGTAAATTTTAGTTCATATTTCTATTTATGCCAACTTTATACTCTTCTTTCACACCTTGACATTAAATAGAAGATGATGTCCTAGATATGAATATTATTTTCACTAAAAGAATTAAAGATGCAAGGTATAAATATATGAAGCAATACTACTAAAAGAAAAAAAAAAGGGAGGTAAACAAACGGACTTAATTGACTTAGTATTTTTATGTAGGTCCTCAGAATTCCTTTTGTATGTGTTGTTATTGAAGTCAAAATAAATTAAAATCACTTTTCCTACTGCTTACTTTAACCTTATAAACTCTGTTTTAGGAGAACAAAACTTGAGTGTTTCTTTGAACGTTACGCAGAATTATAAAAGAAAATTACTTAAGAATTTTTGTGACTTAAAAACAAAACAAATTATTTATTTATGTATATGCATACATATATCACTTTTGATCTTTGGTTAACATTTTCTGAAAAAACTTTTCAAATATTGTATCTATAACTTGAAATATAAAATTTGACTGGATAACACATTTTTAGAGACTGAGAAAGTACCTTGTTTCTTTATCACGCATACAAATAGCCAGTTAAATGTTTTATGTGAAATAGATTTTTTTAGTTATTATTGATTAGTTGAGACAGAGAGAAATTGATAGGGGAGAGTAAAGAGAGGAGGAGAGAGAAAGAGAGACACTGATAGCACAGCTCCACTGCTCATGAAGCTTCCTTTCTGCAGGTGGGTTCTAGGGACTTAGACTTAGAGTCCTTGCACATATTAATGCGCACACTTCCAAGGTGTGCCACTACCCAGTTCCCTATATGAATTATTTCTCTATAGTGCAGTTGACCACTGAGAACATAAAAGTTAAGAGTGCTTGTCTCATTAGTTAAAAATAGGTGTATAACTTTCAGCTATCTCCAAATTAATTATTAATTCCTTGCTCTTGACTGAAATCTTTATTAATAACATATACAGTTAACATATATTTTGTATGTCATACTATTTTCTTACAATAAAGAAAGCTAAATAAAATGTTATTAAGGAAGAAAAATAAATAAATTTTCTGCACTGTAGTGTATTCATCACAGCATAAGTTTACAATGACAAAAAAAAATCAAGGTTTAAGTAACCTCTTAGTTTAAGCCTGTGCTGTTCAAGGGTCAACTGAATAAATCAGGAGGGAGCTGGTACTAAATCTGCTGTATACTATGCAATCACGTGACTTTAACATTTTTTCCCCAAGCATTTTATTGAAGAACGTGTGTTTATGTGGGTTTAAGAGTCAAATGGCATCTTTTGAATAATTTCTGCCAATAGCTCACTAGGTTGTCTAATAGTTTTCTTTAGTACTAAGTACCTGCAAGTTAATTAAGGAACTTGGAGTGTGGTCTAGAAGATATAGCATTGGTCAAATATTGGACTTGTAAGCATGAGAGTCCAGTCCCATACCTGACATAGCATATACAAAACAGGTGCTGTGGTCTGTCTCTCGTAAAATAAAGTATTGTAAACTAAACAAAATAAACAAATAAATAATCTGGGAAGAGAATTCGAAAGCTTAATGGTCCTGAATTTGAAAGAAGTTTACTTTATTGGAGTGATCAATTTTCAGGGAAAACAGTCAGGATATAACAAACACTTGGGAAGCTGAAGAGTGTAAAAACATAAGAAATGATTCAGAATTCAGATATATAGACTCTAGAATGTTTGACTTAATAGCTTCCTTATCTAGAGTTAGGAGGAAAATATATGGACAAAAGGTGATATTAACAAATAAACCACAATGAAAAGCTGGACACTTATATTTGAAACTCTATTTAGACCTGGGCATTATTACAAATACCTGTTTCAGCCATCAGGTTCCAGATGCTACCATGATGCCAACTGGACTTCCCTGGACAAATGACCCCACCAATGTATCCTGGAGCTCAGCTTCCTCGGAGCTTTGCCCCACTAGGGAAAGAGAGAGACAGGTTGGGAGTATGGATCAACCTGTCAATGCCCATGTTCAGCAGGGAAGCAATTATAGAAGCCAGACCTTCCATCTTCTGCACCCCATAATGACCCTGGGTCCATACTCCCAGGGGGTTAAAGAATAAAAAAACTGTCAAGGGAGGGGATGGGAACTCTAGTGGTGGGAGTTGTACCCCTCTCATCCTATGGTCTTGTCAATGTTTCCATTTTATAAATAAATATATTTTAAAAATACCCATTTCATCTATGACTTTATAGAAATTAATAATGACAACAAGGAGCTTGCTCTTATAGGAAAATATTTATTTTTTCTGAATGGGGGAGCAGAATTACATACTCTGTCACATACTCTGTAATTTTATCGCCCATACTAGAAGGCAGAAAGAAGAGTTTAAAAGGGGAAGAAAAATGTTAGTATGTGAGGACTGATACATAACGCTTCTGTGATCTGGTAGATGAGTGTGTTGAGGCTTACATTATCATATTTGCTGACATCTAGGATGAGATGTGATAAATGACCCTTGGTTGACATTCTCATATACTTCTTAGTAAAGATCGTATTCCTTGAGGTTAAGTTAAAAAAGTAATTGTCTAAGTCAGTAAAATCTACTTTCCTTTGTATTAGAGAAGGATGAAGGGAAAAAGATTTTAAGACAAGTTGATAAGTTATTTTGTTTATTTCTTTCAAAAAATACAAATGAACTTTAACTCTTCACATTGTTGGTCACAATGTGGTAAGAAAAGACCTATCCAAGAAAAGCTTGCACTTCATAAAGAAAATGCAACTGCAAGGAGACTAGGGTCAGTAAGTGTTTATGTCACTTGATGTATATAGAACTGGCCTTTGACTTTTTTCCCAAGACACTAGAGTTCTGAAGAAGTAGAATCTGTCTTCCTTGTTAGAAATAATGGATTATAAACCAAAAAAAAGACCATAGAAACCACATCCAGCTGACATTGAGTTATGATATTGTCTTTTTCTTGGGTAAGCATTTATTAACTTGCTTTTTATCATAACATTTCTTGAGACCAGTGTAGACTTCTGTAGAAGTAAAGTCAAAATATTAAAAATTGTTACAGTACTGTGAGTAAAACTGTGAACCTTTTAACACACTTGTCTCAAATATGTGCTTTTGCATTCTTTGGAATTTTTCCCTCTGATTTTGCCACCTGACATTTCTGCATGTGAAGAATAAACTGATGACACAAGAATTAGAATCGGAACATCTCAGTTCACAGTTACATTTCTACAGAGTGACAACTTTTCTGTTTAGTTTAGTTTTCTGTTGTGCTAATCTCTCAAAATTTTGTCACACTTGTCAAGTTAAAGAAAGTTAAATTAATTTTTCATCAATATAGCTAACATATTAATGATATTAATATTATATATTATTAATAAAATTTACAAGATGTTATCAATTTTATCCTGAGATCATTTTTATAAATATGTATATAAAAGTAACAGAAGTTTTGCTAGTTACATAAAAGATGGAACTCTAGTAACTTGGAATTAATTACTGCTGGGAAATTGTGCAGACACAGTCACATCTGCCATGTTGTCCCCTCTGGCTATTGCTAGTTCCAGTGAGAATTGGGAGCACCTGTTCTGCCATGTTATGCCCTCAGGGCATTGTCTATTCCCCCCCCCCCCCCCCCCCCCCCCGCAATGGTTGCGATGCTCTGGTTGCTCCTCCCCCTTCCCATTCTCAGGAGAGTTGTTATCCTACCCTGGAGTGCTATGGTTACTCCTCCCCCTTCCCATTCTCACAAGAGCTACTCCCATAAAAGCCCTTCTTCTGCACCTAGCTCTCTTGCCGGCTCTTCACTTTGGTGTTTAGACGCAGGAAAGGTTACTGCATGAGGCGGCCATTTTCACTACCTCCACGTGGCCCAACCTGTTTCTCTCTCACCCAACTCTGAGGTGCCAATGCAAATAAAGGATCTCCTCTCTCTCTTCTGCGCAGTGCAGGCTGACAAATTACAAATATATTTTGGATAAACCTTCTTCAATAAAGTATTAAATGCATTGCTGTATGTCTGAAAAAAGTAAGAGAGAAACATATCAAAGATACACACTTCTGTAGTTAAATTGCAGCTTTAGGGGCTGACAAATTAGCTCACTTGGCTAGGATGCTTTTTTTTTTGTACTGTGCACAACCGAGGTTTAACCCTGGCTTCCATTGTACTTAAGGAAGCTCTGATGCTGTGGTTTGTTTTGTTGTCTCTGCCTTTCTGATAAAAATGTGGGTTTTATAATCCTCATATAACTGAGTCATATAGAAGGTCACAGAATAGCTTGATAATGAATATATTTGCACGTTTTTAAATATAAACAAGTGCTCAATTAATACTCAGATAAGGAAAGTCCTAGCAAAGATGGGACACCCTCCTCCCATAGTCTACTCAGGGAAACTTACTTTAAGGGTGATTATTTCCAAACTCCTAAAAATTGACTGATGTAGAGTGAAAAAAAATCTGCAGAGATAAATATTCTCATAATAATAAAAGAAAATAGTAACCCAAGAGGTGGAATAGTGACCAAGACATTGGACCCTTAAGCATGGGGTCCCAAAGTCAATCCCTGGCTTGAACAAAAGTGCCAGAGTGATAGTCGTATTCATATTTTCTCTCCTTCTTACTCTCTCTCCCTCTCTCTTTCTCTGTCTTCTATCTCATAACTAAGTAACTAAATAGATATTAGGAAAAATAAAATAAAATATATATAGTATGAATCCCCATGACACCAGAAACCCATTGATTCTTTGTGGGCACTTAAAACATTTATATATGTCAGGAACAATTTTCTTACAGATTCTCAAATAAGACAGCATGTTCTCAGAAAAGTCAGAATTAAAAACATAAGTAAGCAGTTTATACATGACTTTTTTTCTCGAGATTTATGGTAATAACCTGTAGAAATTTATATCCATTAAGAACATTATACTTGTAATTATTTTGTTTAGCAAACTTTTTGAATTTCATTTTTCTTATATTTTATATGACAGAAATTGAGAAGGGAAGGAGAGATAGAGAGGCAGAGAGACATAGAGACATCTGAAGCACTGCTTCACTGCTCTCTATAGGTGGGGACTGTGGACTTGAACCTGTGTCCTTAAGTATGGTAATATGTGAACTTAACTAAGTGCACCACTATCCAACATCTAACTGTATTTACATACACTTGTAATTTAATATTAAGCAGTACCAATAGTGCATTTTCTGACAGAAATATTTATTTATGTATATAAACATATCTATCCATGATATTTTTATTTATTTATTTTTTAAATATTTATTTATTCCCTTTTGTTGCCCTTGTTTTATTGTTGTATTTATTATTGCTGTTGTTATTGATGTCATTGTTGCTGGATAAGACAGAGATAAATGGAAAGAAGAAGGGAAGATTGAGATGGGGAGAGAAAGACACCTGCAGACCTGCTTCACCTCTTGTGAAGCGACTCTCCTGCAGATAGGGAACTGGGAGCTCGAACCGGGATTTTTATGCAGGTCCTTGAGCTTTGCGCAACCTGCGTTTAACCAGCTGAATCGTCTGAGTCCCTATCTATGTTATTTTTATACTTATTTATTTATGGTGAGGACTTTGCTGCTTTGATATAGAGAGACAGAGATGGAAAGAATTCTTCCTATGTTGTGAAGTAAGGGGTCGAACCTGGATCACATGCAAGGTAAATCTGGTTCACTCGCTTTGTGATCTATTTTATTTACTTATTTTTTGATAATTTTTCCAAATCATTATATATTTAACAAGTTAATAACTTTCAGTGACTAATTGTAATTCATTTTACATGAAATAATTTTATAATGCAAATTCAATAGTAAATATTGCCAGTGATCAATTTTGTTTCAATTCAAGTATCTTTCATTTTTTTCTTTTCACTTTCAGGGTTATTGCTGGGGCTTGATGGCTGCACCATGAATCCACTACTCTCGGTGGCCATCTTTTTTTCATTTTTGTTGTTGTTGTTATTGGATAGGACAGAGAAATTGAGAGTGGAGGGGCAGACAGAGAGGGAGAAAAAGAGAAACACCTGCAGGCCTGATTCACTGCTTATGAAGCGACTCTTTGCAGGTGGAGTATCTTTAATTTTTTGACAATATATCTTTTTTTAACAATGATTTTTTTTAAAAATTATATTTATTTATTTATTCCCTTTTTTGTTGCCCTTGTTGTTTTATTGTTGTAGTCATTATTGATGTTATTGTTGTTGGATGGGACAGAGAGAAATCAAAAGAGAAGGGGAAGACAGAGAGGGGGAGAGAAAGATTGACACCTGCAGACCTGCTTCACCACTTGTGAAGTGACTCCCCTGTAGGTGGGGAGCCGGGGGCTCAAACTGGGATCCTTAAGCTGGTCCTTGTGCTTTGCACCAAGTGCGCTTAACCATTTTTAAAACTCTTATTTCTTTTAATAATTTAGGGGCATGAGATACATTATTTCTAGAAATCTGTACTTTGATGTGGATATATTGTGTAAATATTTTATCTAAAATGTTTTTATCAAGGCCGAGAAACATATGAAAAAATGCTCCAAGTCTCTGATTGTCAGAGAAATGCAAATAAAGACAACAATGAGATATCACTTCACTCCTGTGAGAATGTCATACATCAGAAAAGGTAGCAGTAGCAAATGCTGGAGAGGGTGTGGGGTCAAAGGAACCCTCCTACACTGCTGGTGGGAATGTAAATTGGTCCAACCTCTGTGGAGAACAGTCTGGAGAACTCTTCGAAGGCTAGAAATGGACCTACCTACGACCCTGCAATTCCTCTCCTGGGGATATATCCTAAGGAACCCAAGACATCCATCCAAAAAGATCTGTGTACACATATGTTCTTAGCAGCACAATTTGTAATAGCCAAAACCTGGAAGCAACCCAGGTGTCCAACAACAGCTGAGTGGCTGAGCAAGTTGTGGTCTATATACACAATGGAATACTACTCAGCTGTAAAAAATGGTGACTTCACCATTTTCAGCCGATCTTGGATGGACCTTGAAAAATTCATGTTAAGTGAAACAAGTCAGAAACAGAAGGATGAATATGGGATGATCTCACTCTCAGGCAGAAGTTGAAAAACAAGATCAGAAACGAAAACACAAGTAGAGCCTCAAATATAATTGGCATATCGCACCAAAGTAAAAGACTCTGGGGTGGGAGTGGGTGGGTGGGGAGAATGCAGGTCCATGAAGGATGATAAATGACATAGTGGGGGTTGTATTGTTAAATGGGAAACTGAGGAATGTTATGCATGTACAAACTATTGTATTTACTGTTGAATGTAAAACATTAATTCCCCAATAAAGAAATTTAAAAAAATGCTTTTATTGATGTCTTTGCTTAGAATGATGCTAAATGAATTTGTGATGCAATTCTTTAAGAGTAAATACATAATTTACTTTTTAGTTCTCTGTATGGAGATACCTATGAAGAAATAAAAGGTAGCAAAACAATTAGTTTCCACAAATTGTGAATTTTGGAATTCATGACAAATCAGAAGCATTGAGCACAGCACAGAAAACATGAAATTCTTCTGTGTCTAATGACATTGTCCATATGCTGCGTAATTACTATTTTCACTATCATCAATGAGTTCCCCATGGAAAACCAGGCATTTTGTGGGAAGACGAATTGTCTAAGAAGAAAAACTGGCTGATTCACACGCTCCATACTCCAGTCCCACATTGTTCCTAGTGTTATTTCACATATACTAAGATATTAAATTATATATCCACAGAATTCTTTCAGAGTATTTATAAGACAGTTGAGTATTGTTTTTGTATATGCAACTTTTTCTGTTCCTGTGCTTGATTTTAACTGGATCATAGATTTTCTTGAAACTGTGCAGTAGTTTCACAAGTGTTAGAGGGCAGGGTGGTAGAACATAGGACTTGCATACATGACTACACATGTCAAAGCTGATTCATGCTCTGATCTTTTACTCTCAAAAATAAATTAAGCTCAAATATTTAATTACTCTATTACATAAAAATATTTAATAACTTTATTGACAGTGTAGACAATGTACTAGGTAAGTATGTCATTCACTTTAGGTTCAGAGTTCTCCAAATATTTATTTGGTCAAATTGTCAACATTGCCCTGGTCCTCAATATCATTCATTTAATGACTTGTATTTGTTATTGAAGAATAAAGATATCACTGACTAAATTTCTTGATTTGTGTTTTTCTTCTATTTTTTTTTAGTTTTGTTTCATGCAACTGATACATGTTATCAACTACATATATTTAGAATTTTTACATAATGACAACGACTGATATTAAATTTCACTTTAGATTTCCCTTTACGTTAACACACTCCTTGAATTCTATTTTGCCTAACACTAAAATAGCTACACAAGTTTTCTTCTTAAGTGTTTTCACGGAATATATATTTTTAAGATTTCCACTTTAAATCTATGTATGTTCTTTGTATATGTATATAATAAGATGAGTTTTGGAGGTGAGGAAATGGTGCATCAAGTTAAGCACACGTTACCAAGTGCAAGGACTCGGGTTCCAGACCTGCTCCCCACCTACATGTGTGGTGAGACACACCTGAAGCACTACTTCACTGTTTGTGAAGTCTTTACTTTGCAGGTGTGGACTGGGGACTTGAACCCCAGTCTGTGTGCTCTACTGCATACACCATCTCCCTGGCATATTTTATGCATTTTAAAAATAATTAGTTTTAGAAAAATTACATATGAAACAGTAATGGATATATAATGAAAAAGTAGAAGAAAAATGTGAATAATTACTTCAGTGATAAATAGTTTAATCTAAGAGAACCAACACTACATAAATCTTTCTTTAAAAAGCAGTTTTAAGCTTCTTTAAGAACTCAGAACTCTTCAGAATTTTCTGTGGAATTGATATTACAATATAACAAGGATGATTTTCCATCACTATAAATAATTTTTCCTTGTCTACTGAACACTACATAATTGTCTATTTAAAGAAATGATGGATGTGTTTTATATTACACAGTGTAAGCAATATTAAAAATTATTAAACTATAATTTTTATTCCTGTGGAAAACAGACATACTGTTAAACTGAGAGATTATCAAGAATAGTAAATAGAAGGACTTACAGTTCAAAAGAAATAAGGGGCCTTGTGGTGGTGCACCTGTTTGAGCATACATGTTACAATGTGCAAGTACCCAGGTTCGAATCCCTGGTCCCCACCTGCAGGAGAAAGCATCAAAAGTGGTAAAGTAGTAAAGATGTCTCTCTGTCTCTCTTCCTCTCTATCACCCCCTTTCCTTTTGATTTCTGGATGTCTCTATCCAATAAATAGACAAAGATAATTTAAAAAAATAAAAAAAAAACAGTTCAAAAGAAATAAATGGAATAGCTTAGCTCTCTTCCCTGACTAAACAGCTCAGGAAATGTAACAGAAACACATACATATTATCAAAGGTAAAAGAAAAATTGTTTGGGCCCAGGTGGTGATACACCTGGCTGAGTGTATATGTTACAATGTGCAAGGATCCAGGTTCATATCCTTGGCCCCCACCTGCAGGGGAAAGCTTCACAAGTGGTGAAGCAGGGCTACAGGTGTCTCTTTCTTCCTCTCTGTTTTTTTACCCTCTGGATTTCTCTGTCTATCCCATAAATAAAATAATAAAAAAAAAACTAAATTAGAAAAATTGTTCCAAGATAATATTGCAATATTTTGTAAGTGGCACTCAAGTATATCATTCCATAGCACTGAATGAGTATACAGCTTAGATCATAAATGAACTACTTTCAGAGGCCAGGTGGTGGCACACCAGGTTAAGACCTGGGTTCAATACCCTGGTTCCCATCTGCAAGGGGAGAGCTTCAACAGTGATGAAATAGGGCTGCAGGTATTTCTCTTCTCGCTCTGCTTCTTTCCCCCTCTCCTCTCAGTTGCACTCTATCTCTATTCAGTAATAAATTAAAAAAAAAATTAAAATGTAAGCTACTTTCAAAGTTTGGTTCAAATGCAGGTCTAATGCCATAAAGATACTTACATTTAACAGTATAATTTGGCATTTTGACTAGAAACAGGTTGATGCAAAAACTCTTGAATTTTCTTTCTGAATGTATTTATTTATTTTGCCACCAGAGATATTGCTGCTGGACTTGACTCCTCCCAGCAATCATTTTTCTTTCTTTTTAAAGGTTTTTCCTCTAGATAGCGAGTGAGAGACAAACTGACAAAGGGGAGACACATCTCCTGAAGTTTACCTCTTGTGGTGGTTCTCACCTTTGTGCATGTTGATGCTTTACTGAGTGAGCTGTTGGTCCTCTTTTCCAGAATTCAAATAAGTTTATTACCAGTTGTGTACCATGGCACAGAAAAACAAAAGGATAATATAGATGTGGTAATAATCAGAGTTCTACAGACTTAAACAAAATGAACTAGGAGCTGGGTGATGGCACACCTGTTTGAGTGCACATGCGACAATGTGCAAGGACCAAGGTTCAAGCCCACAGTCCCCACTTGCAGTGGAAAAGCTTCCTGAGTCTTGATATCTGATATCTATCTGATATTCCTGATATCTCTCAGTCTCTCTCTCTACCATCCCATTCCTCTTCATTTATAGCTTTCTCTGTCCAATAAAGATAATAAAAATCAAAACAAAATGGTAATGACATTTATGTATATGTATGTTAATGTGTATATATGTGTGTTAAATTTGTATCTATACACACACACATATATTTTAAACATTCTGGGGCTGGGTGGTGTTGCACCAGGTTGTGCACACACATTATGCTGTACAAGGACATGGGTTAAAGACCCTGGTCCCTACCTCAGTAGTGGAAACCTCATGAGTGGGGGAGTGGTATTACAGGTGTCTCTCTTCACTCTCCTTTTCTATTTCTCCCTTCACTTTCAATTTCTCCCTGAACTATGAAATAAAGGAAAACAAAAAATGAAACAAAAAACGATGATTAGAGTGAGAGATTTGACATGCAGGCACTGAGTCCTAGTAACAAACCTTGACTGCAATAAAGAAACAAGTAAATAAATATAAATGTTCTTATAACACATTCATAACATTAATTGCGTGTGCACATAGTTGCAGAATCATATATACTTGTTTGCTAAACTGTACCACATTATCTTCATTTAACTGAAAAAAATGGAGAAAAATCTTGAAAAAGAAGTTCTAATTGTTGATAGGACAGAAAAGTTTTTGACATCTGACATGATAAATACACTTTGATAGTAAAACTATAATACATAAAAATGGAGATACTTAATATTCTTGTGCAGGGAACAATTTATCTGTAGAAAGTAGTTTTTTGCCAGTGGCATTTTGGAAGTCAACTGATAACTACAATAAACACAAATGAATTTTCTATTTTGTTACTCACTAGAAACACTTTTTAAAACTTCCCTTTATAGTTCCAACATTCTTTGGAATTCAACTGAGATTGTTACACAGCTTACACATATTAACTCAGCATCTAGTATTCATTTGTCCATTGACAAAGTTGAATTGCTTTCAAGTTGCAAAGAATTATATTAGGAAATGAAAGCAGGAAAAAGGCAGTCAAATAGCCTCAGCCTATTTGGCACTAAGCTAACTATAACTATAAAAAAATAAAATAAGAAACAAATTATTCTTGCTGTTCCTAAGGAAAGAGGGTATTGATAAGTAGAAAATGTACTAATATTAGGTAGGATATATCTTTCTGAGTTTTAAGAGGGATCATAACTGTGATTCAGAGAAGAAAATAACCACATTCAAGTTGAAAGATCAATGAAATACAGAACGTATGAGATAGGAAAGAACATGGCACTTTAATTGAAAGAACAGTGTGGTGAAAATATTATCAACAAGGAAGATGGGCTTAAAGTACAATTAGAATCCTAGTAAGGTGATCAACTTTTCAAAACCTTTGAGATTTTTAATGCTTAGTGATATTTTTTGAAGGTATTAATGGTTTATAGTAAATACACTTGTTGATATATGTGTAAAATTTCTCTGCTTTGTGAAAAACACTCTCACCTACAGCCTAGGTCCTCGTCCACTACCACGCAACAGGACCTGAAGTCCCCGTCCCTGGCCCCGACCTCCAGGTGTACTGAACAGGCAATGGAGCTACTTATGGTGGTTGAAAGAAATGTTATCTATGTTATGCTATGAGAAAAAGTATTAAGTTATGTACAAAAAGTCCATTGAAATTAGATTAAAAAAATCCAGCAAAACATGTAGAAGAAAAGTGATAAAAGTTGTAAAAATCATTCTGTAAACAAAAGTGCACCACCCAAACTTTTAAGCAATGTAGAAATTTATAAAGATATGTATTTCAGGCTGACAAATAAGAAGTAAGTTAAGCATAGAAAACAAATAAATCAAGGGAGAGGTTTGTTCAATTATTTTACCTTAACATTATAAGAATTACAAACTGCAAAATTGGCAAACAGGCAATATATTTTATGTGAAGGCACAAATAAATTGAAACCAACCCACAGATACTTTTCAAATTGTCAGTGGTATTTTTCATAGAAAACATAAAAGGCATGCGGGTAGATAGCATAATAGTTATTCAAAGATTTCAAACTTTAATTCAAATCTACCATAATTAGAACACCATGGTTCTGACATTTAAAAAAAGACACATAAGTCAATATAACAGAATGGCGAGTACAGGAATAAATTTCATGAATACATGGCCAATTAATTTTTAAAAAGTTGTTAAGAATAAGTAAGAGACACAATATATTCTGTCCAATATATGATTTTAGAAAACGAGATAACCACATACAAAAGAATGAAACTGAATTTCTTTTTCACACAGAATGAAACTGAGTTTCTTTTTTACACATTCCCAGAAATCAACTAAAAATGGAACAAAAACTTAAATATGAGATTTAAAATTATCAGACTTTTGTAAATAAACATAGAAAAAATATTCTTGACACTGGTTTTGAAATTATTTTTATTTCATCTTATTTTTTATGTATTTATTTTCCCTTTTGTTGCCCTTTTTTATTGTTGTTGTAGTTATTATTGTTGTAGTTATTGATGTTAGATAGGACAGAGAGAAATGGAGAGAGGAGGGGAAGACAGAGAGGGGGAGAGAAAGATAGACACCTGCAGACCTGCTTCACTACCTGTGAAGTGACTCTGCTGCAGGTGAGGATCCTTAAACTGGTCCTTGCCCTTTGAACCATTCGCGCTTCACCTGCTGCGCTACCGCCAGACTCCCTAGTTCGTCTTTTTTAAAAATATATTTATTTATTCCCTTTTGTTGCCCTTTTTAATTGTTGTAGTTATTGTTATTATTTTTGTTATTGATGTCATTGTTGGATAGGACAGAGAGAAATCGAGAAAGGAGGGGAAGACAGAGAAGGGGAGAGAAAGATAGACACCTGCAGGCCTGTTTCACTGCTTGTGAAGTGACTCCCCTGCAGGTGGGGAACCGGGTGCTAGAACTGGGATCCTTAAGCTGGTCCTTTCGCTTTGCTCCACGTGCGCTTAAACTGCTGGGCTACCTTCCGACTCCCCTTGTATGTGGAAATTTAACATGGAAAACAAAAGAAAAAATAAACTAATGGTGTTACATCAAACTGAAACATTTTTGCATAGCAAAGGAAATCATCAACAAAATTGGATGATAATCAACTGTGGGGGTCTGAGCAGTGGTGCACCAGGTAAAGCACACATAGTAAGATAGTCAACTGAAATGGAGAAAATGTTTGAAAGATCACATATTTCATAAGGAATGCATATAAAGGGATATATAGACAGAGAGAGGGAGAGAGAGGACTCACATACCTCAATATCAACAAATATTACAATTGTCAAATTGGAAAACGAACACAATAGATATTTTACATAAAATATGTATAACAGCTAACAGATAAATGAAAGATGCACTGTATTTCTAATCATGAGGGAAATGCAAATCACTCTACCTATGTAAGACTTCATATAACCATAAAAGACCATAGGAGATAAAACATTTTGGCTGAGATATGGAGAAACATATACCCTTGTGTACTATTGATGGGATTTGAATTTTAATTGATGTAGCCAATACGAAAAACTGCAAACCTGCTTCACTGCTAGCAAAGCGACCCCCTGAAGGTGGGGAGCTGGGGGCTCAAACCAGGATCCTTACTCAGGCCCTTCTGCTTTGTGCCATATGTGCTTAACCCACTGCACTGCCGCCAAGTCCCCCATATAACTATTTTTGATGTCCATAGAATTAGAAACAGTAGAATTAGAAGCAGTAGGTCTACTTAGACCTAGATATTCTCCTCACCTACTTTCTATTTCACTTCCCTCAATCACTCTAAGTCTAACCCTGTCAAATAAAGTAAGGACTACAAAAACTGGATAAGGGCAAGAGACTGGCACATTTTAATGATGGCTCTATTGGTTACTACCAGACCACCCAATCATCCAGGGCCCTAGTCAGGGAATCCTGGGATTCCCACATAAATATTTTGGGCCTAGATCTCTAACAGATTCCTTTTTCCACCATTACTGGTCATCTCTATCAGGAATAACATATAAACTCTCTTGTGGTCCTCTACAGGAACTTGCCCTCAATGTAGAACAATAGTGGTAAAAATTTCCACACTTTCTGAAGGGAGGCTGGATCAACATACTCTGCTACATAAATAGCATCTTATGGAAACTCTATGGTTAAACATTTAAAATCCATAGCTTTTGAACTGTTATATTGATTTTGTTTCTGCACTGTAGTAATTTCAACTTGGAAATAAGTAAAATAATTACCTGTTCAATGAAAACTAAATAATACATAAAGAAGACAGCTGAGGAAACAGAGGACCAATTGTTCCTAGCTCTCTCTTATTTGCTGCTGGTCCATGACTTCAATATTCTGAGATTACTTTTTCAGTAATCTACTCAAGGGAGACTGGTTCTGAAATGAGTGCAGCCTAGAATGTTCCTAGCTACAGCCATGGAAAGTGACCTTAGACTAACAGGGATGCAGAGGTTATACAGGCTCCTGTCCTAAATATGAATAGACATGGTCCCAAAATCAGATCTATGGGGTTTACAGTTAACAGTATTTATATATTCTTTCAATATTTGAGAGCTTCTCTCTGCCATGATCCAGCTTTCTAGTCCTAATCTCAACTGTGACACCATTTACAAACACATAATACTTTCAGCCCACCTGCATGTTAGGTGTTGGGCTTGGGCAAAATTAGTAAAGTCATAGGTCCCTTGGAATATATCTAAAATAGACTTCCTAGCTTCATCCAACATGAAGACCCTGCAACAGCCTTACCGTATGTTCCTGTTTATTAAATAATTTGTTCTATTTTATATCTTAATGCTTTTTAGCCACGAGGATGCAGATGCTACCATGATGCCAACCTGACTTTCGAGGGCAGAGGACCTCACAAATGAGTCCTGGAACCCGACACTCTAAAGCTCTACCCTATTAGGGAAAGATAGAAACAGGCTGGGGATATGGATCAACCTTCAGAGAAGCAGAGAAGCAATTACAGAAGCCTGACCTTCCACTTCTTTTTTTTAAATTTCTTTATTGGAGAATTAATGTTTCACATTTGACAGTAAATACTATAGTTTATATGCATAACATTTCCCAGTTTTCTATATAACAATACAACCCCCACTAGGTCCTCTGGCATCTTTTTCTGACCTGTAATCTTCCACCTACCCATCCCACCCCCACAATCGTTTACTTTGGTGCAATATGCCAATTCCAGTTTAGGTTCTTCTTGTGTTTTCTCTTCTGATCTCGTTTTTCAACTTCAACTTCTGACAGAGAGTGAGATCATCCCATATTTCTCCTGTTTCTGACTTATTTCACTTAACATTAATTTTTCAAGGGCCATCCAAGATTGGCTGAAAATGGTGAAGTCACCATTTTTAATAGCTGAGTAGTATTCCATTATGTATATATACCACAACTTGCTCAGCCACTCATCTGTTGTTGAACACCTGGGTTGCTTCCAGGTTTTGGTTATTACAAATTGTGCTGCTAAGAATGTTCTTATACATATAAGATATGTACATATATCTTTTTGGATGGATGTGTTGGGTTGCTTAGGATATATCCTCAGGATGATAGGGTAGGTCCATTTCTAGCCTTCTGAGAGTTCTCCAGACCTGAGGTTGGACCAACTGACATTCCCACCAGCAGTGCAAGAGGGTTCCTTTAACCCCACAACCTCTCCAGCATTTGTTGCTGCTACCTTTTCTGATGTATGATATCCTCACAGGAGTGAAGTGGTATCTTATTGTAGTCTTTATTTGCATTTCTCTGACAATCAGAGACTTGGAGAATTTTTTCATGTCTTTCTCAGTCTTTTTGATCTCTTTTGTGGTGAATATTCTGTCCATTGTCCTCTCCCCATTTTTTGGATGGAGTTGTTTTATTGTTTTTGAGTTTGGCAAGCTCTTTATGTTTTGGTTATTAGCTTTGTGTCTGATGTATTATAGCATGTAAAGATCTTCTCCCATTCTGTGAGGGGTCTCTTGGTTTGTGTAGTGGTTTCTTTTGCTGTGCAGAAGCTTTTGAATTTGATGTAGTCCCATAGGTTTATACTTGCCTTAGTCTTCTTTGTAATTGACTCATTTCATTGTAGATGTCTTTAAATTTTATGTGGAAAAGAGTTATGCCGACTTTCCACTTCTGCACCCCATAGAGATCTTTGGCTCATACTGCCAGAGGGATAAAGAACAAGGGAGGTTCCAATGGAGGGAATGGGAGACAGAATTCTGGTGGTTGGCATTGCATGGAATTGAAGCCTTTTTATCCCACAATCTTGTTGATCGCTATTAAATCACTAGTGATAATAATAATAATAAAAATAAGAAGAAACTTGTGTCAAAAAGAAAAAGCCACCCCAGAGTCCCACAAGCTCATTAGTCCTTTTCTAAAATCACCACACATTTGAGTTAGGATGATAATTCATCTGGATAGTGTACTTGCTATACCATGCAAAGAACCCAAATTTGATATGACCTCTACCACATTGGAGAAAGATTTAGTGTTCTGGTATCTTTCTCACTCTCTATCTCTTTCACTTTTATCTAAAAAATTGACACATTTCATAAAAGGCATGGCAATGGCAAAAATAAATAAAGTAGCATTTTATTAAAATATATTAATAGCTTCACAGCTTATTTTTAGTTGCTAGAATTATTATTGTTTTAATTAATGTGAATACAGTAACTGGTGAAATATTTTGTTTTAAATGCTGCTAGACACTGAAAATACATACACAGATATACACATATGCACATATACACACATATATAATTTGTCATGAGGCAGTTCAATTAACCTTCCAGACAGGTTGTATACTAGTATCAGGAGCATATTTATGCCATCTTCATTTGCAGGATTTAAGAATGATTATAATGCTCACTGAATTCATCACTGATGATGAAATTTAATAACTTGATAATAATACTATCAAAGAAATGGGGTTTGAATAAGTTAGAAAGTTCTTTATGGGAGTTGGTCGGTAGCAGCGGTAGCAGTGGGTTAAGAGCACATGGTGCGAAGTGCAAGGAGCAGCCTAGTGATCCTGGCTCAAAACTGGGGCTTCCCACCTGCAGGGGAGTCACTTCACAGGTGGTGAAGCAGGTCTGCAGGTGTCTTATCTTTCTCTCCCCCTCTCTGTCTTCCCCTCCTCTCTCCATTTCTCTCTCTCATATCTAAAAATGACTACAACAATAAAACAAGGGCAACAAAAGGAAATAAACATTTTTTAGAAGTTCTTTATTCACTGATAAGTTGATAACAATTAAACTATGTGTATGTGACTTTATATGTCTAACTTCTGAGCTATCTCTATGAGTTTTTACTTATGAGACATATGTACTGCACATTCCTCATGCTAAACTCTTAAAATAAGTTAAAAGAGTCTTGTCTAGTTTTATTTTCTTAATAACATTTCTCAAGTATTTTATAAGGCAGACTTCATCTCAGAATATAAGATGTGAGAAGAGATAAAAGTCAAAGTAATTGATTGTATGATAGAATTTCTTTTGAGGGGCAGCGGGTTAAGCACACTTGGCGCCAAGGATCCCGGTTCAAGCCACTGGCTTCCCAAGTGGTGAAGCAGCTCTGCAGGTGTCTGTCTTTCTCTCCCCCTCTGTCTTCCCCTCCTCTCTCCATTTCTCTCTGTCCTATCTAGCAACAATGACATCAGTAACAACAATAATAATTACAACAATAAAACAAGGGCAACAAAAGGGAAAATAAATTAATATTTAAAAATTTCTTTTGATAGTTCCTGTTTATAGAAAAAAGTAAATCATTTACATTCTAGTTCATACATAGATTCTTTCAGTTATTATTTTAATTACTTTTATTTGTGAGCCCCAATCACAATATATTAATACTTTTGTTTTTTTCCCCCTTTATGCATTAGGGGAAAAAAAGATCTGTATTGTAATGGAATTTTTTTTATTTATTAAGGACACTTCAAATGTAATGCTAGTACAATTTTGGAATATAGTAAATTATTTCTAAGGTTACATGTTTTAGTTTTGGTAGTGCTGTATTATGATCCTGACATTAACTGGGGAAAACTCAGGCAAACCTAAGCTGGCTCAGAGATGGGTCTGGAGAGGTCTCAGTGGATGTGATATTGTGTTTTGATGGAGGTCATGAACTCCCTGGTTTTCATAAGTCACTGGAGCACTGCCAGAGAAAACTCTCAGGACCTTGTGAGAACTACCTGAGTTACCTAAAGGCCAAGACTATTCTGCTTTTGAAATTGACTTGAGAAGTAAACTGAAAAGACTAACTATGCCTTAACCAATTGTAGAATGATATAAACTCCGGTCCCCCTTTTTAGTACAGGAAAAATGAGATTATTGCATGGCAAGAGTGTGTAAACAATACCACAACCCAGTCTGAGAATTAGGTGTCCTAACTGAAAATCTAAAATTAATGATATTACCTGAAATATCAGAATATCACATGCAAAATTCTGGAAAAATACTTACTGGAAATCTAGTTCATATGAGTAACCATGCTCAGAAAAATGTCAGTAGTTAAGAACACATATTCAATACTAAAAGTGGCAGTTAAAGAAGGTACAAGTAATACTGGAACTAAAGTTAAAGAAACGGAGTCAGTAGGAATTACAAAACTGAAAAGACTATTGTGAAATCAAAATCGAAATCTTCCAGATTCAATAGCTATATGGAGAGGCGCACAAAGAAAATATCTGGCAAGATTTAGAAATGAAAAGCAAGCCAGTCTGCAACACATCAGCCATCTGAACTACGAAAGTGACATAGCATCCTATGGAAACTGTATATGGTTAAACATTTAAAACCCATAGCTTTTGAACTGTTATATTGATTTTGTTTCTGCACTGTAGTAAATTCAACTTGGAAATAAGTAAATTAATTATCTGTTCAATGAAAACTAAATAATACATAATGAAGACAGTTGAGGAAACAGAGGACAAATTGTTCCTTTCTCTTTCTTATTCGCTGTTGGTCCATGACTTCAATATTCTGGGGTTACTTTTTCAGATAGAGACATGCATACAGAGAGAGAGAGAGAGAGAAGGAGAGAGAGAAGGAGAGAGAGAGAGAGAGAGAGAGAGAGAGAGAGAGAGAGAGGAGAGAGAGAGAGAAAGAAGAGAGAGAGACAGAGAGAGACAGAGAGAGAGACAGAGAGAGAGAGACTGGCTGTCATTTAGGCAGTATCCAGCTTCCTCTAGCATCTTCTTATTCCAAACTTCTTTTCTAGCCCCTGGGCAGGCCTGTGCCTGTTCTATGGCTCTAATCTCCTACAATGACAATTCAGGCATTGCAGAACTGTTTTCTAGAGTTAAGTACACAATATTATGTAATAATACAGTAATTAGGATTTTAGTAGTGATTATGCTATACTTTGGAGCACAAAGTACCTGTGAGTAAATACATTTCTCTGAAATTACCAGAGTGTCTGTTTTCTCTATAGGTATTTTCAATTTGATTAGCCAGTCCTCTGAGCATATTTATCTCATGTTTTTGTTTCTTTGAAACCCCTTCCTTTACCAATAAAATGGTAATTACAAGTCAAGTCAATGAGATAAGTGCAATTGGGGATAGTCAGTAAACACTGTACCTAGTTAGACTCAGCAGAAGATTAAACAAACAGTATTAAATATATTTAGTCCTTTGAAAAGCATGGTTATTTAAAGTCTCATTTGCTTATCCAGTATTGGAAATGGTAGTATGAATATATCCTAACAAACACTTGATTTTTTCTTTTCTCCCTGACCACCAATTATTGTTAATACTGCATCTTTATTAGATTATTTCTTTTAGAGGTTGATGGGCATGAATTTATCTGTCTGACAAAAGGCGAAAGGAATTTTTTTTGTAGACATGTTGATGTTGAGAGCACAAGTATATGTTTTATTATGTTAGTCTGAAATCATTGGAGAAATTGTTTCTTTAATTTATTTGGTATTCAGTTAATCTTTATACAATTTAATATTTATTATATATCCACATATGCAGTTAAATAGAAAATACAGGATCACACACTGTAATGTCCAATACAGACTCAAATAATATGAATAAATTCCAGTGTAAAATATAAACTAAATAGATTTTTGCACAAGTAAAAAGTAAGCCCCTGGAGAGCTACTATGTTTGTATTGCTATCCCAATAATTTAGAATATCTCAGGAAATTAGACCCCAGTATCTATTGAGTGACTGATTTTATTTTTACTTTAAGAAAGTAATTAAATGCCTTTATCATTTGTAAAAGTTATAATGCCTGGAGGTGGTTCCTGCTTATTATAAAAACGGTTCAACATATCATTCATTTGAACTTATATTTATTCCCTAATTTTATTGTACCTTGTAGAATAATTCAATTAAGTTACTGGACAAATTTTATCTTGCATTAGAGAGCACAGACTTTCTTGTTGACTTTAGAGATGTACTTAGTAATGAAATTAAATTATGTATTTCTTGGAACTTAGGAAACTTTATGAGTACAAAATAAATTTTAAAAAGTGTGGCTCACGAGTCTGTTATGGCCCAGCTGATACATTCTCTTCACTCTATGGATGCATTTTGCAAATGTTCCAAATCGCTTGGTGCCTGTGGCAGTAAATGTACTAAGCCATCAGCTGGTAAATGATTTTGGAAATTAGTTCGAGGTTAATTCTCTGCCTCATTGGCCCCCCCAAAGTGGACAGACTGTAATTGATTTTGATAGCCCTCATGAAGCATTTTTTTTCTAGTGAGTAATAGAAGAACACTCACAGAAATATACTTTGGATGCAAGAACAATTAAATGGGTATGAATAAGATGTTCTTAAGAATCTCTGTCTCTATGCTTATTGTTAAGTACCTCTAGCTTAAAAAAATGCAAAACCAAAACCTACAAATGCTAAATTGTCAAAATTATTTATATATATTTACCGTCTTTCTTCTTCCTTCCTCCCTCTTTGCTTCCTTACCCTTTCTTTTTTCTCTCTCCTTCCTTCCTTCCTTCCTTCCTTCCTTCCTTCCTTCCTTCCTTCTTTCCTTCCTTCCTGTTCCCTCTTCCTGACTTTATCCTCTCTCTCTCTCTCTTTGCCATGAAGTTTATTGCTGGGGCTCAAGTGCCTGCATGATGAATGGATCACTTCTGGTATGCCTCCTTCTTTCTTTTTGTTGATAGGGACAGAGAAAAATTAAGAGTAAATACGAAGGTACAGCAATAGAGAGACCTTTAACACTGCTTCACTGCTTTTGAAGTTTCCTCCATGGGTGGGAAATGGAGGCTTAAACACATGTTCCTATGTATTGTAACATATATGTGCTACTGGATCCACCACTTCTAGATCCCTTAGTTTATATTTTCTGCCAAGTATTTTTACTCAAGTTTTAGTACGTATTATAAAAAAGAAACTGCTATAGCTATGTACATAAAATTATAGCCATAACCTGAGGGAAGCTTGCAGAGTGACCCTTTAGTAAAGTAATATCTTCAGAAGCCAACTTGAGTTAAAGGGGAAAAGCTAATCAAGTCTAAGTCGTGGATCTTATTCAGCAGTTACATGGGTAACTGTACCAATATCTTTTTATGCAAATTATTTGCTCTACTTTCTTGAGCCTAATTGACATTTTGTTGGGAGTAAAAAAAGACACATTAATAAATTTTTAGGCTGTTTTTATATTACCATTTCCAACAATGATTGACTAAACGAGATTTCAGATAGCTAAATTTCAAAGAAATCTTAATTTTGAATCTTGAAGAATAGTGTGGTTTTAATCTAAGCTGGTGTTTCAGATAAATAGATCCGATTGCTATTAGAAAACAAAAGCAGGAGCCGGGTGGTGGTGAATCTGGTTAAGCGCATGTGTTACAATGCCCAAGGCCTGGGTTCAGGCCCTCAGTCCCCACTTACAGGGGGGAAAGCTTCATGAGTGGTGAAACTACTGCAGGAGTCTCTCTGTCCCTCTTTTTCTCTACTTCCCCCTTCTCCTCAACTTCTGGCTGTCTCTATCCAATAAACAAATAAAGATATTTTAAAAAAAGAAAATAAAAATAGTTTTCCCAGTTAATTTAATGAAATGCAAAATATGTATTTACAACAGAAGTAGACTTAGTCTACTGAGTATCTGAAAAGAATAAAGCCAGCTGGATTTGTTAACTATTCTGTGTACAATTGATAAATTTTACCTTAGAAGTTATAGGATCACTGAAAAACAAACAGTTTTTTTTGAGTGCCAAAATTTTACTAAGAAGTTATGCCCTGTTTTACATTATTTAAAGCAATAGCTATATTTATATGTAAATACATTTTAAAAATATTTTTATTTAAGAAAGGATTAATTAACAAAACCATAGGGTAGGAGGGGTACAACTCCACACAATTCCCACCACCAATCTCCATATCCCACCCCCTCCCCCAATAGCTTTCCCATTCTCTATCCCTCTGGGAGCATGGACCCATGGAGGGTTGCAGAAGGGAGAAGGTCTGGCTTCTGTAATTGCTTCCCCACTGAACATGGGCATTGACTGGTCGGTCCATACTCCCACTCTGCCTTTCTTTCCCTAGTAGGGTGTGTCTCTGGGGAAGCTGAGCTCCAGGACACATTGGTGGGGTCTTCAATCCAGGGAAGCCTGGCTAGCATCCTGATGGCATCTGTAACTTGGTGTTTGAAAAGAGAGTTATCATACAAAGCCAAACAAATTGTTGAGCAATCATGGACCCAAAGCTTGGAATAGTGGAGAGGAAGTGTTAGGGAGGTACTCATGCAAACTCTAGTGTAATCCTGCTTTCAGGTATATATTTTGCAGTAGTTTATGGATACGTGTGAACATAAGCTCTCTCTCACAGAAACTGGTGTATATCTAGGTTTTGGGACTTTGTTAGAAAGTGAACCACCTGAGATGAAATTCGAGTGTACTATAAAAGGAAAGGTCTCACCCGAGTAATGAAGCTGAAGGGTTGTCATTCCACACGTGAAATCTCTGGACACAGTCTGAGGTGAAGCATCTTGAGGTGGCAATCCTTGCGTTGGTTAGGTTGTGATCGGCAGATGCAATATGATTTTGATATGGATTGGGAGAGGCATACGGGAAAGTGGGCCCTGTCCAAGGGTTCCAGGACTGGGGGAAGTAGAGGCTCTATAGTGGAGATGTGAGGTTCCTGCTGTCTTAGGGTTCAAAAAGACAATCGATAGTTAATGTTATAATCACATTATTTGGTAATTGGGTTAACTTTGAAAAGTCCTTTTGTTATGGTTTGGTGTACAGTACCCAGTATCTTGTATATAGCTGTGCTATTGGATGCTTCTAATGTACTTGGTCTAGGCTTTTGAGAGAGGCGGCATATCAAATACACAGCCTATATATTAAAAAGATTCAGTTTGTGTTTTGAAAAAATCTGAGACATACAATTGATTTTTCCCCTCTCATATTAATTAACCAGTGATTTATATGTCTACATTTTGCTAGCAGTGTACACAAACACCATTCCCACCACCAAAAGACTGTGACCCATCCCTCCCACCCACTCCCACCCCCCACTGGCCCAGGAAGTTGCATGTCTACCCCTCAACACAGGGTTTTTACTTTGGTGCCCTACTTACAATTTGGTTGGGTCCTGCTGTTAGTTTCCCTTTCAGATCTTCTTACTCAACTTCTGTTGATGAGTGGGATCATGCCATACTCATCTTTGTCTTTCTGACATAGCTCACTTAACATAATTCCTTCTAGCTCTGTCCAAGACGGGTCAGAGAAGGTGGGTTCATTGTTCTTGATAGCTGCATAGTATTCCATTGTGTATATATATACCACAGCTTTCTCAGCCACTCATCTGTTGTTGGGCACCTGGGTTGCTTCCAGGTTTTAGCTATTATGAATTGTGCTGCTATGAACATAGGAGTACACACCTCTTTTTGGTTGGGTGTTATGGAGTCCTTGGTGTATAACCCCAGGAGAGGAATTACTGGGTCATATGGAAGGTCCATGTCTAGCCTTCTGAGAGTTTTCCAGACTGCTTTCCCACCAGCAATGTAAAATGGTTCCTCTGTCCCCACATCCTCTCCAGCATTTATTGCTGCTGTCCTTTTTGATGTATGCCATTCTTACAGGAGTGAGGTGGTATCTTAGTGTTGTCTTAATTTGCATTTCTCTGACAATCAGTGACCTAGAGCAGTTTTTCATATGTTTGTTAGCCTTTTGGATCTCCTCTGTGGTGAATGCTTTGTTCATATCCTTTGCCCATTTTTGGATGTGGTAATTTGCTTTTTTGTTGCTAAGTTTGCTGAGCTCTTTATATATTTTGGTGATTAGTTTCTTGTCTGATGTCTGGCATGTGAAGATCTTCTCCCATTCTGTGAGGGGTCTTTCTGTTTGTTTAATAGTTTCTTGGGATGTGCAGAAGTTTTTCAATTTGATGTAGTCCCATTGGTTTGTTTCTGCTTTAGTCTTCCTTGCAATTGGGTTTGATTCATCAAAGATGTCCTTGAGGTGTATGTGGGAAAGTGTTTTACCTATGTTTTCCTCTAAGTATTTGATTGTTTCTGGTCTGACATCTATGTCTTTGATCCATTTGGAGTTTATTTTTGTTTCTGGTGAGATAAAGTGTTTCAATTTCATTCTTCTGCATGTTACAACCCAGTTTTCCCATAACCATTTCTTGAAGAGAACCTCTTTTTTTCATTTAATGCTTTGGGTCCCCTTATCAAAGATTAGATGCCCATAGGTGTTGGGATTTATTTCTGGGCTTTCAATTCTGTTCCAATGGTCTGTGTGCTTATTTTTGTTCCAGTACCATGCTTTTTTGATGATGATGGCTTTATAGTATAGCTTGAGATCTGGGAGTGTGATGCCTCCATTTCTGTTTCTTTTCCTCAAGATGGTTTTGGAAATTCTAGGTGTTTTCAGGTTCCAGATAAATGATTGTAGTGTTTGTTCTATTCTCTTAAAGAAGCTTGGTGGAACTTTGATGGGTATTGCATTAAATTTGTATATGGCTCTGGGGAAAATATTCATTTTGATGATATATATTCTTCCAATCCATGAGCATGGGATATCTTTCCATTTCTTGGTATCAGTTTCTATTTCCTTGAGTAGGACTCATAGTTTTCAGTATACAAGTCTTTCACTTCTTTGGTCAACTTTATTCTTAGGTATTTGATTGATTTTTCTGAAACAGTAAATGGGAGTGATTTCTGGATGTCTTCTTCTTCAGATTTAGTGTTTGCATAAAGAAATGCCACTGATTTTTGTACATTGATTTTGTAGCCTGATACCTTGCTATATTGCCTAATAACTTCCAGTAATTTTCTAATGGATTCTTTAGGTCTTTCTATGTATACTATCATATCATCTGCAAATAGTGAGAGCTTGACTTCTTCACTTCCAATCTGTATTCCTTTGATTTCTTTCTCTTGACTGATTGCTATGGCAAGAACTTCCAATACTATGTTGAAGAGTAACGGTGACAGTGGACAGCCCTATCTAGTCCCCGATCTGAGGGGGAATGCTTTCAGCTTCTGTCCATTGAGTATGATGCTGGCTGTAGGTTTGCTATATATAGACTCCACTATCTTGAGGAATTTCCCGTCTATTCCCATTTTTTGTAGAGTTTTGAGCATGAATGGGTGTTGGATTTTGTCAAAGGCTTTCTCTGAATCTATTGAGATAATCATGTAGTTTTTGGCTTTTCTTTTATTGATGTGGTGAATGACATTGATTGACTTATTGCTGTTGAACCAGCCTTGCATTCCTGGGTGAATCCCACTTGGTGGTGATAAACAATCTTTTTGATATGTTGCTGTATCCAGTTGGCCAAGTACTTGTTTAATATTTTGGCATCTACGTTCATAAGATATATTGGTCTATAGTTTTCCTTTTTGTTCTGTCCTTATCAGCTTTTGGTATCAGGGTGATGTTGGCTTCATAAAAGGTGGAAGGGAATATTCCTGTTTCTTCAATCTTATGGAAAAGCTTCAGAAGTATGGGTACTAACTTTTTCCTGAAGGTTTTGTAGAATTCATTTTTGAAGCCATCTGGTCCAGGACTTTTGTTGTTGGGGAGATTCTTAATAATGGTTTCAATTTCTTTGTCTGTGATTGGTGCATTTAGATTTTGTAGTTCTTCTAGGCTCAATTTTGGAAGGGCATATGCTTCTAGGAATTGTTCCATTTCTTCCAGATTCTCTATCTTGGTGGCATATAGTTCTTCATAGAAGTTTTGCAGGATTCTCTGGATTTCTGTGGTGTCAGTTGTGATATCTCCTCCATCGTTTACAATTCTATTAATTTGAGTCTTCTCTCCTTTTTGTTTGGTGAGTCTGGCTAGGGGTTTGTCAATTTTGTTTAATCTTTCAAAGAACCAACATTTGGCTTCATTGATCTTTAGTATGGTTATTTAATTTTCGATGTTGTTTATTTCTGTTCTAACTTTAATGATTTCTGTCCTTCTGGTTGCTTTAGGATTCCTTTGTTCCTCTTCCTCTAAGTCCTTGAGGTGTGCAATAAGGTAGTTCATTTGAGCTTCTTCTTGGTGTTTTATATGTGATTGTATGGCTATAAGTTTCCCTCTCAGTACTGCTTTAGCTGTGTCCCAAATATTTTGATAGGTTGTATCTTCATTTTCATTAGTTTCCAGGAACATTTGAATTTCCTGCTTGAGTGAGTCTCTGACCCAGTGGTTCTTAAGTAGTATGTTGTTTAGTTTCCAAATTTTGTGACTTTCAATAATTTTCTGTTTGTTATTAAATGTTAGTTTTACTCCACTGTGGTTTGAGAAGATACTTGGGATGATTTCAATGCTCTTGAATTTATTGATGCTGTCTTTGTGGCCTAACATGTGGTCTGTCCTTGAGTATGTGTTATGTGGATTTGAAAAGAAGTTGTATTCCAGTTTTTTGGGGTGGAGGAGTCTGAAAATGTCCAAGAGGTCTACTCTGTCAATCTCTTCATTCAATTCTCTCATATCTTTATTGGTTCTCTGCTTTGTTGATCTGTCTAAGTGTGAGAGTGGGGTATTGAAGTCTCCCACTATTATTGTATTACTATTGATGTATTTTTGGAATTCTTTCAGTAGATGCTTGATGTATTTAGGTGGTCCCTCGTTGGGTGCATAGATGTTAATAATTGTTAAGTCTTCTTGGCTGACTGATCCTCTAATCATTATGTAATGTTCTTGCCCATCTTTTATTGCTTTATTTAATTTAAAATCTATCGTGTCTGAGATGAGAATGGCTGTTCCTGCCTTTTTTTGTGGTCCGTTATCCAGTATGATAGATTTCCATCCTTTCACTTTAAGTCTGTGTTTATCTTGTTGTGACAGATGGGATTCTTGCAAGCAGCATATGGTTGGGTTATGTTTTCTGATCCATCCCCCCACCCTGTGCCTTTTGATGGGTGAGTTTAAGCCATTGACATTTATTGATATTATGGATTTAATGTATTGTAGTGCCATTGTTCAAAAAATTTTTTTTGTTTGCTCTGATATATTGCCAGTATTATAGTGATGTTCTTGTTTATAAGAAGTCTTTTAGAACCTCTTTCAGGGCCGGCTTGGTGATGGTTGCCTCCTTTAACTGTTGTTTTTTTAAGAAGGTTTTGATCTCTCCATCTAGTTTGAATGAAAGTCTAGCAGGACATATTATCCTCGGTTGAAACTCTTTTTCATTCAGGGCTCGATAGATATCTTGCCATTCCCTTCTGGCTTTTAGAGTTTGAGTGGAGAAGTCTGCAGATAATCTTATGGGTTTTCCCTTGTATGTGACTTTTTGTTTCTCTCTTGCAGCCTTTAGGATCCTTTCTTTATCCTTACTTCTCCTCATTGTGACTATGATGTCTCTTTGTGTCTTCAGGTCTGGGTTGATTCTGTTTGGTACTCTCTGGGCCTCTTGAATCTTGAGGTCCTTTCTGTTATTCAGGTCTGGGAAGTTTTCTTGTATTATTTCCTCTAGAATGTTTGCTTCCCCTTCCTCTCTTTCTTCCTCTGGCAGGCCAATTATATGAATGTTACTTCTTTTGAGATCATCCCATATGTCTCTGCTGTTGTTTTCAGTGTCTCTCAATCTCTTTTTGAGCTCTTTCACCTCTTTCTTAGTTTTCTCTAACTCATCCTCTGTCTGACTGATTATGTTTTCTGTGTCTGTTAGTCTGATTTCCCTTGCCTCAGCTTCTTTTTTCATTACAGCTATTTCAGCTTTCAGTTCTCTAATTGCCTCAAGATAATCAGTATTTTCCTTGGGGGTCTCAACTGTTGTTTCCCTAATACTGCCATTCCTTTCCTCCAATGTTGTTTTCATTTCTGTGATTAATACGTTTATTATTGCTTGCATACTTTTCTTATCTATGGTTACTTCTGGATGATTTGTAGTTTCTTCTGGGCTCTTGTCTTCATTCATTGGAGTAGCAGTTTTATTAGTTTTTGATCTACCCATTTTTTTGATTTATGTGTTTCTTTTTTTTATGCTCTGTTGTTCCTCAGTTGTTTTGTCTTGAGTACAAGTAACACTGTACTAAATACCTTTATGACAATTGCACTCACCAACCTCAGGAACTACAGTAGCTACTGAAGCAAGTATTGAAGCAGTTTGATCATTACCAGTTAGCCAAACAATTTCTCCAGTCCGTGAATAAATAGTAACCAAATCCCAGTGAAGAAGAAAGAGAAAAGAAAGGATAGCAAGAATAGACAGTTATGAAAATCTACTATGCACTGTATATTCTAGAGGTAACACGAGGGGAAAGGGAACTAGAGCAGAGATACACACATAGAAAGTCCACTCTGAGTCAGATTTCTTCCCCAAAATAACTCACAAATTCAGAAAGGCAAAGAAGAAGGAAGAAGTGTATGACAAGATAAAAAAAAAGAGGCAAGAGAGAGAAAAGGGAAAAGATAAGAAAAAGAGCTGTAATTAAAGAGCAGTGAAAGGAAATTCCCAAATGTGTATCAGTGAATTCAAAAAAGCATACTGTTTGGTGGTGTGGGGGCGGGGGACTGTGACTTTGGAAGCTATAGGATTAAGGAAGAAAGGATGACAATAATGAGAAAAAGAAAAAAAATAAAGAAAGAAAGAGAGAGAGAGAGAAAAGAAAAAGATAAGAAAAAGTACAGTCATAAAAGGGCAGTGAAAGGAAAGGTTTTTTTTAATGTATGTATTTATTTTTAATTATTTAATTAGCTATGCGGGGTGAGGTGGGTGGGTTGGCTACTTAGAAAGAAAAAAGGCCAGAGGTTTCGGAAGGGAATAGACTTAGAATTAATGATACTCCCTCGTGGGACAGGAATTTGGTAAAGAAAAGGATCCCCTGCTAGGAGCTGGTCCCCATGGACTGGTTATGGGGGGGGGGGCGGGGAAGGAGGTATGCTTAGAAATTAAAAGGAAAAAAAAAATTTTTCCCCTTTTTTCCTACTCTAATTCTTAACCCAAATTAAGTTATAGTCACCTCCTTGGTGTCACCGCTAGGACTCCTTATTGGCTGGCCTACTAAAGGCAGAAAATCCTACTGTTTGCAGGAGATGTGGTCAGAGCTCAGCCACTAGCAGCTTCTCAGTCCGCCATCTTCCGGGAACCCCTGTCATACATTTTATTCTCATTTTACAGATGGAAAAACAGGCTCTAGGTGTATAAGTAAATTGATTAGTGCTATTTGGTAAGTTCAGATGCTGGAATCCAAATATTTCTTCAAGCTTGAGATTATTATTAAGTCAACAAATGATCTTTAAAGACAGATGCTACATTGTTTACACTGTGCTAGCATATTAATTATGCCTGGAGATACTCATGAAAACAAAACCAATTCGTTTAATGACTATTCCAAAAACACTACGAAAATTGCTAATTACTAAGAAACTTCTCTATTCATAGAAGAAAATGCAGTTTATGAACCCTATAACTAATAGTAAAATGCCTTTTATGTTTATGGTAAATTTGAAATCCATTTTAAAGTATAATGACCTGTAGTATCCAGAAAAAGTTATATCTTGCTGACTATAATTTGATATAAAAGTTTTTATATTTCAATATAATAATTAAAAGTAATGGAGAAGATCATACTATACATAGCATGTAAATAATGAGAGACATTTAATTGAATTCCAGGTACTACTGAGACCTGCAAGTCTCCCTTGCCCTGGAGGTTTTGTGTAATGTGTCTTCGTTTCCTTTAGTGTCTTTTTATTGTTTCTGGTCTGAGTTTCTCATTTGATGAGAGATTGTTTATGTGATAGGAGAAGACCATTGGAGCCAAATAAATTTATATCTCAAGATATATTATTTCTTAGATCTCCAATTTCCTTATTGGTAATTATGGAGGAAAACACTAACTTTTTATTACCCGAGGATAAGTGAAATAATGATAATGATGTGTAGTGCCAGAAATTCAGTCGAATTACCATAAATTGGGTGATTTAAACACAGACCTCCCCCACAACACATATACAGGATTCTAGGGACTGAAAGTTCATTATCAAGGTAATGGTTATTTGGCTTCCTATGACTAGTCTTATCTTTGTTTTCAGATGATGGCTTTTAGAGAGAAAGAGAGACAGACAGACATAGACAGAGAAGTACAGATATAGAGAAAAGATGAGTAAGGGAGAGGGAAGAGGTGAAGAGAAAAAAGGAAAGGAGAGTAAAGGGAGTACCAGGAATAGCATTGGATGGGTTGCTCACATAATGGAGAAGGAAGAGAAAAGATGATTAGGGGAGGAAAAGAGCAGTGGAGAGGAGAGGAGAGGAGAGGGGAGGGGAAGGGAGGGGAGGGGAGGGGAGGGGATCACTAATTTCATCTTTTTGTTAGATCATCACCTATGGGATTATGATCCACATCATTATGATTTCAATTAACTTCACCTTAAAGCATCCTGTCTCCAAATACAGTCACACGGAGAATCAGAATATCTTATCTGTTTTTCTTCCCAAACATACGGATTTTGGAAAGAAGAACATATGATATCTCATCACAGATCTGCTTCTTGTATTTTAAAAACAATTTTAAAAGTACTCATTTTTCAAGCTCCACTTTCCTTTCAGTTAAAGGAGATGGTAGAATATATTTTAGATCAACTTTCTGAAAGTCCTACCAGCCCAAGTGACCTAATTAAATTCCATGTCCTCTATGAGTTTATTTGTGAGGAAGCAAAGAGGACATTTTCTTCTTTTATGATCTTAAGTCTCTGATCTGTGTTTGACAATGTCTACCACAGGGTCTTTAAAAGCTTGATAGGGTCACTAATAGAATTTTTTGGCAGAATAGCTGGAAGGTAATATCACTTTTAGTTCTGCAGTTAGTAGGAGTGTATTATTGCTCCAATCGAGCTATTTCAGAACTCACTGCTTAAACAATGACATTTTCTCAGAATTGGCCTTTACTGCTAATTTTCATTATAATTGGTGGTACTCCCTTTCACTAACATCAGTTTTCTTGATAGGTAGCTAATTACTGTTATTATTATTTTCTCATTGATGTTGCAGGGAATTAAGTATAGGTTTCTTCTTGTCAATTTTAAAGCATCTTAACAAGAGGAATGAAGTTCCACTAATAAAATAAGGTGGGAATATTCTTGAACTGGAGAAGTGAACTAGAAATCAAGAGAATATATTCAAGTTAAAATACATAATTAAATATATTTTTGGAATGTTTGTAAGAGTGGAAGAAAGAGATAAAGGAAAGGTGGAGAGCAAGAAAAGAGAGGAAGAGAGTGGATATGGTAAGAAAGAGGGACATGTAGAATAAAAGACCAATATAGAAAAATAACTACATTTAGACAACAAACCAGAATTACACAAAAAGATGAATGGCATCAACCTCAAGTTTTCAGAAATCTTACCAACTCAGGGACAAACATTAGTAAGAATATACATAGAGTCCTAAGCTTCCAGGCTGGGGGAAGTATGGATTTTAAAGAGAATGAGGAAGATTTTTTTTTTTCTGAGTTAGAGTTGAAGAAGGCAATAGCTAATTATTACTAGCAACTTATTTTTTTAAACATTTTATTTTATTTTATTGATGCTTATTTATTCCCTTTTCTTGCCCTTTTTTGTAGTTATTATTGTTGTCGTTGTTGGTTAGGACAGAGAGAAATGGAGAGAGGAGGAGAAGACCGAGAAGGGGAGAGAAAGACACCTGCAGACCTGCTTCACCACCTGTGAAGCCACCCCACTGCAGGTGGCGAACCAGGGGCTCGAACCGGGGTCCTAACTCTGGTCTTGTGCTTTGCACCCCATATGCTTAACCTGCTGCGCTACTGCCTGACTGCTTACTAACAACTTATTAAGGAGTTTGGTTTACTTTGAAAATCCCATGGTTAAGATTTACTATAACATACATAACTTCACCATAATTTATGTCATTTAATGCTATTTACAAAGAACTATATATTAGATATTAACAGGACCAGTTGCTTCTGATCTACCTGGTCTAGGATTATAGGTAATTTAGTATTTAAAAAAAATGTCAAAGAGGGTATAGAGGTGAGGTGATCTAAGTTAATATATTATGTAAGTGGTAAAATAATAAGTCGGGATGAAAATTGGAATGTTATAGTTAATGTACTACTTTGTACTCTGTCTCTCAAAGAAAAATGAAATTAAATTAAAATTCTATGTTAACTCAAGAAAATTTTCAAGTTTTCACAGAAAGTGTTATTTGAAAACAGAAGACTTATCTTCAAATTAATTTTTATTTCTTATTAAACAGAAACCACAAAAGTAGAAGTAGTTAATCTATATAAAAGATCACTTAAAGCCCACCCCCAGAGTACCATATCCAATCCCCTCCCTCCATAGCTTTATCCCCATGGGAAAAAGATAAGCTCTGGGGGGTAGGCATTGTGTGGAAATATACCCCTCTTATCCTATAGTCTTGTCAATATTTCCATTTTATAAATAAATATTTTTTAAAAAAAGGGGAAAAAAAGCTTTGCTGTCTTTGTAATTGCTGGGAAATTATGCAGATGCAGTCACATCTGCCATGTTGTCCCCTCAGGCTACTGCTAGTTCCCGTGAGAGTTGGGACATTCTCGGAGTGCCTGTTTCGCCATGTTGTGCCCTCAGGGCATTGTCTATTTACCCGCAATATTTGGAGTGCTTTGGTCACTCCTCCCCCTTCCCATTCTCATGAGAGTTATTATCCTATCCTGGAGTGCTATGATTACTCCTCCCCCTTCCCATTCTCACGAAAGCTGCTCCTATAAAAGCCCTTCTTCTTCCGCACCTCTCTCTCTTGCCAGCGCTTCACTTCGGTGTTCAGACGCAGGAAAGGTTACTGCGTGAGGCGGCCATTTTCGCTACCTCCACATGGCCCAACCTGCTTCTCTAGCATCCAACTCTGAGGTGCCAGCGCAGATAAAGATTAGTGTTTCCTCTTCGCTCTGGACCTCCTCTCTCTCTTCTCCGCAGCACACAACATGTAATAAAAAAGTTTTATTTGTATTCCTTAGAATCCTTAATGAAAGCTCATTTTCCTATCTGTAGCCTCTGTACATGTTTAATAAGGTCCATACCTTCTGTTACTTCATTTAAGTCCAATATTTGTAGTTGATTATTTTTGTCTACATGATCTCTTACCATGATGGTATATTAAGTCCCTAACTACTATTGTATTGCTTTCAATATATATCGTCAGTTTTGTTAGGACCTTTTTCAAATACTTGGGTCTATATATGTATGGATACTAGTTATATCTAATAAAATCATATATGTTTTTGACTATACTATATATTGCATATAACTTACAAAGTTATTGTAAATTTATAGACTTTAACCAGGGTTAGTACTTACTATTTCCTATGCTTTTTCCAGATGTTATCAACAGAACCTCTTGTGCCACTATTATTCTTCAGTAAAATGTGTCTTCTAAGCAAGAGCTCTCATAAATGCCTAAATTAACTCTATTGCTTCATTTTTACACTTTTCTGACACTTCAGAGTCTGTGGTGCATCTTGAATGAATCATCATTTACACAGAAATCTCCATTGAAGGAAAATTTATGCATAGGGATTATGAAAGAGTTTATGAAAGGCAGAATTCCTACAAGTCTTTTTATGCATTGTGATTAGAGAATATAATGTTTCTTTGAAATTAAGCTTTTAACTGAAAGTGAAGAAGCCTCAGGGCCTCATCTACATTTCCATAATAGGCTGACTTACTTACTCTTTTATTGGATTCTTTAAGTAAGAAGCTACTTTTGTTTCTATGGGATGCAAAAACTCTCTAAAAATAAACTCAGAGTCATTTTTGACTTTTTAAAAAATATCTCTATTTTGTTTTTGGAAATTATATGATGAGTAAATTGTATGTAAAAACAGATCAAAATACTTCTTAATTGTGCTTTCATGATACATTTTTTTCCTCAATTAAAACATGTTCACAAATTTAATGGGGATATAATATTATATATTAAATATTACTCTGAAACTTACTTTTATTTAAGCAAAGTTAAAATATTTGTGTGTTTTTATTTGTGGAACTAACGATTTTAGGTAAGTTAGTAAACATGTATATAAATATTAATTGGGTAATGACTGTAGACTTAATCACAGGAAACACAAAAGTTCTTTTTTCCATTTGATTAAAGAAACTTATTATGTTAAGCTACTGTGTATATGGAACTCAGATGTCAATTTTTAGAAAGAATAATTCTCCTCATGTACTTTTATTTATTTTAATTAGATTGTATAACTATTCAAAGAGAAACTTCACCTCTGTTCACATAAAAGACTAATTTAATCTATTTCTTAACTCTGTTCTTTTAATGAAAAGACAACTGTTTACCCTAGAAGTAATAAGCTCTTGAAATTAAGTTCAGGTACTACTTACTCTCTTCCTTAACTCAACTACATTTTTATATGCTGTGTTGAACTGTCTATAATAAAGACATCAAGTTCATTCTCAATGACCTTTTCATGGATTTCTAACCATAATTTAATTATTAATAACTATTTTTAAATTTTATTTGTTATTACAGGGGTTACAATATTAGTTATAGTTCCATACCACACCCACCAGCAAAGTTATTTTTCCTCACTTTTCCATTTCCCAAAAATAGCCACCAGATTCTGTATTTTTTTGTAGGTTCATGTGTATCAATTCTCTATATTTCACATATGAATGAAACAATCTGGTAGTTGTCTATCATCTCTTTTCCTATTTGCTAAGTTATAGTTATTTGCAAACCTCCAATTCAGTTTATTTTTTCCAAATGACACAATATCAATCATGTATTTCTTCTTTCTCTCTCCATCTCTCTCTCTCTCTCTCTTGCTTTCTCTTTCTTGCAAAGAAGTATTTTATGGACTATATACCCCATAAATTTTTTAGGTAGTCATCTGTTGGTGAGTATTTAGGCTGCTTCCACTCTTTGGCCATTGGGAATAACACAGCTGTGAATCTGGGGGTAAATGTGTCCCTTTGGATGTGTTTGTGTGCCTTTTGGGGAAATGCCTGGAAGTGATATTGCTAGGTCACAAGGCAATTCCATTATTTTTTGTTTAAGGACTCTCCATACTGGCTTCCAAGGGAGTGCAGCAGTTTGAAGTCCCACCAACAGTGAAGAAGAGTTGGTTTTTCTCTGCAACCTTACCAACAGCTGTTCCCTGTTCTGTTGAGTTAGGCCCCATTCTCACAGGTGTGAAATGGAACTTCAGTGTACTTTTGATTTGCATTTCTTTAATGATAAGTGAAGTAGTACATTTATTTATATGTATGTGGGCTATATATATCTGTTCTATGGAAAACTACCTTTTTTTCTTCTTGTTGAGCTGTACCATTTCTTTATAGATATTTAATATTAACTTGTTTGTCTGGTGTGTGATGTGTAAATATTGCCTCTCAGTTAACGAGTTGACTGGTTATCCTTAGGTAGTTTGCATTCAATATCTAGAAAATTTTACTTTGAGATAATCCCATTTATTTAACCTTGTTTTCATTTCACATGCCCATTGAGACTAAATACTCCTTTGATGTTAATATTAATGTTTTGCTGAAATTATTCTCTACCATCAAGCCCCCAAATCAAGCATGTGTGTGTATGTATGTGTACAAATATATGTATGCATATCATGAGGTCCCCAAAAAATATTTTAAGATCTCACTATTCACATAGTTATGAAGGTGATCTTTGTGTTCAGCACATGGTCAATTCTTGAGAATGTTCCATGTGCACTTGAAAAGATTATATATGGGAGAAGGGGAATATGGCGGACTGAGAAACTGCTAACAGCGTGTTCTCTAATCACATCTTCTAGAAACGGTAGGATTTTCTGCCTTTAGCAGGCCTGTCAATAAGGAGTGACACCAAAGAGGTGATTATAATTTAATTTGGGTTAAGAATTAGAGTAAAGGTGACACGGACTAGCGGGGCTCCAGACTTCCCAGACAGCGCCGGGCAAGGCGAGTGCCCTGGGCATTGTCCTCCGCCCGGGAAGGCGGCTCCTCCGCCAGTTGCAGAGTGCTGCTGGGCGGCGGGCAGAGGACCCGGAGAGAGCACTTTAGCTCGGGGGCTTTCTCTTGGGAGTCTCCAGGGACCAGCGCGACCCTGAGGGCGGATCCAAAGACTTCTTGAGTATATCTCTCATTGGATCAAAGGACTTGGAGCTAGTTTTCATTTTGGAGAAATCCTTTAAAAAAGTCTGGAGGGGGGGGGTTTCCCGGAAGATGGCAGATGGAGAAGCTGCTAGCCACTGAGCTCTGAACACACTCCCCTGGAAACAATAGGATTTTCTGCCATTAGCAGGCCAGCCAATAAGGTGTCCTTAGACACCAAGGAGGTGACTATAACTTAATTTGGGTTAAGAATTAGAGTAGGGAAGAAAATTCTTTTTTCTTCCTTTTAATTTTCAAGAATACATCCTTCCTGCCCCTCCCCCCCATAAGCAGTCCCTGGGACCACCTCCTAGCAGGATACCCCATACCACCAAACAGGGTGGTTTTTTTTGGAATTCACTGATACACATTTGGGAAGTTCCTTGCACTGCTCTTTAATTACAACTCTTTTTCTTATCTTCTCCCTTTTCTCTCTCCTATCTCTCTCTCTCTCTCTTTTTTTTTAAATCTTGTCATACACTTCTTCTTTCTTCTTTGCCTTTTTGAATTTGTGAATTACTTTGGGGAAGAAATCTGACTCAGAGTGGACTCTCTATGTGTGTATCTCTGCTCTAGTTCCCTTTCCCCTCTTGTTACCCCTAGAATATACAGCGGATAGTAGATTTGCATAACTGTCTATTCTTGCTATCCTCTCTTTCTTTTCTCTTTCTTCACTGGGATTTCGTTACTATTTTTTCACGGACTGGAGAAATTGTTTGGCTAACTGGTAACGATTAAACTACTTCAATACTTGCTTCAGTTGCTACTGTAATTCCGGAGGTCGGTGAGTGCAATTGTCATAAAGGTATTTAGTACAGTGTTACTTGTACTCAAGACACAACAACTGAGGAACAACAGAGCATAAAAAAAAGAGAGAAAAACACATAAATAAAAAAATGGGTAGATTAAAAACAAATAAAACTGCTACCCCAATGAAGGAAGACAAGAGCCCAGAAGAAACTACAAATCAGTCAGAAGTAACCATAGATAAGAAAGTATGCAAGCAATAATAAACTTATTAATCACAGAAATGAAAACAACATTGGAGGAAAGGAATGGCAGTATTAGGGAAACAACAGTTGAGACCCCCAAGGAAAATACTGATTACCTTGAGGCAATTAGAGAACTGAAAGCTGAAATAGCTGTAATGAAAAAAGAAGCTGAGGCAAGGGAAAGCAGACTAACAGAAGCAGAAAACAGAATTAGTCAGACAGAGGATGAGTTAGAGAAAACTAAGAAAGAGGTGAAAGAGCTCAAAAAGAGAATGAGAGACACTGAAAACAACAACAGAGACATATGGGATGATCTCAAAAGAAGTAACATTCGTATAATTGGCCTGCCAGAGGAAGAAAGAGAGGAAGGGGAAGCAAACATTCTAGAGGAAATAATACAAGAAAACTTCCCAGACCTGAATAACAGAAAGGATATCAAGGTTCAAGAGGCCCAGAGAGTACCAATCAACCCAGACCTGAAGACACCAAGACACATCATAGTCACAATGAGAAGAAGTAAGGATATAGAAAGGATCCTAAAGGCTGCAAGAGAGAAACAAAAAGTCACATACAAGGGAAAACCCATAAGATTATCTGCATATTTCTCCACTCAAACTCTAAAATCCAGAGGGAGTGGCAAGATATCTATGGAGCCCTGAATGAAAAAGGGTTTCACCCAAGGATAATATATCCTGCTAGACTTTCATTCAAGCTAGATGGAGGGATCAAAACCTTCTTAGACAAACAACAGTTAAAGGAGGCAACCATCACCAAGCTGGCCCTGAAAGAGGTACTAAAAGACCTCTTATAAACAAGAACATCACTATAATACTTGCAATATATCAGAGTAAACAAATTTTTTTTAGAACAATGGCACTACAATACATTAAATCCATAATATCAATAAATGTCAATGGCTTAAACTCACCAATCAAAAGGCACAGGGTGGGGGGATGGATCAGAAAACATAACCCAACCATATGCTGCTTGCAAGAATCCCATCTGTCACAACAAGATAAACACAGACTAAAAGTGAAAGGATGGAAACTATCATACAGGCTAACGGTCCACAAAAAAAGGCAGGAACAGCCATTATCATCTCAGACACGATAGATATTAAATTAAATAAAGTAATAAAAGATAGGCAAGGACATTACATAATGATTAGAGGATCAATCAGCCAAGAAGACTTAACAATTATTAACATCTATGCACCAACAAGGGACCATCTAAGTACATTAAGCATCTACTGAAAGAATTTCAAAAATACATCAATAGTAATACAATAATAGTGGGAGACTTCAATACCCCACTCTCACACTTAGACAGATCAACAAAGCAGAGAACCAATAAAGATACAAGAGAATTGAATGAAGAGATTGACAGACTAGACCTCTTGGACATTTTCAGACTCCTCCACCCCAAAAAACTGGAATACAACTTCTTTTCAAATCCACATAACACATACTCAAGGATAGACCACATGTTAGGCCACAAAGACAGCATCAATAAATTCAAGAGCATTGAAATCATCCCAAGTATCTTCTCAGACCACAGTGGAGTAAAACTAACATTTAACAACAAACAGAAAATTATTAAAAGACATAGAATTTGGAAACTAAACAACATGCTCCTTAAGAACCACTGGGTCAGTGACTCACTCAAACAGGAAATTCAAATGTTCCTGGAAACTAATGAAAATGAAGACACAACCTATCAAAATATTTGGAACACAGCTAAAGCAGTACTGAGAGGGAAACTTATAGCCATACAATCACATATTAAACACCAAGAAGAAGCCCAAATGAACGACCTTACTGCACACCTCAAGGACTTAGAGGAAGAGGAACAAAGGAACCCTAAAGCAACCAGAAGGACAGAAATCACTAAAGTTCGAGCAGAAATAAACAACATTGAAAATTAAATAACCACACTAAAGATCAATGAAGCCAAATGTTGGTTCTTTGAAAGATTAAACAAAATTGACAAACCCCTAGCCAGACTCATCAAACAAAAAAGAGAGAAGACTCAAATTAATAGAATTGTAAACGATGCAGGAGATATCACAACTGACACCACAGAAATCCAGAGAATCCTGCGAAACTTCTATAAAGAACTATATGCCACCAAGCTAGAGAATCTGGAAGAAATGGAACAATTCCTAGAAACCTATGCACTTCCAAAACTGAACCAAGAAGAACTACAAAATCTAAATGCACCAATCACAGACAAAGAAATTGAAACCGTTATTAAGAATCTCCCCAACAACAAAAGTCCTGGACCAGATGGCTTCACAAATGAATTCTACAAAACTTTCAGGAAACAGTTAATGCCCATACTTCTTAAGCTATTCCATAAGATTGAAGAAACAAGAATACTCCCTTCCACCTTTTATGAAGCCAACATCACCCTGATACCAAAAGCTGATAGGGACAGAACAAAAAAGGAAAACTACAGACCAATATCTCTGATGAACATAGATGTCAAAATATTAAACAAGATCTTGGCCAACTGGATACAGCAACACATCAAAAAGATTGTTTATAATGACCAAGTGAGATTCATCCCAGGAATGCAAGGCTGGTTCAACATCCGTAAGTCAATCAATGTCATTCACCACATCAATAAAAGCAAAGCCAAAACCACATGATTATCTCAATAGATGCAGAGAAAGCCTTTGACAAAATCCAACACCCATTCATGCTCAAAACTCTACAAAAAATGGGAATAGATGGGAAATTCCTCAAGATAGTGGAGTCTATATATAGCAAACCTACAGCCAACATCATACTCAATGGACAGAAGCTGAAAGCATTCCCCCTCAGATCAGGGACTAGACAGGGCTATCCACTGTCACCATTTCTCTTCAACATAGTATTGGAAGTTCTTGCCATAGCAATCAGGCAACAGAAAGAAATCAAAGGGATACAGATTGGAAGGGAAGAAGTCAAGCTCTCACTATTTGAAGATGATATGATAGTATACATAGAAAGACCTAAAGAATCCAGTAGAAAATTACTGGAAGTTATTAGGCAATATAGCAAGGTATCAGGCTACAAAATCAATGTACAAAAATCAGTGGCATTTCTTTATGCAAACACTAAATCTGAAGAAGAAGACATCCAGAAATCACTCCCATTTACTGTTTCAGCAAAATAAATCAAATACCTAGGAATAAAGTTGACCAAAGAAGTGAATGACTTGTATACAGAAAACTATGAGTCGCTACTCAAGGAGATAGAAACTGATACCAAGAAATGGAAAGATATCCCATGCTCATGGATTGGAAGAATAAATATCATCAAAATAAATATTCTCCCCAGAGCCATATACAAATTTAATGCGATACCCATCAAAGTTCCACCAAGCTTCTTAAGAGAATAGAACAAAAACTACAATCATTTATCTGGAACCTGAAAACACCTAGAATTGCCAAAACCATCTTAAGGAAAAGAAACAGAAATGGAGGCATCACACTCCCAGACCTTAAACTATATTATAAAGCCATCATCATCAAAACAGCATGGTACTGGAACAAAAATAGGCACACAGACCAGTGGAACAGAATTGAAAGCCCAGAAGTAAATCCCAACACCTATGGGCATCTAATCTTTGATAAGGGGGCCCAAAGGATTAAATGGAAAAAGGAGGCTCTCTTCAATAAATGGTGCTGGGAAAAACTGGGTTGAAACATGCAGAAGAATGAAATTGAGCCACTTTATCTCACTAGAAACAAAAATCAACTCCAAATGGATCAAAGACATAGATGTCAGACCAGAAACAATCAAATACTTAGAGGAAAACATTGGTAAAACACTTTCCCATATACACCTCAAGGACATCTTTGATGAATCAAACCCAATTGCAAGGAAGACTAAAGCAGAAACAAACCAATGGGAGTACATCAAATTGAAAAGCTTCTGCACATCCCAAGAAACTATTAAACAAACAGAGAGACCCCTCAAAGAATGGGAGAAGATCTTCACATGCCAGACATCAGACAAGAAACTAATCACCAAAATATATAAAGAGCTCAGCAAACTTAGCCGCAAAAAAGCAAATGACCCCATCCAAAAATGGGCACAGCATATGAACAAAACATTCTCCTCAGAGGATATCCAAAAGGTTAACAAACATATGAAAAACTGCTCTAGGTCACTGATTGTCAGAGAAATGCAAATTATGACAACACTAAGATACCACCTCACTCCTGTAAGAATGGCACACATCAAAAAGGACAGCAGCAACAAATGCTGGAGAGGATGTGGGGACAGAGGAACCATTTTACATTGCTGGTGGGAATGTAAATTGGTACAGCCTCTGTGGAGAGCAGTCTGGAAAACTCTCAGAAGGCTAGACATGGACCTTCCATATGACCCAGTAATTCCTCTCCTGGGGTTATACCCCAAGGACTCCATAACACCCAACCCAAAAGAGGTGTGTACTCCTATGTTCATAGCAGCACAATTCATAATAGCTAAAACCTGGAAGCAACCCAGGTGCCCAACAACAGATGAGTGGCTGAGAAAGCTGTGGTATATATACACAATGGAATACTATGCAGCTATCAAGAACAATGAACCCACCTTCTCTGACCCATCTTGGACAGAGCTAGAAGGAATTATGTTAAGTGAACTAAGTCAGAAAGAAATAGATGAGTATGGGATGATCCCACTCATCAACAGAAGCTGACTAAGAAGATCCGAAAGGGAAACTAAAAGCAGGACCTGATCAAATTGTAAGTAGGGTACCAAAGTAAAAACCCAGTGGTGAGGGGTAGACATGCAGCTTCCTGGGCCAGTGGGGGGTGGGAGGAGCGGGAGGGATGGGTCACAGTCCTTTGGTGGTGGGAATGGTGTTTATGTACACTCCTAGCAAAATGTAGACATATAAATAAGTAGTTAATTAATATGAGAGGGGGAAATCAATTATATGTCTCAAAGTTTCTCAAAAGACAAACTGAATCTTTTTAATATATAGGCTGTGTATTTGATATGCGGACTCTCTCAAAAGCCTAGACCAAGTAGATTAGAAGCATCCAATAGCACAGCTATATACAAGATACTGGGTACTGTCCAGCAAACCATAACTAAGGGACTTTTCAAAGTTAACCCAATTAACAAATAATGTGATGATAGTATTAACTATCGATTGTCTTTTTGAACCCTAAGACAGCAGGAACCTCACATCTTCAATATAGAGCCCCTACTTCCCCCAGTCCTGGAACCCTTGGATAGGGCCCACTTTCCCGTATGCATCTCCCAATCCAAACCAAATAATATTGCATCCATCGTTCACAACCTAACCAAAGCAACGATGGCCACCTCAACATGCTTCACCTCAGACTGTATCCAGAGACTTCACGTGTGGAATGACAACCCGTCAGCTTCATTACTCGGGTGAGACCTTTCCTTTTATAGTACACTCTAATTTCATCTCAGGTAGTTCACTTTCTAACAAAGTCCCATAACCTAGATATACACCAGTTTCTGTGAGAGAGAGCTTATGTGCACACATATCCATAAACTACTGCAAAATATATACCTGAAAGCAGAAGTACACTAGAGTTTGCAGTGAGTACCCCCCTAACACTTCCTCTCCACTATTCCAAGCTTGGGATCCATGATTGCTCAACAAATTGTTTGGCTTCATATGTTAACTCTCTTTTCAATCACCAGGTTCCAGATGCCACCAGGATGCTGGCTAGGCTTCCCTGGATTGAAGACCCCACCAATGCGTCCTGGAGCTCAGCTTCCCCAGAGACACACCTTACTAGGGAAAGAGAGAGGCAGACTGGGAGTATGGACCGACCAGTCAACGCCCATGTTCAGCGGGGAAGCAATTACAGAAGCCAGACCTTCTACCTTCTGCAACCCTCAACGACCCTGGGTCCATGCTCCCAGAGGGCTAGAGAATGGGAAAGCTATCATGGGAGGGGGTGGGTTATGGGTATTGGGTGGTGGGAATTGTGTGGAGTTGTACCCCTCCTACCTTATGTTTTTGTTCATTAATCCTTTCTTAAATAAAAAATTTTAAAAAAGAAAAGATTATATATTATTATCTTTTGAAATAAAAGGTTCTAAATATGTCTGTGAGGTTCCTCTCATCAGTGGCCTCACTGAAGGCCTATATTTACTTGTTGAATATTTCCTGGTTATTTCTCTTCTGCTGTGAGTGGTGTGTTGCGTTCTACTATAATTTTGTTGCTATTGATATCTCCCTTGAGTTCAGTTAATGCTTGCATTATATATTTAGATGCCTTCATATTAGGAATATTTATGCATATGTATACATATGCATACATATATATGTACACATACACACACATACTTGATTTGGGGCCTGATGGAAGAGTAAAAGGTGTATGATATATGTATTTTAATGTTATTAGGGACCACTACAAAAGACATACATTCTAAAATAACATAAAGTAAAACTCAAAATCAAGGGGGAATTACTGGATTATTGGTTTGTGTGTGTGTGTCCTTTGGGTGTAAGTAATCTGCTAGCCATTTTGATAGTCATCAGTAAGCAGTTACATGGATATGAAGTTAGAGATTTTGGTTTGGAGCATCATATGTTTCTCTCTGTTCCTCACCCCCACCACCACTCTTCTAGGTATGCCTTTCTACCTTGGTCTATGGTTGCAAAATAAATAACATTAAATCTGTTTTCAAGGCTCTCATTCATTAAATGGAAGTTAGATATAAAATCAAACAGTTTTAATAAGATAAGTGTCATATTAAGCCATTAGCAAGGAGTTATAATATGAGAGTCTGATATTTGCTTAGGATAATCACGCAAATCTTGACAGATGGTGATATTTCAACAATATCTGGATGGTATAATATGGGCAACTTCCCAAGGGAAAGAGTGAAAACTTGACAAATTATCAAACTACAATCGTCTCAAGATAAGTATAATGCAAGATAAGCATAATACAGGGGAGGAGAGGAAAAGAGAATATTAGACCACAAATTAATTTTATGTCAGTCTAAAATTATTTAGGATTTATTCTATACTATATCTTTGAGGAACCTAACTGGAGGAACTATAAAATGAATTAATATTTCATAAATGTATCCAAGATTGTATGATATTAAAATGGGCTGTAACACAGGTAGATAATCTGTCATATTATTCTAATAGCAAGCTAGAAGAGACATAATGAGTTCCTTGTCTTGAAAATATTGACATAGATGCATCTAATTTTCAAGAATGACTCAAAATTGTTAATTTTTGGACCATAATTCTCCTATGTTTCATGAGTTTTATTGGAAGTATTATATGAATATTAGATAAACTATCCTACATGTGTTTTATTTGCACATACACATAGACTCAGATTCATTGCCTTGAAAATAGTTTAGTGATAAAGGACAAATTATCTTAAAGTGTGATAAAATTCACTGTGACTTCTACTACTCCATAACTTCCCTGGGGAAATGTTGACTTATAACACAGTTGTCCTACCAGATTTTTTTTTTTTTTTTGCTCACTTGTAGGATATAAGGACTTAAGATACATAAACTTCATTCTTCATTTGTAGGATAAAGGATTTAAGATACATAAACTTGCAAAAAAAAAAGTGGCCTGTCTAACATTTTTCTGAGTGGCTGGCAAAATAGTTCTCTTGAATAGTGTGCTGCTTTTCCATGAAACCTAGTTTTGAGCCTGGCCCCCAAAGCAATGAAGAAAGCTTCAGCGTTATTCTCTCTCTCTCCCATTCTCTCTCTCTCCCATTCTCTCTCTCTCTCTCTGCCTCTCTGTCTTTATCTTAAAAAACAAAAAGACTTTGTGGTGACTCTGGTATCTATCATAAAGAAGGAAGCCACAACGTTTGTGATATAGAAATATAACCATGTATTCTTATAATCTTGTAAGCCATTATTTTAATATATTAATTTACTATGTATTGATAGAGACAGAGAAAAGGGGAGAAGATATATCTATCATAGATAGATAGATAGATAGATAGATAGATAGAGAGGAAATGGGGGTGATAGACAGATGATACATAGATAAACCCTTGCATTGTTTCTCGTCTTGTAAAGCACTGTTGTGCAGGTGATGACAGGGGCTTGATTCCAAATCTTTGTGTGTTGTAACATGTGTGCTTGACCAAGTATGCCATTGCTCAGTCTCTTATAAGCCATTATTAAATCACTGATAAATATTTTTTTAAAAAAAGACTTGTCTCTGGAGTCGGGTGGTAGTGCAGCGGGTTAAGTGCACGTGGCACAAAGGACAAGGACCAGCTTTAAGGATCCACATTGGAGCCCCCCGGAGAGTAGCTTCACAGCCGGTGAAGCACGTATGCAGGTGTCTATTTTTCCCTCCCCCTCTCTGTTTTCCCCTCCTCTCCATTTCTCTCTGTCCTATCCAACAACGATGACAACAATAAATACAACAATAAAACAAGGGCAACAAAAGAGAATAAATAAATATTTTAAAAACTTGTCTCAAATGTGTAATTGTACATCTCCTTGTGATAGATGTCAACACACTACAACTTTCAACACTTAATCATCTTCCTTACAATAAGACACTGGATTCCCAAGCCCTTCTTGAGTTCTCTTCCATTTTCCTCCTTTAAAATTCTTGTGTTGATTGCATAGTACACATCTAATTAAGTTTATTTAAATTTTTTATGATCTTTATTTATTATATAGAGAAAGCCAGAAATCAAGGGGGATGGGGGTTATAGAGAAAGCCAGAAATCAAGGGGGATGGGAGAGAGACAGACAGACACTTGCAGCCCTGCTTCACCACTTGCAAAGCTTTCCCCTAACAGGTGGGGACCAGGGGCTGGAACCGGGTCCTTGCTCACTGTAGTGGGTGCACTTAGCCAGGTACATCACCACCCAGACCCTTAAGTTTATTTTTTACTAAAATTTTTTGTTTATTATTTATTCTGGATATAGACAGAAAGAAGTTGAGAGGTTAGGGGGAAATAGGAGACACCTACAACACCACTTCACCAGTAGTGAAGCTTCCTCTTGTTGATATCTAAATAAATGTATAAAAAAATATTTCAAAACAGAATATATCAAGTTTTAAGTATCATTAAATTGAAATAATCAGGCATGTTGGAAATCTAGAAAAAGATTGATATCTCAACGTGAACAAGAGAAAGGTATAAACCATTCCCTCAAAATAGTTTTCTTAGATAATCTTATTATATTTTTGTTTGTTTCTCTTTTTCTTTGAAATATTTACTACAATTGCCATTTTAATTGTTTCTATAAACAATTACAGAAAAATAGGACCTAGTGGGGGTTGTACTGTTATGTGGAAAACTGAAAAATGTTATGGGTGTACAAACTATTGTATTTACTGGTGACTGTAAAACATTAAGCCCCCAAATAACAAAATATAAAATAAAAATTATAGAAAAATAACTAAAAATATTTTACTTTCTTATTAGTCAAGTTAAAATAATAGTTAAAGCAGAGATCTAATGCAACATTTTATGAATGATATGACATCTGCTGTATGAATCTGTCCCAGTTTGATGACATATGGTAAAGTAATAATTCAGTGCCATTTTACTTTCATTATATACAGAATGTCTGGCAAAAATTCTAAGTACCAGTTGTGCTTCAGGAAAATATATTTCTTATATCCTTTTATAAGTTATACTATGCAGAAATTTCTCATGGAATAGAATCATACTTAGTAAGACAAAGTCACATTTTATTTACTGTAAATACAGTTTATAAGAAATTCATTCACAATTTCATTGTACATCTCATTTTTGAAAAATAATTGATAAGCGTTAACTAAACATTTACAGCCTATACTCAACAATTTGATATGAAATTTAATAATATTCTGATAAATATAATTCTGACATATCAACATAACATCTTTTATAGAGATCTTTTTCCTTTTGCTTGCCTTAAAGTTCCACGAAAAATGCTAATATTTGGATGTATAATCTTGTTCTTAGTACTACATCTGTACCCAATTAAGATTTGCTTTACTTTAAAAATTAAAATATATCTGTGTAGATACTTTTTAGAAACATCAATTTCTAATCTTTTTTTAAAGTTTTTTTTTTCAGAAATTTCTGAATCTGTTTCGAGGAATAAAACAGAGTTCTTTCTTGCCTTTTGTCACTAAACACTAGTGATTAAGTGAAAGCCTCTCCTTTTCTTGTTGTCAATCTTGAGAACCCCCTGAACTCCAAATGACCAATTAGTGCCAAAGCAGTGAAGACACTTCAGTTATCTTGGGTTAGACTCTGAGCTGAGCTTTCATTTACGACTGTTAACAGCCTGACAATTAGATTTCTTTCTTAATTTAAGATGGGTTATTTGGGGATGCTGGAGTTTTATGACTACACTTTTCAGTTTATTGTAGTCTAAATTCAATTTTGAGCTTACTCCCCTCTTCCTTCCATGTATGTTTTATAATGTAAATCACTGTCACAAAATAAAATATCATGTAGAAGTTACAGAGACATGCCTTTAAGGATTGTCTGGTATATTTTATAAATTCTGTCAACTTTTGATACATAAAAATAAAATTTGGATGTTTTAAAGTTCTTTAACCAAACAATTCCTACAATTTCCTGCTGAAATATTATTTTACCTGAAAATTTGTGTATTTTTTAAAATTTTTACTTATGAAAAGGAAACACTAACAAAAACCATAGGATGAGAAGGGTACAACTGTCCCATAAATGATTACCTCTCCCCCCAAGGTGATATAAGCTAACCTTGTCAGACAAAGTAGAGACAACAAAAGCTGAATACGGGCAAGAGACTGGCATACTTTATTTTTATTTTTTATATATTTATTTATTTCCTTTTGTTGCCCTTGTTTTTGTTGTTGTAGTTATTATGTCGTTGTTGGATACGACAGAGGAAAATGGAGAGAGGAGGGTAAGACAGAGAGGGGGAGAGAAAGATAGATACCTGCAGACCTGCTTCACTGCCTGTGAAGTGACTCCCCTGCAGGTGGGGAGCCAGGACTCAAACCGGGATCCTTCCTCCAGTCCTTGCGCTTTGCGCCACGTGCGCTTTGCGCCACGTGCGCTTAAACAGCTGCGCTACCACCCAACTCCTGAGACTGGCATACTTTAATCATGACTCTTTAGTCACTACCAGGTCACCACATCAGGTGGGGCCCTAATCAAGGAGGCCTAGGATACCCACACAGACATAATGGTCCTAGATCTCTAACAGATCCCTCTCACTATTGTCACTGGTCACCTCTATCAGGAACTACATAATGGACTCCTGGTGGGCTCCTATAGGACCTGGTCCTCAGTGTAGATGAGCAAGGGTGGGGAGTCTTCCATTCTCCAAAGGGAGGTTGGATAGCATACTCTGCCTGTCACCTGAGGATGATGGACCCTGAAATTAGCATAGCCTGGAATGTTCTAGCCATAACCATGGAATGAGAGCTCAGACCTACAGGGATGCAGTGGTTACATAGGCTCCTGTACTGACTATGGGCCCCAGATCAAACCTGTGGGGTTTATAGTTAACAATATTTATATACTTTCCCTATATTTGGGGAGCTACTTTCTTCCATGATCCTGCTTTATGGTCCTTTTTCCAACTATGACACTGTCTCCTCCAGACAATACCTTAGGTCACCTGAATATTAGATGTCAGGAGCAAGCAAAAAACTAGTAAATTTATGAGCCCCTTAGAATATACCTAAAATAGACCTACTAGCTTCTTATAAAATGGAAACCCCAAATCTTCATTTGCAATCAGACTTTAGGTTCATGATTAATCAACAATTTGTTCTGCTTTCTTTTTTAATATATTTATTTATTTATTATTATTGGATAGAGACATAGAGAAATTGAGAGGGGAGGGTGAAATAGAGAGGGAGAGAGACAGAGAGACACCTGCAGCCCTGCTTCACCATTTGTGAAGATTTCCCCCTGCAGGTGGGGACCAGAGGCTTGAGCCCATGTCCTTGTGCACTGTAATTTGAGCATTTAACCAGGTGTGCTTCCACCTGGCCTCTTGTTCTGCTTTCTCTCTTAACTCTTTTTCAGCCACCAGGTTCCAGATGCTACCATGATGCCAACCTGACTTCCCTGGGCAGACAACCTCACTAATGTGTCCTGGAGCCCCACCTCCCCAGTTCCCTACCCCACCAGGGAAAAAGAGAGACAGGATGGGAGTATGGATCAATCTATCAACACCCATGTTCAGCAGGGAAGCAATTACAGAAGCCAGACCTCCTACCTTCTGCACCCCATAATGAAACTGGGTCCATGTTCCTAGAGGGATAAAGAAGGGGAAAACTATCAAAGGAGAGGATTGGATATGGAGTTCTGGTGGTGGGAATTGTGTGGAGTAGTACCCCTCTGATCCTATGGTATTTTCAACATTTACATTTTATAAATAAAAAGAAAAAAGAAGACATAACTATTATTTTTAGTATATGGATAATATATTTGAATTTATTATTTGAAGAACCATAAGGTGTCTTTAATATCTTATACATTTCCCCTTATGTTACCATTTTGGTTTAAATCATTGCTTCAAGATTTAAGTCAATTGATTTTGGGGAATTTCCATATCTATAACAACTTTTTCTGGAAGTCCAGATTTGATGACTTATGGCTTCTCAGTTTTAGCACTTCTTACAATCATAGAAGTTTCTGACCAATTTTAAGGTTTTGTAGAACTAGAATTCTAGGACTAGTTGTCAATTTGTTTCAGAGAATTATCAACAACAAATCTCTCACCTATGAGATTTCACACTTTCACTGTTAGTATTTACCTGATGTGATTTCATGAGTGTTTTCTCTTGTAAATATGCTTCTGACTTGTTCTCAAACTTATTACTATAAAGATTTAACTTAAAACTGAATTCTTGATTTTTCTCTGTGTCCTATTCCCTGCCACATCCTACTTACCCTAATTTGTGAAAGTGGATTCTTTCTTTTTTCAAGGACTAAAACACAATATTGTCACAGTTCCTTTCCTTGTCCTGAACAGTAAAGAACTGACAAGGAACTTTCACATCACCTGCATGATTTCTTGAATTTAGTATTGCTAGTGCTGTCAAAAATAATAATATCAATTTTCCAATGTATTAAATATCTCCAATGTATTAAATATCTTAGGAGGTCATGCTAATTGATTTCCTACTAGCAGAAAATATTTACTTGCTTAAGACACCTTTTATTAGACTTGCTCAATAGGAGATGATTTTTGCAGTATTCAAGATACATCCTGTATTTTGTCTTTCTCATGCATAAAACTGTGGTTTCAGTGCTTCTTTATCCCAGTTGACCTCATCTCTCTCGCTCTCTCTCTTTGTGTGTGTGTGTGTGTGTGTGTGTGTGTGTGTGTGTGTGTCTATCACTCACTCTACCCACCACCAAAAAGTCCTGGTATTACCATGCCAATTAATTTCTCTTCATCTCAATCTTATTTTAATTTTGCCCCACTGGAGTTAGTTTTCCTTTTTGTAAGAATCCACTTTTTGATCAGGAACAGAATTTTCTGAATGGCAAATTTACCAGCATAACCTTAAATAAAAAAACTAAAAGGTAAATTATTAGGGTAAAATTTATTAGGTAAAAATTAGGACTGCATGAAATGGGTGAAAGTTCAAAATCTGGTGTTAACTAGAAAAGTCAGCAAACAATTCAAGAAAAATACACTTGAAATCTGTGAAATTAGTATGGACAAAGTATCAAACAAGCCCAAAATGAAAATACCTCCCTGGAAAACAGACCAGTGTGACAAGGAATGCTATGTGTTCACTGTTCCTTTCAGTTTTAAAGCACCTGTCAGACCCTAACACTGTGTCATCAGAAGGCTTGGGGACTGAACTAGGAAAGTTTATGGCTAAAATCAGAATGCCTCCAGGTTTTAGACTTCATTATGAAGTTTCTTTACTAAAGAAGTGGGAGATAATCAGGACAGCATAGTTTTCTAATAATAGTGACATATTAACACAAAGTTATTACTTTAAATCATTATCTATTTATGGATATTATCTTATAGTACTGTAAATTATCCAAATTCAAATAAGTTTTCTGTAACCAGAAACCTGGTGAGACAATTTCCCAGAGACTCTGGGATAGGATTTACCTCCCAGATCATTGAGCTCAATAACTGAAATCACTTCTATATGGTTATAGGACTGAGATTTGTTTTCCTTGTTTTCTGGTGATTGGTGGTTACTCTTAGTTCCTAAATCTACTTTTATTTTCTAAACTGAAAAACAGGAAAGGAAAAATTTTCCAGGGTAAAAATTTCTACAGGAACCTCTACAGTCATTATCCAAAATATAAAATAATAAATATAAAATAATATAAATAATATAATATAATACAAAATAATAAGAATTATCCAAAATATAAAAAAATTAAAGGAGAGCTACTGGTATAATGAAAATATGATTAAAATAATAATAATAATAGCAGGACAATGTAGAGAAATCAACAAATGGTGATCTAGATTTTGGATTATAACTGTCTTTAATAAAGAAAAAAGCATTAGTTATGATACATAAAATAAAGAGAAAATAAGCTATACAAAAGATAACAAATTACAACAAATATTTATACCATTAATAATTCTAGTTTCCTAATCCTTATGCTTACAAGAACCATGGAAATATACACATAATCATTTGTATTACTCAGTAATAAATCAAGAGTAACTAATAAAACATAACAAATAAGTACATATGTGCAAAGTTAATAGAAAGAAAAATATAGTTATAAGGTATTGGATTAATACAAATAAAGTCAAAATAAAGAAATAAGGGTCAAAGAGATAGTCCACCAGTTAAGGTATATGAAGTACTTGGCACAGGTTCAAATCTCAGCAGAATATAGGTGATTTTGCACAGAGGAAGGTATGGTGTTGTAGTATCTTTATCTTATTATTTCTCTCTTTGTCTCTTCATTTGAATTTTAAAAAACAGTCTGGGACTTCCAGGGCAAAGATATAGCTCCCTAGTCATGGAAAGTTAGATCTATCCCAGAAAACAAATATCACAACAAAATAATTCAAAGGACTTCACATAAAAACTTCTGGGACTTCTGTTAAAGAAACATTTCTATCTAAAGGTAGGTGATTATGCATGGAGATCAGGAACAGGAGGGGAAGGAAAGAACAATTCTTAACAACACTGCCTGTGGGTGCCATTTGCAGTGCTTCAAATCCATGTAGCATATTTAAAGGGCCTATGTGGAATCACATAGGGACCAAGTGGGTTAAACAAAACAGAACAACAACAACAACAGAACCAACAACAAAAGTAGATCTGGACTGCCTTTTACAGCTTGAGAACCCAAAGCCCTCTGATTAAACTCCAAAAATCATTTAGAGAAACCAGGGAATGTAACATGGTACCATTGTGGCATCAGGGGAATTTAATGACATTTTAAACTGCCCAACTGTCATAGAGAACCTCTTGATGGAGGTTAAACTGCTCTGCATGAAACAAAAGTGACTTTGACCTCACAACATAGTTTGGAAAAAGGAGGAGACAGGATTTTATCCCTCACTACTGCCTGGACTAAGTCTCTATTTAGGAGACACCAGGTGTCACATAAGATCAAAGCTTTTCTCATTCCTCTGCAACACACATGCAAATCAGATAACAGAACCACCTGTGGGCAACAATGGAAACCAAAACAGATGGGTAAAACTAGGAACATAATGGTTCTACAAAATCATGTGAAGACAAGAAGCTTGATGTAAATCCAGAAAAACTATTAGAAAAAATAGTTTAGGGAATACATTTTTAGGAAATCTGGAGAAATACAAAGCTCTGAATTTAATATAAAAAAGTAAATTAAGAAGAAATCCTTCACTTCAAAATTTTGCTTGCTAGGAAAACATTAAAAGCAGAGTTACAAGGTATGAAGGACACTTTGAATACATTCCAGTCTCCAATAGCAAGTCAAGGAAGTACACTTACCCATGTAAAAGAAATAACAAAAGCAATAGAAGAAAAACTAGCTACACTCTTTAACTTCAAAGTAGAAAGAGAAAAAAGGTTTAGGAAAAATAAAGGAACTCTTTAAGAGATTGGAGACTCCAACCACACACACACACAAAAGTCTCAGAATTATAGGGGTCTCTAAGGAAGAGAAAGATCGAAGATAGAAGAGAACACGGAGGTCAATCAGTAGTGCACAGGGCTAAGCACACATAGTACCCACTTAAGGATCCCAGTTCAAGTCCCCAGCTTCCAACATGCGGGGGGGGGGGTCCCCTCACAATCCATGAAGCAGCTCTGCAAGTGTCTATCTTTCCCTCTCGCTCTCTACCTTCTTTTTTCAATTTCTCTCTGTCCTATGTAAACAACTGAAAAAATGGCTGCAGGAGCAGTGGCACTGAGCTCTAGCGATAACCCTGGAGGCAAAAGAAAAAGAAAACAAAAACAGGGAGCAGAATATATATATATTCTTCTTCTTCCTCTTCCCTCCTTCTCCTTCTCCTTCTCCTTCTCCTTCTCCTTCTTCTTCTCCTTCTTCTTCTTCTCCTAAATCTGGGAGGTTGTAAGGGTACAGATGGTCAGAAAGTAGAGCGAACTTCCAAATTCCTAAATTCCAATCCTACCCCAAGACACATTACTGTGAAACTTTCAAAAGTCAAGGACAAGTATCAAGCAGTGACACATCTGGTTTAACATTTACATCACAGTACTCAAGGATCCATGCTCAAGCCCCTGGTCACCACCTGCAGGGAGAAAGCTTCACAAGTGGTGAAGCAGGGCTGCAGGTATCTTTCTGTCTCTCTCTCTCTCCCTCTCTATCTTCTCCTTTCTCAATTTGTCTCTGCTTAATAATAAAATTTTAAAAAGTCAAAGACAAAGTAAAAATAACAAGCTACCAGGGAAAAGAAGAAAGTGACATAGTCAGCATAATCGGACTTACATCAGATTTTCCTATGGGACCCAGGGAAGCTAGTGGAGAGTGTCATGGTACACTCAAGGTTTAAAAGACAGTGAGTGCCAGCCATGCATAGTTTACTTTGGAAAACATTCAGATATGAAGAGGCAATCAAAACTGTACCAGGCATTCAAAACTAAAGGGGATTGTTATTACCACACCAGCCTTGTAAGAGTTATTGAAAGGCATATCACAAAGAAAACAAACAAACAAACAAAACAGGGAACAATGAACTCTCAGTAAGGTAATGCACAGTGAAAACAGTATGCAAAGCACAAGCCATAGAAATAAGAAATGGGGCCTGCTGTTGGCACACTGGTTAAGCACAGGCATTGTCATGCACAAGGACCCCAGATTCTAGCCCCTACTTCCCACCTTCAGGGCGGATGCTACAGAGTAGTGAAGCAGGTCTACAGGTTTCAGTCCTTCTCTCTCCTTCTCTATCTTCCCTTCCTGCTCTCAAATTCTCTGTCATATCAAATAAAATGAAAAAAAAAAAAGCAAAGTGGTGGGTTCATAATGCTGGCACCAAGCCCCAACGACTATAAATAAAATAAATAATAGATAAATAAATTGCTCTTAGATGTAATTTCATATGGCACATATGAAATTAATTTACATATAATTAATTTATATAATACACATATATATAGCACATTTATATACACACAGTCCCCTATGTCATTTTTAAATTATATGATTTTTTCTCTTTAGTACTTTTTAATCTTTCATAATTCTTTTTTTCTTTGATTTCCTCATCCTTCTAATATATATATTAACTTGCATCTCTTTGAATTGTTAATTATTTATGAAATTATTCTGTTCTTACTTGTATTTCTTTACACACTTCTACCAAAAACATTTCTTTTTCCTTCCTTTTGATTAGCAATTATATAGTGGTATCTGCCTATTTCTTCCTTAAGAATACATATTTTTATTTGCCATGTTTCATACATGTGCTAAAACTCATTTTGCAGTAAAAATTGTGTATTACATTTCACTCACTTTACAGCAACTTTTTTCTTTATTTTTTTCTTCACAATGGAGTTTCTTTCAGCTCTGGTTTATGGTGGTGCCTTGGACTGAAAGTGAAACCCTTCAGTCACATGTAGGAAAGTCTTTTCTATAATTATAATCCATCAGCCCCTCCAGACTCTAGATTTTAAAAAAAATGATGGGAAAAGGAGGATGTTAAATCAAGGAGTTTTATTATTCAGTGTTTTTTTTTTTTTTTTAGTTTTTTTTATTAGTGATTTAATAATGATTAACAAGATTGTAAGATAACAGAGATACAATTCTGTAGAAGTACCTCATGCTAACCGATTGCGCCACTGGAGCTCTTGCAGGGATACAATTCTTACCTATTTAATTATATTTTTATATGGTTTGGAGGTGGGTTTTTTTTTTTTGTCTCCAGGGTTATTGCTGGGGCTCAGTGCTGGCACTACAAATCCACTATTCATGGAGGCTACTTTTCTCATTTTGTTGCCCTTCTTGTGGTTGTTACTATTATTGTTGTTATTGCTGAATAGGACAGAGATAAATAGAAGGGGGAGACAGAGAGGTAGAGAGAAAGATAGACACATGCAGACCTGCCTCCCACTTGCGAAGAGACCCCCTGCAGGAATACAATACTATACAGTTCCAACCAAAAAAGTTTCATGTCCCATTGCCTCCACTGGAAGTGTGTTGGTTTTGCCCTTATCCAGTTTTTATACTCCTTACTTTATCTAACAAGGTTAGACTTAAAGTGATTGAGGGAAGAGTGGTAAGAGAGGAGAGTATTTAGACCCAAGTAGTAAATATTTGATTAGGCACTTTATAGTGTCTTCTTTAGGTTTTCCTACTTACTTGCTGAACTTATTGCATCTAAGTTTATCCCCACCTCCCTACAAAGGAGCTGAAACTCTACCATTACCCACCCTAACCCCCCCCCCCAATCATTTACTGTATATTCGGTGTGTGTGTGTGTGTGTGTGTATAAGGACTTTCATTGCTTTCTTTTTATATCTGTTACCAAATGTCCTTCATTTCTCTGAAAGAAAACTACCTGATTATTTTATTCATGTGTATAATCTATAGATCTAAAACATTTGAACTTGTAAAAATATAATTAATCAAACTATTTCTAAGACTTTGTGAAATCTATGGTGCTTATCCTGGAGGGGAGGTGTAGAGTCAGGAGAGGAAGGTGGAGAGCACAGAACTGTGGTGATGGGTGCTATGTGGAACTCTCTGTGTAATCTTATAATATTGTAAATAATTGTTAAATCACTAATAAGTTATATTTTAAAAAGAATAGGGAAAACTTCCAGGTTGTAAATCAATAACATTAAATTATAAAATATATTATCACTGAGGAGAAGATAACACAATTGTTTTGTTGGATATTTTTATTTATTTATGGGATAGAGACAGGGAAATCAAGAGTGAGATGGGAAGAGAGAAGAAGAGATATCTACAGCATTGCTTCACCTTTCATGAAGATCTATCTCCCTACGTTGTGGCCAGGAGCATGAACCCAGGTCTTGGAGCATTGTAACACATATGATCTACCTGTTGTACCACCATCTCACTCATAATAGCATACTTTAAGTTTTTATTTTTTTACTATTTATTCATTCCCTTTTGTTGCCTTTGTTATTGTACTGTTGTAGTTATTGTTGTTGCTATTGATGTCATTGCTGGATAGGACAGAGAGAAATGGGGGGGGGAGGGGGAGAGAAAGATAGACATCTGCAGACCTTCTTCACTGCCTGTGAAGCGACTCCCCTGCAGGTGGGGAGTTGGGGTCTTGAACCAGAATCCTTATGCCGGTTCTTGCACTTTGAGCCACTGGCACTTAGCATGCTGTGCTACCACCCGACTCCCAATAACATCATTTTTATGCAAAAAGATTTCTATGCCTGAGGCTCCAAAGTCCTAATCTCAGTTCCCTGCCCCACCAAAAGCACAAAACAATACTCTAGTTAAAGATGAGTAAACTATATGTATATCTCTGAACTAATACTGTCACTATCTTAATATCTTAAAAAGCAATAGGAAAATTCAATCTGAAGGTCAGGAAAACGTGAAATGATTAAAAAGGAAAGTGCAGGCTCTTGGGTTTGTCTGTGATGTATTCTATGGGGAAATGCAGGGTGGACTAAATATTGTATTTCAAGAGATTACGTAAAAGGAAACTGGTTATTAATTCAGTTGGGGTGAAGCCAGGGACACTTTTGAAGTTATTTAAAGTGTGCAAAGTAAGGAGTTTGATGTGAGCTGCAGATCAGTACATGGATTTAATTTACTTTTAATGCTGTCAGAAGAAAACACAAAAGTGCTAATGGGAAAACTTGTGGTATTTCTCCTCAAACAAGCTAAAATGACAGCATGTTTGTTTTCAAAATAAATGACGTAAGGCCTAAAGAAATTGGTGTAGTCGATCTAAAAATTCTATTATGTTATACTAGTTACATAAAAAAGTATATCTACCCTACACCTATGGAAATCTAATCTTTGATAAGGAGGCTCTCTTCAATAAATGGTGCTGAGAAAACTGGGTTGTAACATGCAGAAGAATGAAATTGAACCACTTTATCTCACCAGAAACAAAAATCAACTCCAAATGGATCAAAGACCTGGATGTCAGACTAGAAACAATCAAATACTTAGAGGAAAACATTGGTAAAACACTTTCCACCCACACCTTAAGGACATCTTTGATGAATCAAACCCAATTGCAAGGAAGACTAAAGCAGAAACAAACCAATGGGACTACATCAAATTGAAAAGCTTCTGCACATCCAAAGAAACTATTAAACAAAGAGACCCCTCACAGAATGGAAGATCTTCACATGCCATACATCAGACAAGAAACTAATCACCAAAATATATAAAGAGCTCAGCAAACTTAGCAACAAAAAAGTAAATGACCACATCCAAAAATAGGCAGAGGATATGAACAAAACATTCACCTCAGAGGAGATCCAAAAGGCTAACAAACATATCAAAAACTGCTCCAGGTCACTGATTGTCAGAGAAATGCAAATTAAGACAACACTAAGATACCACCTCACTCCTGTAAGAATAGCATACATCAAAGAGGACAGCAGCAACAAATGCTGGAGAGGCCTTGGGGACAGAGGAACCCATTTGCATTGCTGGAGGGAATGTAAATTGGTACAGCCTCTGTGGAAAGCAGTCTGGAAAACTCTCAGAAGGCTAGACACCATCCAGTAATTCTTCTCCTGGGATTATACCCAAGGACTCCATAACATCCAACCAAAAAGAGGTGTGTACTCCTATGTTCATAGCAGCACAATTCATAATAGCTAAAACCTAGAAGCAAACCAGGTACCTAATAACAGATGAGTGGCTGAGAAAGCTGTGGTATATATACACAATGGAATACTATGCAGCTATCAAGAACAATGAACCCACCTTCTCTGACCCATCTTGGACAGAGCTAGAAGGAATTATGTTAAGTGAGCTAAGTTATAAAGATAAAGATAAGTATGGGATGATCCCACTCATCAACAGAAGTTGAGTTAGAAGATCTGAAAGGGAAACTAAAAGCAGGACCTGACTAAATTGTAAGTAGGGCACCAAAGTAAAAACCCTGTGGTGAGGGGTAGACATGCAGCTTCCTGGGCCAGTGGGGGTTGGGAGTGGGTGGGAGGGATGGGTCACAGTCTTTTGGTGGTGGGAATGGTGTTTATGTACTTCTAGTAAAGTGTAGTCACATAAATCACTAGTTAATTAATATGAGAGGGGGGAAATTAATTGTATGTCTCGAAGTTTTTAAAACACAGATTTAGTCTTTTTAATATATAGGCTGTGTATTTGATATGTGAACTCTCTCAAAAGCCTAGACCAAGTAGATCAGAAGCAACCAATAGCACAGCTATATACAAGATACTGGGTACTGCACAGCAAACCCTAACAAAAGGACTTTTCAGAGTTAACCCAATTACCAAATAATGTGATGATGACATTAACTATCCATTGTCTCTTTGAACCCTAGGACAGCAGGAACCTCACATCTCACTATAGAGCCTCTACTTCCCCCAGTCCTGGAACCTTTGGATAGGGCCCACTTTCCCGTATGCCTCTCCCAATCCATATCAAATAATATTGCATCTGCCGATCGCAACCTAATCAACAGAAAGATTGCCACCTCAACATGCTTCACTTCAGACTGTGTGCAGAGACTTCAGTTGTGGAATGACTACCCTTCAGCTTCATTACTCGGGTGAGACCTTTCTTTTCATAGTATTCTCTAATTCCATCCCAGTGGTTCACTTTCTAACAAAGTCCCAAAACCTAGATATACACCAGTTTCTGTGAGAGAGAGCATATGCTCACATGTATCCATAAACTACTGCAAAATATATACCTGAAAGCAGAAGTACACTAGAGTTTGCAGTGAGTACCCCCCTAACACTTCCTCTCCACTATTCCAAGCTTTGGGCCCATGATTGCTCAACAATTTGTTTGGCCTCATATGTTATCTCTCTTTTCAGTCACCAGGTTTCAGATGCCATCAGGATGCTGGCCAGGCTTCCCTGGAATGAAGACCCCACCCATATGTCCTGGAGCTCTGCTTCCCCAGAGACCCACCCTAATAGGGAAAGAGAGAGGCAGACTGGGAGTGTGGACCAACCAGTCAATGCCCATGTTCAGCGGGGAAGCAATTACAAAAGCCAGACCTTCCACCTTCTGCAACCCACAAGGACCCTGGGTCCATGCTCCCAGAGGGATAGAGAATGGGAAAACTATCAGGGGAAGGGGTGGGATATGGAGATTGGGTGGTGGGAATTGTGTGGAGCTGTACCCCTCCTACTCTATGAATTTGTTAATCTACCCTTTCTTAAATAAAATTTAATAATTAATAAAAATAATAATATAATAATTATATCAGAAAGAAAATGGGTATTCGAACCAGACAGATGTCAGCTTGAGTACGAATTTAGACAATTAGGTACTTAATGATGTTGCAAAATTTTAAAGTCTCCATTTTCATATTGTAAATATTCAGAATGATTCCATCTTTATAAAGTTATCATAAGGAGATTTGTCCTTTAATAAAGTTGTCATCATTTTGATGAAAAGCTGAAAAATCATTTCTTTAATATCTGCTAAGAAGTGCTATATAAGAGAATAAACAAGACTAACTTGGTTATAAAAAAAAAGTATGTCTAGGGGAGTCGGCCTGTAGCGCAGCAGGTTAAGCGCAGGTGGTGCAAAGCACAAGGACCAGCATAAGGATCCCGGTTCGAACCCCGGCTCCCCACCTGCAGGGGAGTTGCTTCACAGGCGGTGAAGTAGGTCTGCAGGTGTCTATCTTTCTCTCCTCCTCTCTGTCTTCCCCTCCTCTCTCCATTTCTCTCTGTCCTATCCAACAACGACAATAACAATAATAACTACAACAATAAAACAACAGGGCAACAAAAGGGAATAAATAAATAAAATAAATATATTTTTTTAAAAAGTATATGTATGTGGTTGTATTTTTTTAATTCAATTTGTCTTCTTTTTTTTATTTGGGATAGAGAGAAATTAAGAAGTGAGGGGGAAGATACACAGAAACAGAGAGAGATAGACACCTATAGCACTGTTACACTGCTCCTGAAAATCCCAATTTTCAGGTGAGGCAAAGTAGCTGGAATCGGGTCCTTCAGGTCTGTAGTGTATGCACTCAATGAAGTGTGCCACCACTTGGTTCCTGCATAGCTTTACTTTATAGTAAATAAAATTATTATAATTACTTTTGCTCATAGTCTAATTTCTTATTTGTTAAGCATTGGTTAAATAAGTGCATAGTGTGAAAAATCTATTGAGATGTTACCAGTAATTTTTTTTTCCTTTGGGTGCTCTGGAACCCTATACATGCATGATTACTCCACTCCCAGGTTGACTTTTTCATTCTTTTTATTTTAGATAGAGAGAGATACAGAAAAAGAATGAGGAATCATATACTTAGAACTTTCCCTAGTACTGTGGTTTTGCTGTATAGTGCCAGGGCTTAAATCAAGGCTCTGCACATGGCAAGGTATAATCCTACCAGATAAACAATATTCTGATCCCTACAGTCTATACTGATTATTATTTATTTTGTCCTTCTAAGTTTCTTTTCTTTTTCTCCCTTCTTTCCTTCCTTCCTTCTTTCCTTCCTTCCTTTCTTCTTCTTCTTCTTCTCCTTCCTTCCTTCCTTCCTTCCTTCCTTCCTTCCTTCCTTCCTTCCTTCCTTCCCCTTCTAAGCTCCACTTCAAGCAGAGAATAATAATATCCCTCCACTTTCCACTTCTGGAGTGGAAACATGAAGCTGAATTTTGAGGAAAGAAGCAAGAATTTGTGACAAAAACATCTTCTTACTTGGAAAGAGATTTTGTTTTATGGGTTCTGTAGGTACTGAGATTTCATGAGCATTATATATCACAATGTCTTTCAAAGGAATTTTTAGTTGTGCTTAGTATGTTATCATACCACTTGAACAGAGTTGCTTCACTGTCATTGTTCACAAATACACTCTTGGAAGGCATTTATATTTTGTTTCTTTTTTTTTAATGTTCAAGCCTGACATATATTGGTACTGGGGACTGAATTTAGGATTTCTGGTGCCTTGGGCATGAAAGTCTGTTGAACTACGATAGTAATATCTTCCTGGAGATTTTTTATTGGCCTTTTCACCGTATCATTTATATTGGAAGCAAATGTACACTAAACAATAATTTATGTCATATTTGCTTCCTTAGTTTTTAATCTTTATTCTCTTAAATGGAAGCTAGCATCAAATATATGCAGCTTTCATATAGCTTGACATCATCACTTTTCTGAAATATTCATAGTCACAATCACCATTTCAAGATACAAAAAGAAACATCTGTGAGAATTAATAAAAATTACCCTCGTTCATCAACAAACCTTCAGACATCTAATATATATACAGACACCTAATATATATATATATATATATATATATATATATATATATATATATATATATTTTTTTCCCCACAAAGGAGACTGTGATTGTCCGGCTTGTGTTGGTGGATAGTGGAGACTGTGATTGTCCGGCTTGTGTTGGTGGATAGTGCTTTTTTTTTTTTTTTATAACTGAAAACAAAAATTGAAACTTTATTATTTTTTTAAAATTTCTTCTTTGGAGGATTAATCACAGTCAACAATAAAATACAATGATTTGTACATACGTAAAATTAGTGCTGGCCAGGCTTTAAAAAGTTCTTGTATTAGTTTAGAGGGAGACTTGGACTGGCTTGCTGTCCTTGTCCTTGCTTGGTCCTGCCATTGCCCTCAGGCTCGCCTGCGTGTCCCCAGCCACTGGGAACAAGCTGGGAGGATCTGAAGGATAAGTGGTCTCTTGTAGGCACTTGGACTTCTCTGCATTCTTGACTGTACCTGTTTGTATCTGAGTCTCTGCACTCCCAGACCGTCCCCACAGTGTCCAGTGTCCATTGTGAGAGTGTAGAGAGCAGACTTCGGGGCACACAGCACTGTGTGCCAATATTTTAAGTAGATAAAATAAAGTATGCCTGTCCAAGAAATTTTTTTCAAGAGGATGGAAGACATTAAATGATGAAAGGAGAGTCTATTCAACAGATGTTGCTTGGTAAATTGCATCGAGATGTGTAGGAGAATGAAATTGGACTACCACGTTTCACGACATGCAAAGGTAAACACCAAATGGATGAAAATATAGATATTAGGACAGATATCATAAAATGCTTAGCGTAGGGGGTCTGGTGGTGGCTCAGCAGGTTAAGCACCCATGGTGCGAAGCGCAAGGACCTCCATAAAGACCTGGATTGGATTCCCCTCCCCAACCTGCAGGGGGCTTGCTTCACTGTGAAGCAAGTCTGCAGGTGTCTATCCTCATTGCCTGCCCCTTCCCCTCTTCTCTCGATTTCTTTCTGTCCTATCCAACAACAATGACAATAATAACCACAACAATGATAAAACAACAAGGGCAACAAAAGGAGTAAAAATGGCCTCCAGGAGCAGTGGATTCATGATGCAGGCACTGAGCCCCAGCACTAACCCTGGAGACAAAAAAAAAAAAAAATGCTTAGTGGAAAACATTGGCAGAACACTTTTCAGTGTAAGCTTTAAACACTTCTTCAATCACTCAAGTCCAATTGCAAGGGAAATGAATAAAAAATAAACCAACTGAAAATCTTGTACACAAAAGGAACCATCATAAAAATAGAAAGACAACCTAATGAATGAGAGATGTTTTCACTCCATACAACAAAGGGCTGAAAACCAAAATACATAAAGAACAAAATTCAACAATAATAAAAAGCCACTGAAAAATGGGAAGAAGTCATGAACAGAATGTTACCCAAAGAAGAGATCTAAAGAACTGACACATGGAAAAATATACTCAAGTAGTCCAGGAGACCCCGTAGTGCATAAAACATTGGACTCTCAAGAGGAAGTCCCGAGTTCAATCCCCAGCACACATGTACCAAAATGATGTCCTGTACTTTCTCTTTCTCCTCTATCTTTCTCATTAATAAATAAATAAAATCTTTTTTTAAAAAAAGAAAAATATCTCAAGGTCACTGAATATCAGATAAATGCAAATAAAGGCAACAGTGTGATATTTTACACCAGTCAGAGTGTCATGCATTAGAAATGGCAACAGAAGATGGTTACATATAAATAACAGCTAGGTTGACTCTCCTCAAGAAATTTCTTCATATCCTGGCATCTCTGAATGTATACTGCTAGACTGTAGTTCATACTAGATGAAGGGATAAACACATTCTCTGACAAGCAACAGTAGAAGGAATCAACTATTCCCATACCAGCTCTGTAAGAAATTCTAAAAGGTCTTCCAGAAACAACATCACCCAAAATCATGCCATATATCAGAATACTCAGAGAAGTTCAGAATAATGGAACTGAAATCTTAAACCCATAATATCAACAAATGTCAATGGCTTGAATTCACCCACTAAAAGGCACAGAGTAAGAAGATGAATCAGAAAACAAAACCCAACCACATGTTATCTGGAGGAAACTCATCTAATTCAACAGGAAAAATGCAGACTCAAAGTGAAAGAATGGAAAACTATCATACAAGCTAATGGATCACAGAAAAGGGATAGAACAGCTATTCTAATATGATGCAATAGACTATATTAAATAAAGTAATAAAAGGTAGGATGGGCATTACATGATGTTTACAAGATCAGTCAACTATGAGAACATAACAATTATTAACAGTTGTGCACCCAATCAGAGACATCAAACTATGCTAACTATCTACCAAAAGAACTCCAAAAATATGTTGATAGCAGCACAGTAGCAGACTTTCACACCCCACTTTCTCCAAAAGACTGATAATCTAGACAGAGAGTTAATAAAGAAACAAGAAAATTAAATGAAGAGATAAAAAATAAACTAGAACTCTCAGACATTTTCATACACATAGATTTAAGTCCACATTGGACATTATCTAGGATAGACCATATGACAGGCAAGAAAAAAAGTGTCAACAGATTGAAGAGCATTGAAATCATCCTGAGCATCTTCTCAGACAACAGTAGAATTAAATTAATACTTAACAAACAGAAACTTAGTAAAAATTGCTATATGTGGCAACTCAACAGAACACTACTTAACACTTAACACTTAATTACTGTGTCAAAGAAAAAATTAGGAGGGAATTAAAATGTTCTTATAATCAAATAACAATGAAGACACAAGCTATCAAAAATACAACATGTGGGGCCGGGTGGTGGCGCACCTGGTTGAGCGCACATGTAACAATGCACAAGGACCTGGGTTCGAGCCCCCAGTCTCCACCTGCAGGGGGAAAGTTTCACAAGTGGTGAAGCAGTGCTGTAGGTGTCTCTCTGTCCCTCACCCTCTCTATCCCTCCCTTGCCTCTCGATTTCTGACTGTCTCTATCCAGTCAATAAAGAAAGATAATTAAAAAAAATTTTAAAAAATACAACATGTGACACAGTAAGTCAGTGCTAAGAGGAAAAGTAATTGGCATATAACCACAAATTAGGAAAGAAGGAAAAAAAATCAAGTAAATAACTTGAATATAACCTCTAAGGACTTAAAAGTATAAAGGAAACCTAAAGAAACCAGATAATTGAAATAACTAAAATTAGGGCAGGGGCAGAAATCAACAATTATATGCCAGTAATCTAGCAAACCTAGAAGAAATGGGAAATTTTCTAGAAACATTCGTCCTTCCAAATTTGAACCAAGAGGAACTAGAAAACATGAGCAGGCAAATCACAGCCACAGAAATTGAAGCAGTTATCAAGAACTTGCCCAAGAATAAAAGTCCTGGACCAGATGGTTTTACAAATAAATTCCATAAAAACTTCAAGGATGAGTTAATACATATACTTTAAAATCTGTTCCAAAAGGTTGAAGACACAGGAATACTCCCTTCCACCTTCTAGAAACTAACATCATCCTGATTCCAAAAGCAGATAGAACACAAGAAAGAAAACAACAGACCAATGATCATGGATGTTAAAATATTGAACACATTAATAGCTAACCATATAGAGCAGTATATTAAAAAGATTGTACATCGCAACCAAGCAGGATTTATCTCAGAGTGGCAAAGCTGGTTTAATAAATCAAAAAAATGTAATCCACCAAGTCAATAAAAGAAAAAACAAAAGCCTCATGATTGTCTCAACAGATGCAGAGAAAGCCCTTGACAAAATCTAATATCCCAACATGATCAAAACACTACAAAAATGGGAGGAGATAAAAAAAAATTCCTTATTCTAGTTTAGTCCATACAGCAAGCTAACAGACAACATTATATTCAATGTTGAGAAACTGAAAATTTTCCCCCTTTATAATCTCTTCCAAAAGGTTGAAGACATAGGAATACCCCTTTCCGCCTTCTGTGAAACCAATATCACCCTGACTCCAAAAGATGATATAAGACAGAAGATAGAAGAAAACAACAGACCAATGAACATAGAACAGGTACTAGACAGGGCTTCCCAACATCACCATAACTATTCAACATAATGTTGGAAGTTCTTGCCATAGCAATCAGACAAGAGCAAGGAATTAAAGGGATAAGTCAAACTGTCATTATTTGTAGATGACATGATATTGTATGCAGAAAAACCTAAAGAATTCAGCAAGATGCTCCTGGAAATTATCAGACACTTAACATTTTGTCTGATCACAAAAGAATCTTCTCCTACTCCATAAAGAGTTTTTCTATTTGGGTGGTAGTTTTTTTGCTGTGCAGAAGCTTGTAAATTTGTTGTAGTATTGCTGATTTACCTTTGTTTTCCTTGTGAATGAATTTGAGTTATTGAAGATACCTTTAAATATTAGATTGGAAAGAGTTCTGCCAATGTTTTCCTCTAAATATTGTATAGTTTCTGGGGAAAAAATAAAGTGCTTGTAGCTATTTCTCACTTACCAGCTAAATATTTGTCTTGCTTCTCCTCACTCTATAACTGCTAATTAAATGAATTCTGCAGACTTTATTATTTTACAATGTAGGTCAAAACATTACATCAGACCAGAGTAAGTGAAAAAAAAAAAATTTAACTGGGGGCCAAGTGAAGGTGCATCTGGTTGAGAATACATTTTATAATACACAAGGTACCAGGCTCAAACCCCTGGCCCTCAGCTACAGAGGAGAAACTTCATAAGCAGTGAAGCAGTGCTAAAGATTTTTCTCTCTCTCATTTTTATCTCTCCATAAATATGTATGTATATAAATATATATCTTTCCTTCCCTCTCAATTTATCTCTCTCTTTCCATAATACATAAATAATTAAATAAAACATTAAAAAAGAAAATGTTTAACCATAAATGAAATTTGATGATATAATGTTATATGGAATAAATATATAAATTGCTAAGCATGTACTATTTGGAAACTAATTTGACCAGAAAACTTTTTTCTATATAAAAAAATGACCATACAATGCAATTATCTGCCTGAGTTCAAAAAAACAAAAAGAATGTAAGAGCAAGAGAAATTATTACGGTCTTTTCTGTTGAAGGAGTACCTAGCTTGCCCATATAAAGATGCAAACAGTTCCACTAGAAATAGCCCAAGCCAAAGTAAAGATGGAGCATGCAATTGATTTTAATCTCCTTCCTGAGACATTGATTCTTGTGCACTTTACTTTACCTAGTCCAAATATTGATTATGGTAAGTGGAGATGTTTTTTTTCCCCTCAAGTTCTTGATCAGTGAACTAAAAACTGTCATTTTTATAGATATTTACCGAGAAAGATATAGACAGCTAGATAAAGAAAAAGCAAAAACGAGCTATAAATCAAACTATTGATATGAAAATAGTTATGGAGAAGTGTGTTGCTGAAAAATGAAAACAACTCTTAAAATTTAGTGATTTACACTATGAAAATCTTAGAAAGTTACAAATTTCATTTGCAGAATTCCATGGTTCATATTTGAAGAAACTTAACTATCTTCATGCTTTGTGTGGCTTATTTTTAAGACATAGAAGATGTATAAAATAATTATTGAAACCCACCCTATCAGGCATTCCAAAGACGCTGTTATTAAGTACCTTAGATGCGTGGATTTCATAGGGATTTGTAGAGTATATTGGTAGAAATATGACTTAGTTTCACACTTCTGACCCTTAGACTATAGGTCTCAGAAACACATGTAGTTAAAATTAATAATTATAATTCACAGACCCTTGTATAATCAGAAAAAAATAGTGCAATTATTAATGTGGCTTGTGCACACCAAAAATTTTAAACAGATTTTTTTTTTTTTACCAGTTCGACACCTCCCCCACCTCCACCATCCTGTTTTCCTGGTACTGCTAAATTACAATTAGTTTCTATGGACAAAGAAGTCTAGAAAAACAAGACAGTTATTATCTAGATTTATAAAACATCTTATCTCATGTTTAAAATAAAAACAGAGGGTTTAATAGTAGGATATAGTTTTGATATTCATTTCATTTTACTATGTTTTCCCAACCTTCAACTTTTTTGAGATAATAATAATTTATATGCATGTTTCAGGTCTGAAATTTTATATTTCTCCTGGCATAAGTTGTCTCATCCCATACGCCATCAATATCAGTAACTATCTATCAAAGTCTGTTGGATACAAATTATTCTTGCTAGATATATTTCCCTGCCCCTTTTGGTGATCTCATTTATGCAATCAGACTCCAACATATGCTGTGCCTTTGAATTTCTCTGTTCCCTTGCTTATTGTTATGTCCTACATTTAAGGGAGGTGATTCAGTATTTGTTATTATGCTGAATCATTTACCTTAGCAGAATCCTCTCCAGTTCTATACATGATGTTGCAAAGGGCATGATTTCATCCTTTCTCATAGTTGAGTAGTTTTCATTTATACATATGTATACATGCACACACACACACACACACACACACACACACACACTCCCACATCCTCCTATTCCACTGTCCATTATGGGTACAAGGATTAACTTAATATCCTGCAATGACTAAAATGAAAGTAGGGCACCAAAGTAAAAGCCCTGTGGTGAGGAGAAGGGTGGACATGTGGCTTCCTGGGCCGGTGGGGGTGGGGTGGATGTGTGGGATGGGACACAAACTTTTGGTGATGAGAATGGTGTTTATGTACACACCTATTAAATTGTAGGCATATAAATCACTATTTAATTAATATGAGAGGGGGGAAATTGATTATATGTCTGACAAAGGGACTTTTCAAAGTTAACCCAATTACCAAATAATGTGATGATAACATTAACTATCCATTGTCTTCTTGAATCCTAAGACAGCAGGAACCTCACATTTCCACTATAGAGCCTAAACATCCCCCAGTCCTGGGACCCTAGGGTTGGGCCCACTTTCCCATATGCTTCTCCCAATTCTTATCAAATAATATTGCATCCACTGATTGCAACCTAATCAACACAATGAGTGCCACCCCAGTATGCTTCACTTCAGACTGTGTCCAGAGACTTTAGGTGTGGAATGATAACCCTTCAGCTTCATCACTCGGGTGAGACCTTTCCTTTCATAGTGTTTTCTAATTCCATTCCAGGTGGTTCACTTCCTTCCAAAGTCCCAAAACCTAGATATATACCAGGTTCCAGGAGATAGAGGATATGTTCACAGGTATCCATAAACTAGGGCAAATATATACCTGAAAGCAGTAGTACACTAGAGTTTGCATTGAGGACCCCCCCCCCCCCAATACTTCATCTCCACTATTCCAACCTTTGGGTCCATGATTCTTCAACAATTTGTATGGCTTTGTATGTTAACTCTCTTTTCAGCCCCCAGGTTCCAGATGCCATCAGGATGCCGGTCAGGCTTCCCTGGAATGAAGACCCCACCAATGAGTCCTAGAACTCCGCTTCCCCAGAGACTCACCCTACTAGGGAAAGAGAGAGGCAGACTGGGAGTATGGATCGACCACTCAACACTCATGTTCAGCGGGGAAGCAATTACAGAAGCCAGACCTCCCACCTTCTGCAACCCACAAAGACCCTGGGTCCATGCTCCCAGAGGGATAGAGAATGGGAAAGCTATTGGGGAGGGGATGGGATATGGAGATTGGGTGGTGGGGATTGTGTGGAGTTGTACCTCCCATCCTATGATTTTGTTAATGTCTCCTTTCTTAAATAAATAAATAAAAATAATTAACTAATTAAAAAAAGAAAAAAAATCCTGCAATTTACATAGGAATGTATATATTTCTTTGTATAAGTGGGTTTTAAAATTTTTTTTTAGTGCATAATGAGGGTAAGATTGTTAGATCATATATTAATACTATTTTCAATTTTTTGAAATCTCCATACTGTTTTTTTCTTTTTTCTTTTTTTTTGCCTCCAGGTTTATCACTGGGGCTTGGTGGCTGTACTACAATCCACTGCTCCTGGGGCCTCTGTTTTTCCATTGTTGTTGCTACTGTTGTTTGATAGGGCAGAGAGAAATTGAGAGAGGAGGGGAAGGCAGAGAGGGGGAGTGAAAGACAGACACATGCAGACTTGCTCCACTGCTTGTGAAGTGACCACATGCCCCACCCCATCCCTTGCAGGTGGGGAGCCAGGCAATCAAACCTGGATCTATTCACAGGTCCTTGTGCTTCTCATGATGTGTGCTTAACCTGGTGTGCTACCTCCCAGTCCTGGACCTCCATACTGTTTTACATAGGGATTGAGCCAATTTATATTCCCATCAACAAGGATGGACACAAACTTTTCTTTTTTACACGATCTCACGAACACTTCTTGTTTCCAATCTTGTGTGTTTATTTATTTATTTAATAATTGTATTGGTGGAACTTAAGAAATGAAAAAAAATTGAAAACATAATATAAAACTTAGACTGAGCTTGGTGTATTTCACCAAAGCAAAGAACTGTTGAGAAGGCAGGGGCCTGGAGGGTTGGCTTTTGGGTCCTACTTCTGGTCTTTTTAATATAAATTATTCTCATGTAATTAGGCAAAAAGCTTCTAAGTCCTGCAGGGAGTCAAATGATTCTTCCATTTCACTGTCAGCAAATCAAAACCAAACTTCCCTTTTCATGTTCTTTGCATGATTTCAAATGCTCTGAGTTAAATTGATATCAATACACATAATCAGTGGCCTCAAGTGGGTTTGCTATGGCCTGCCTGGCACTTTTCTTCTTCCTTTTCCACTTCTTCTTTCCCTTCCCTTTCTCCTCCTCCTCTTCATTCTCCTTTTTTAATGTTTTTATTTTATTTTATTTTATTTTATTTTATTTTATTTTATTTTATATATATTATTTTTTTTTAAAGTTTCTCCTACTCCAGAGGATTTCTTTCAGATAAAACATGACAAAATGGACTCAGTCATTACAGTGCACAAGGACTGGGGTTCAAGCCTCTAGCCCCCACCTACAAGGGAAAGTACTAAAGTGGTCCTGAAGATGTCTCCCTTTACCTCTATATTTTATTTTATTTCTCTATTTTTTATTATCTTTATTTGTTGGATAGAAACTGAGAGTGTAGGGTAGACAGAGATGGAGAAAGAGAGAGACACCTGCAGACCTGCTTCATCACTGGTAATATTTTCCCCTGTAGATGGGATCTGGGGGCTTCAATCTGGCTCTTTGCACACTGTAACATGTATGCTCAACCAAGTGTGCCACCGTCCATCCCCTCTCCCTCTCTATCTTTCCTTCCCCTCTCAATTTATTTGTCTCTATCCAATAAATAAATACTAAAATATTTTTTAAAGTGACAAAAGACAGGAGAGGCATCACAGTACTGAAGCTTCTCCTAATGATGTAATTTTTTTGTTATACCAAGATCTTGAACTTGGGATTCACAAATGAAGTACCCTTCCTGCAGGTTGTGACTGGGGGTTCAAATACATCCTTGCACTTGGTAATATGTGCACTTAACTGTGTGTGCCACTGCCCGACCACTGGATTTGAGATTCACATATATAGGAAAGCAAGTCAATTATCTTGCTCCTGAAGACTATTTTCTTTTCCTTTTTTTTTTTCTTAGAGACAGATAGAAATATAAAGAGGAAGAGAGAGAGAGACCAACACTGCTCTACCACTTGTGAAGCAACCCTTCTACAGGTAGGGGCCAGAAAATAGTATTTAGTCTCAATTACTTATTTTTTAAAGCTAATTGATTTACTTTTTTCTTCTTTTTACAGTATAATCCTTTAAATCTTTTTGAAATCTTTATTTATTTTGAATAGATACAGAGATTGTGAGGGAAGGGGAAAATAGAGCAGGAGAGAGACAGAGAGACACCTGCAGACCTGCTTCACCACTTGTGAAGCTTTCACCCTACAGGTGGGGACCAGGGGCTTGAACTCAGATCCTTGCACACTGTAATGTTTGTGCTAAGCCAGGTGCACCATCTAAAGAGAAATCAGATCACCTCTGTGCTACTTTCTGTTGTGACAAGGATTGAACCCACAGGTTCACACATGCATGGCATTTCTTTACCTGTGACCACCTTGGAGACCCCTTAATTGCCTCTTCAAAGGTTCTAAATTCAAATACAGTCACATTGGATTATTTAACTTTACTATGCACATTTGAGAACACAATTAGTTCCTAACACTTAAAATGTGCTTCTTTATAATGCCATGACTCTAAAATGGATGTTCCTACTTACTGTGTTGAGAGATAAATATTGTTAGCATAGAACAATTCCAGATGGTTCCATTTGTTTTGATATGCTTTTTGAAGGAAAAGAGGATAGCCAATATTATAGTCATTGAAATTTCTATCAGCCTTTCTTTTAGCTCCAAGATATTTTGACAATCTCAGGTAACATAAAGCAGACATTCCCTGCTGTGATGAGATTAAGGAGTCCCTGTGCATAGTCAACACAGAATTTTCTTGTCACATATATTCCCCCTATATTTCTGCTTATGCATAAGAAATATATCTAGTAATGCACATTTCAGATAAAGCATATTTTAAGAGATTTGTAGCTACCATTTTACACTTGCAATAAATAACTTAGTGTTAAATGGCAATTGTGCAAAGATGATGTGACATCTTTTGTAAAATTTATAAACAGTCATAAACCACAGAATGATTTCTCCCTTTTAGATACTTGAGGAGCCAAGGCTCCCTAAAAATATAAATAATTTCAAGTGTTAACTGAAAATAAATTCATTTCCATTTAAAAAGAATATCTTAGAGAGTTTAATAAATATGTAATTTCTTCATTTTCCATTGCTTAAATGCCTGACTTAATCTTCGTCCTCTGAAAATATACCCACAGAATCTAGACAACGTCTGAGTAATATCATACATATTGGACTTTCAAGTTCATTTGCACTTATTATATAAGCTATCTGTCTTGGGTGTTTTTCTTGTTGTAATTATGTAATTTAGCTAAATATTACAGAGCAGTAAGCTCTTAAATTTGAATCAGAGTTATTTCTATGAATGTGAAGTTGAATGTTTTAGAAAGAACCTGCAATGTGAATCACTATTAAATTGCTATCAATACAATTTCACAGATTTGGATAAAAAATTTAGGCTTATCTACTGTTGGCTCGTCCTGTTTTTCATTTTTCTCTAAAAAAATACTAAAAATGGGAAATGCAAATGAATTTACAAATAAATAATAATTAAATTTTATTTCCAATGAAAAAGTCAAGCCTAGTAAAATATACAAGAAGAAATAATTCCAATTTTTCATAATTATAATTTCTTTTCAGAAAATAAGGATTTGGAGTCATATTCCAAATTTGGTATGTAAGATAAATCATGCTGATGGTTTCTCAGTTCAGAAAAGTTGTAAAGTATTGAATTCCACATTTAAAATGAATGAATTTAGCACCCATTTGCACTCACACCATGGTACCATGCACAAGAGCCCAGGTTATAGCTCCCTTCCCTTTCACTCCCATCACCCTGCAGGGAGGTCTCTCACTAGTGGTAAAGCTGATCTGCATGTCTCTCTGTCTCTCTCTCTCTCTCTCTCTATTGGCCTCTCCACTCTCATCTTCTCTTAATCCTATTAAATAATAATAAATAGAAAGAAAACAATGGCCACCGGGAGTGGTGGATTTGTAGTTGATGCACTGAGCCCCAGCTATAACCCTCGTGGAAAAAAAAATTAAATTAAAGAAAAAAAGGTAAGGGGCCGGGCAGTGACACACCTGGTTGAGTGCATATGTCACAGTGCACAGGGACCTGGGTTTGAGCTTCTGGCCCCCACCTGCAGGGGAACAGCTCTGAAAATGGTGAAGCAGTGTTGAGGGTGTCTCTCTGTCTCTCTCCATTTCTATCACCCCTTCCCTCTCATTTTCTAGCTGTCTCTATCCAATAAATAAAGATGATTAAAAATAAAAAAAGAAAAGGCAACATTTACTATATAAACTATATCTTTATAGAAGTAACTATAAATGTACCCTAGTGGCAGCAATCTTGTAAATCATTATTTCTTTAATAAAGCTATAGCAGAAAAAGAAATTAATTATATGAAACTACTATAACTAAAGTGGTTTCAATGTGTACACAACTATTTTCTTATTTTTCAATTGTTTTATTTTTAAAGTAATTGTGGCATCATACTTATTTCATTTTTAAGCTTAAATGCTGAAACCTCTATAAAAATTCAGTAGTATAGAGTACAGGAAATTTCTGATTTGGTGAATACATCATGCTGGGAGGCAGCTATTTCCAAATCCTTAGCATACTATCTCCAATGCTTCTAATCCATCTTGATATAATTTTTGTAACTTTTCATCTGGGTGTTCATTTATGATCTTTGTTATATCCTTTAGAACAAACTGGTCAGTGTCAGTAAGAATTTCACTGATTCTGTGAATTACTCAAAGTATTGAAACCAAAGAGGGAGACATGGAAAACTGTATCTATAGATAATCTGTCAGAAGTCTAAGTGATACTACAACTCATAAGGCACATAAAAGTATACTCCTAAGGCAACAATAAAAATCTTTTATCTCATCCCTAGTTTGTGCTGTTTTTGTCAGAGCTCTATGATTTTTGCATATCTTATAAACTCTGCAAGTTAAAATTATTGTCTTTACGTTAAGCAATCACTTGGTTTTCAAAGGAATTACAGGTTTTACCTAGATACATAAGATTCTCCCCCCCCCCCCATTTCATTGGATAGGACAGAGAGAAGTTGAGAGAGTAGGTGGGTGATAGAGAGGGAAAGATAAAGATAGATACCTACAGACCTGCTTCATTGCTTGTGAAAAATCTCTCCACAGGTGGTGAATTATGGGTTCCAACCCTAATCTTTCTGTGGGTCCTTGCGTTTAGTACTATATGTGCTTAACTGGGTGTGCTACCACCCAGCCCAGATACATGAGATTCTAATATTAATGGCCTATGAAACCTTCTCTTCCAATTTTATGGAATGATAGTTTAGGAAAGGCAGATCTTTAAAGAATAAAAAAAAGACTAAATTCTCTTGCTTAGTTTGCATGTACAAACTGGATTTTTTTTCACTAAGTCATTAATTATTTTCAAAATAATTTTAAAGCTAATTAAAAACTTTATCTTTGGGTACAACAATTTCCTTTATTAATTACTCTGGTGAAGGTATAATATAAATATATTGATAATTTTGAACAAATTTGCTTTTCTTTAAGTAGCTGAGAAGTTATTATTATTTATTTTTGCCTCCAGGATTATTACTAGGGCTTGGTACCTGCACCATGAATCCACTAATCCTGGGAGCCATTTTTTCCCCATTTTTGTTGCCCTTGTTGTGGTTATTATTATTCTTGTCATTGATGCCACTGTTGTTGGAAAGGACAGAAAGAAGTGGAGAGAAGAGGGGAAGACAAAGAGGGGGAGATAAAGATAGACTCCTGCAGACCTGCTTCACTGCCTGTGAATTGACATCCCCCACCCCCGAAGGTGGGGAGCCGGGGGCTTGAACCAGGATCTTTATAGTCTTTGCACTTCACACCATGTGCACTTAACCCACTGCACTACTGCCCAACCTCCAGTAGCTGAGAATTACTTACAATTTATCAAATATAAGTTCCCTATGCTTTTGTTATATCTAAATCCTCTAAAACCTAAATGTGATAGTGTATATAGAGAATCAGTATTTGTGAATAATGAATGAGGTAAGATACTAAATGTGATAAACATTATTGGATATGATGACAGTAATAACTATATTATGATATGATAAATGCCATGATCATGACTAATAACTTCATGCAAAAAAAAACATTAACTTGCTGAAGAATAGATAGTAGGTAGATCTGATTAATAGAAATATAAGTGAAATCTAAATTCAAGTGATAGGGTATTTCATGTTTTATAATTCTATGTTTTCACCAAATAAATCTATATTATTTTCCAATTGAGAGTCCTACAAGTGTCCAAAGCCATTCCTTATTTACTATAATTTACTATATTATAATATTGTCAACTTAATACAAGATAATTGAAATTTTAAACTAAGTAATTACTTTAGTGATATTTATATTCTAAGTAGTCCTCAATGGCTTTTACAAAATATTTCCCATATTTTTGAGTTAATAAGATGTTGCAGACCATGTTAGTGCTAATTTGCATAATTTAAGTATTTACGTATTGTTGCTGAGGAATTATTCTGATTCAGTCTCCGCCCCCAGGTTTTACTACGCCCCACGAAATCCTAGCATTGCCCCCTTCAACCAATCCTGGCCCTACACGTCACCCCTGGTTGTCACCCAATAAAAAGCCCCCTCACCCCCCCCTCTCTGGGCTCTCAGCTCTCCCTCTCTGAGGTCTCGCTCCCTGCTCTCCCCCCGTGGTCAGGTAGTGGGGATGGCCATTGCCGACTGGCTCCACATGGTCTGAACCAAACCACCCCCATCCTATAATAAAGATTTGTGTTCCCCTTTGCTCTGGATGTCCGCTCTCTTCTCCATGGTGCAGCCCGACACCAGACCACCACAACAACATCTGGCGCCCATCATGTTCCGTACCCACACCACGCCCAGCCTGAGGTCTCCGAAACTGCCCAGACACTTCTGTGGCCCTGCGTTTCCCTCCACCATGGGAAATTTCTCGTTTTATGAGGAGGTGTCCCAGTCATTATCTCTTGACCTGGGACAGATTCGCGGTGTCATAAATGGTTTAATTTCGCTACTCCTTGGATTTTTTTAACTGTGGTCTCCACTTTCAAGATATGTAAAACGTGGTATGCCATAAGGATAAGTGACCTTGAGGCTGAGGTATGAGAGTTAAATCACATGTGCTTAAGACGTAGACGTCCTAAGCGATCAGCGGCTAAACCCAAGAATTCCGTTCCCACAGACACACACACACACGTGTTCGGATGCTCCTCCTCTGACCCCGCCCCCTTCCGCCCCGGTTTCAGCTCCGCCTGTGGTTTCTGCGTCCCTGAACCCCCCCCGCCCCTGCCGCCCCAGTTTTAGCTCCGCCTGCAGCTTCCGTGTTCCTGACCCCGCCCCAGGCCCCTGCAGCCCTGGTTTCAGCTCCGCCTGCAGCTTCTGCGTTCCTGACCCTGCCCCCAGTCTCAGCTCTGCCTGAGGCTTCCTCATCCCTGACCCCGCCCCCTGCTGATACGTCACCATTAAGGGACCTAGTGGCTGAGATACGAGAGCTAAAGGATATTTTTTCAGCATTTAAGGATTTTAAACCATGTGCAGTCCACCCCGGGAGCTCCGTCCCCGTAGATATGCGTTTAGTCTCCCCTGAAGGCACTACAGCAGTTTCTACGGCACTTTCCACTTCTGTAGCTCCCTCTCCCACTCCATGGGACCAAATCCACACATTCCCGGTAAACTTGGACCCTTCTAAACAAAACCCTCAGCCGTGGCAGCCATATTCCTCTAAAAATTTTGGAACACTCAGACAAGCGGTCAGGGAGGACGGAATGCATCTCCATGGACCAAGTCTGTCTTGAGGAGTTTTTACCAGCATCTAAATACACCAAAAGACTGGAAAGATCTGGCTCGTGCTGCACTCCCAGACCCACTCTATCTTCAGTGGCAGGCATGCTTCTGCGATGAGTGCTCTAGACAATCACAGGAAAATAGTAACAAACAGGTAGAATGGAATTCTGATGCTTTGTTTGGAGCAGGAGCTTATGAATCTGGAGCTCAGCAGGCAGAAGCCAGCTTTCCAACCAGTTATTTTGAACAGGTACGCACCTGTGCAACACAAGCATGGGAAAGGGTGACCACACCCAATGTAGATCCGTCAGCTCCCATTAACTCTTTTCACCAAGGCTCTGATGAATCATTGGCGAGCTTCATCTCAAGGGTGAAGAGAAGCTTAGAGAGAAAGATTTATAATCCTGACGTCCGCACACCACTCCTGCGCTCTATTGTCTGGGAAGGCATGACACCACAATTCTGTCAGGTATGCCTTAATCTTAAACACCTACACCCAGATAATTGGATTCTAGCGACACAGGAACTTACATCAGGCAATTATGGGGCACCTGCTATGACGCAGGTCTATGCAGTTGCCCCACGTAAGCAAAACGGGGCCTGCTTTCAGTGCGGTCGCCAAGGACATTGGCGTAACCAATGTCCTGATAAGTTGCGACCATGCCTCCAGTCAGGGAAACCACGCCTCCAGCCAGAGCAATCCCGCTTTCAGTCAGGGAGCCAGAGACCACGTACTGTTTGTCCAAAATGTTGTAAGGGGTTTCATTGGAAGAGAGATTGTTGGTCACAATTTCATAAAGATGGTTTGCCCCTGAATGGTACAAATTCGGGGCCTGAGATTTTATGGACCACTCCTGTTTTAGAACAAGGTCACCCTTCTATGACAGTAAAGATTGGCAATATTCCTTTTAAATTTTTGATTGACACAGGGGCAGCAAAGACGATTTTAAGGCAAGAAGAGGTTCCCCAAGATTGGGAACTCATCCCTGGACCCAGTTTACATGGAATAGGAGGGATGACGAGAGCATTTTGCACATGAGACTCGCTTATGTGGGAAGACCCAGAAGGTTCTACCGGACACTTCTGCCCTTTGGTAGCTAATATTAGCACCAACTTACTGGGCAGGGATCTTCTGGAATGTCTTAATGTTAGGATATCCACAGACGCCTCTGCAGAGTGCAAAACTCATTCCCGCGATACCAGGTCTATTCAGCACCCCCAATACTAAATGCCACTGTTCGTAGCCAAACACCCCGCTTAAGCTGGCTTTCTAATGAGCCTGTCTGGGTGGAACAGTGGCCTTTACCTAGGGATAAGCTAAAAATTTTAAAAGAGCTCGTCCGAGAGCAGTTGTTCTTGGGACACATTCGTCATTCTGGAAGCCCATGGAATACTCCTGTCTTTGTGATTAAAAAGCGCTCGGGAAAATGGCGCCTCCTTCAAGATCTCCGTGCAGTAAATAAAACCATGCAGGTCTGGGGCTCCCCCAAAAGGGGTTTGCCTCTTGCTTCTGCAATTCCCACGGGAATTCCAATCATAGCTATTGATATACAAGATTGTTTTTTCTCTATCCCCTTGCATCCGCAAGATTGTAAACATTTTGCCTTCTCTGTTCCGTCTGTTAATAACGCCAGCCCTGCTGATAGATTTGAATGGGTGGTGCTGCCCCAGGGTATGGCCGATAGTCCTACAATTTGTCAGGAGGCTGTTAAATCTGCCCTTGTCCCATATATTCATAAGGGCCTTAATATTTTTCATTATACAGATGATATTTTAATATGGGGAAAATCAGATACAGATCTCTATGCCTTACATGATTTTCTCATTCCTGCATTAAAGAAAAGCAGCCTTAATGTAGCCCCTGAGAAGATACAGCTAATCCCTCCAATATCCTTCCTAGGTTCAGAGATTTCTCTAATGCAAATTCGTCCCTTAAAACCTAATGTTACCTACCCTTCTAACCTTACTCTTGCTTCTTTACAAAGTTTTCTAGGAAATTTAAATTGGCTTAGGCAGTATCTCTATCTGCCCACAAGCTGCCTCCAACCACTGTTTGACCTGTTGAAAGGAAACAAATAGCCCTCTTCAAAACGTAAGTTAACTCCTGAGGCCTCCTGGGCACTGGAAAGGGTTAACCAGGCCCTCCAGGACATGCACCTTGTTCAATTCTCCCCCTCCTCTCTGGTAAACCTTCTAATCTTCAACTCCACCCCCACAGTAGTAGGGGCACTGTGGCAAGACCATGGGGTTCTCAAATGGCTTCACACGCCAGTAAGAGGAGCTCCAAGACTTCTCACTGAGATAGATGCATTAGCATTCATGGTTCACCAAGGGAGAAATAGGTCTGTGCAAGTCTTAGGGAAAGAACCGGATTTAATCATTCTGCCCTTTTCTCTCACAGATACAGAGTGGCTTATACGCCATCATTCCCGCTTTGCCATAAGCTTCGTGGGGTTTCCAGGACAAATAGATAACCATTTTCCTTCTAATAAATTGATAGCTTCTTTACCTCTTCTGCCTCTACTAGCACCTAAACTTTTCTCTCGGGATCCCATTCCCTCTGCTCCTACAATCTTTACTGATGGTGGAAAAAGCGGAGCTGCTGCCCTTATATATTACCCAGAAAAACAATCTCCTAAACCTCTCTTTACTGTGCTTCCTGATAATTCCCCTCATTATAAAGAACTTTATGCTGTTTTTCTTGCACTAAAAGCTGTACCAGAATCCTTCAACCTTTTTTCTGACAGTGTGTATACTGTTAACTTACTTCCATGGCTTGCTCGTTCTTATGTGAAAATTGATGACAACCCACTTTCCCCTCTCTTGATTCAAATCGCCTCTATGCTCTGTTCTTGAACCCAACCACTGTATATTCAATACCTTCGTTCCCAAAGCCCTCTTCCTGGTTCCCTGTCCGAAGGGAATGCCGCAGTTGACCGTCTTGCCTCCACAGGAACTTTCCCAGTCTCTGTCTCTGATCCTGCTAATTTTCATTCTCTAACCCATGTTAATCTTAAAGGTCTTCGAGCTCGATTCCCTGATGTTCCTGTACCACAGTTAAAACATATCCTCGCTACATGCTCTTCTTGTGCAAGTTTCATAAAGACGCCTGCTATCCAGACCCTTGGGGTTAACCCCCGAGGTTTAAAAGCTAATGCTATTTGGCAAATTGATGTCACCCACATACCAAACTTTGGCAAACAAAAATATGTGTTTGTCTCAATTGATACCTTTTCTAAATTTATGTGGGCTACAGCTCAGACAGGAGAAAGTGCTAAAAAGCTTGTAAGCCATATGCTCTCTTGTTTTGCCATTATGGGGGTCCCATTATTTTTGAAAACAGACAATGTACCTATGTTTACAAGCAAACAATTTAAAGATTTTTGTTCCCTCTGGAATATTACTCATACCACGGGCATTCCCTACAATCCACAGGGACAAGGCATTGTCGAGAGGGCCCATCAAACTCTGAAGGCTCAACTAAATAAAGATAAAGGAGGAACATATCCCCCAATATCCAGCTAGCAGAAGCCTTAACTACGTTAAATCTCTTTAATATTTACAATAACTCGGCCTTACCCCCTATTATTCTTCACTGGCAAACACCATCTACCCTCCCATCTATTAAGGTCAAATGGAGAGACCCACTCGATAAAGTTTGGAAAGGGCCTGACCCATTATTGACCATGGGAAGGGGTTTCGCATGCATTTTCCCTCAAAATTTCTCTAAACCTGTCTGGGTTCCTGCCCGCCATGTCTGACAATACCCGCAGGATGGCGCTGTTATTCCTGAAGAACAAGAAATACTACAAGAGGACAGATGCAGGATACATCCCAGGACCCATAATACAACATGGCAGAACCTACAAAATCTGGCTCACAGAGACCTCTCTCCTACCCTTTCCCTGTATGTCTTATGTTATAACTGGCCAGTTGTTTTTGTGAGTGAGTGTGTTGAATGACAAAAAAAAAAAACAACTTTTTTTTGCATGACCCATCTGCTTGGAGTACTCTAAAAGGTAATTGGCTTTATATAAAAATGCTGGATGCAGCCAAAGTTTCTGGAGATGTCCAGAAACATTCCAATTTTTTTTCTTTCTCCCTCTTTTGAATTTTATATATAGTTTTGGTATATATGTAAGTGTTTAGTCTTAAACTGTGTGACTAATGACAGATTTAAATTTGTTTTTAAATAATGTGTTTTTATAACAAAAGTTCTTTTTCCTCCAGTTTGTTATAACTAAATGTTTATGGGTATGTTTCAAGTTTGGTAACACTAACTTAACAGTAAAAAGTGTAACCCTACAGCTACACTTTTACCAGACAAGGTAAAAATTAATTTGTTAAGGTAACTTACTATTTAGGTAAAAGTCTAAATGTTCAACGTGACTATTCATTCCCAAAACTAAACTATATAAATTTTATATACAGGACAACTTTGAAGGGCCCCCAAAGGTGCCCTGTAAACTATCTTGTGGAAATTAATCCACAACAGATCTGGCATCAATCTGGCACTGTAAACGTTAAAATCATTGTCACGAATATGCGTTAACTCTCTAAGCAATTTGAGTCTGTTTAAAATACATATTTTAGCTAAAATTGGTCTCAAGATCCTGCTTTAGAGGCTGCTACAGGAGGTCAAATTAGATGAGCTTTAAATAAAATCATAAAGAGATTCTAAACCAATTATAATCATCGAGGTATCAACTATAACAAACCTATAACTTGTTACAAGTTCAAATTAACCACGAGAAGCAGATCATTTGTGTTTCTTTCACAGGAATCCTGGAAAAACCATCTGAACCCCTGCACACCCTGACGTCACCCACTAGATGGCATGACTACCGTGGCACACCCCCCGAAACCCTAGATGTCACTCAACGCGATCTGAAGAACCTGATACACAGACTCCAAGGACAGAACTTTCTTCATGCCTGGTTACCGTTCCTGCTTCTGACCTGCTTGTCACATGTTGGCAGTTCCAGCTGGCTATCTACAGAAAAGCAACATTCCAGCGGCTGACCTCCCTCATGCAGCGTTGCATCCCCTGCCAATTCTTCCCTTAGCCATCTACTTTGAACTGAGACTTGTATCGGACTTTCTGACATACCCTATATACATTTTACACAATTTTGAAGCAGCTTATTTCCCTTCACGCTGCTGGTTTTTCATAGACTGATACTGAGTAATTCATAGACTTTACAGACTGTTGCCTTGAGGACTATACAATGCCAAATAGCCCCTCTGTTTGGTGGGTCATGCCTCCCGCCTCCCCCTCATTATGTACCCTTGACCCTTTCCCCACCCAAGCAGGGAATGTTCCTTTACACACCAATCCTTCCCTTCACACCACACTGGCTTTTACTACTCCCCTACTTGTCCCTTCCTATTTTGTTATATCATTTAGGCTTGTGCCTAAAAGGTTTCTGCCCCATGATAGTCTTTTACAGACTTTGTACATCTTATGCAATTACTAGATAGAAAGATAGAAAAGATGTAGAGATATTGTGAAGAGATGGTTGAGCAGGCTACGCTTAAACCTATGAGATGAGTCTCTCCAGGTAAGTCTCTCTCTCTAAAGAGGGGTTGAGCACAGGAGGACGCATAAATCTCACAAGGTTCGCAGCCATTTAAGCCTTCCCTCCTCCACAGAAAGTCCTACATCTTCCCACCTGAGCATGGCATTCCTCTAAAACATTTAAGCCTGCTCCATTCCATTTTTCTTTACTGTGTCCATTTATATATAAAGGAATAGGAGGAGATGTTGCTGAGGAGTTATTCTGATGCAGTCTCAGCCCCCAGGTTTTACTACGCCCCGCGAAATCCTAGCATTGCCCCCTTCAACCAATCCTGGCCCTACACGTCACCCCTGGTTGTCGCCCAATAAAAAGCCCCCTCACCCCCTCCTCTCTCTCTGGGCTCTCAGCTCTCCCTCTCTGAGGTCTCGCTCCCTGCTCTCCCCCCATGGTCAGGTAGTGGGGACGGCCATTGCCGGCTGGCTCCACGTGGTCTGAACCAAACCACCCCCATCCTATAATAAAGATTTGTGTACCCCTTTGCTCTGGATGTCCGCTCTCTTCTCCGTGGTGCAGCCCGACACCAGACCACCACAATAACAACGTATCTATTTCTGAAAGCAGAGTTCACAGAATTTTATTATGGATAATTACTGATCATTACTACACCAATTTTGCTAATGCTTGATAGTATTACTTTTGTGTAATACACTTCTTTAGAGACAGTGAAACTAAACATTAGATTAAATGACAATTATATTGTTGATGTAGCTATATCATGAGCGTATTGATAATTATCTGTTCCCTTTGTGCATTTTGCATTTAGTGTTTTATATTAATATTTGTTTCTCTTGTTTTGACATTGAACATCTTGCAACACAAAAGTAAGTACATTTTACATATTCTAAAAAATTTATAAACAGTTTAGTAAATATCACTAAAAATCACTAAAATTTTTGTATTTTGTTAGTGGTACTCTTTTTTGTTTATATCAAATTCCACTGGACTCACACATAGACAATTGCATGTATTAATCCTGAGAAAATTCTTAAGATAGTCCTATACAAGAGTGTTTACAATGTATTATTGTTTTTATAGGCTGCATTGGCAATGACATTTCAAATTTTAATAGACGGTAGTGACTTGAGAAATATACTTCTCACAGTTGTTATCTAGAGTAGTTACACAAATAGTGAATATTACATGTATTTTGAGTCAAATTCTTAAATAATATTCAAATAAAATGATATTTGTTCTGGGTTTGAAGTCATCCATTTGATTCAGTTAGATGTATCCTAAGAAGAGATTATTATTTTGTACCTCTTTACCTTCCATCTAGTGACTCATAATAATCATATTACCTATTGTTGTCTTTCAGAAAACGTAATAACTGTTTCATTGTTTTTATAAAAAAGAATTTAGTTGAAAATTATGTTTTATGAAAAATGGTAAAGAACATGTTTAAATGTATTTTAGGTCCCATTGTCCTCACTCATCTTTGTACTTCATATTCAACTATATAAATCAACTCAAGTCATTTGTAATATTTGAAGCATAAAATGTCTGTGTTCCAATAATTTCACATATGAAGATGTTCAGGAATGAGCTTACAAAGGGTAATGGGTGAGAATGTAATTCAGAATCATATGGCTTTTTCAAGTAGCAGTCTAGTCATATAAATATTGATGAATGACTCAATACTATGAAGTATTTGAATTACTATACACAAAATTTATACAGTTCAGGAAATGAATCTTTTAATTACATTGACAAACACTCTATACAAAGTAAATACATATACAAAGTGTGCATAGATATATTTCATCAGCAGAAAACAGTTTTCAAATACAAAGATACTAGAAGTAAAGTAGAAAAAAATTACCAACATTGCTTTCAAAATTAAATAACTTACAAGAATTATTTTACTGATGTTTTCATCTGCATATTTTATAGTTTCAGGTCTAATATTCAGATATTTAATCAATTCTAATCTAATTTGTTGTCTGTTGTCAAGTGATGATCTAGCTTTGTTTTTCTACATTTGGCTATTCTGTTTTCCAGACATCAAAAGTTGGAAAAACATTCTCTTATTTACTAAATGATCATCACAGCTTTGTCATAGATTAGATGTCCATTGATCTGTGGATTTATTTCTGGGCACTCTATTCTATTCCATTGTTCCAGTGGTTTAAGTACTTTTTTTTTTTTCAAATACCATACTGCTTTAATAATCACTGCTTTGTAGTATAAACTGAAGTCAAGGAACATGTTATTTCCACTTTCTTCCCTCTTCTCTCTGGATTTCTTGAGCAATTTATGATATTTCACATTTTCACACAAAGTTTAGGATTGTTCTATTTCCTTTATGAATATTATTGGACTATTATAGGAATTCCATTGAATCTAAAATTATTTTAGGTAGAATGATCATTTTATCAAGATTTATTTTTCTAGTAAAAAAAGGGGATTTACTTCAATTTTATTGTGTCTCTATTTCTTTTAAATTGTGCCTTATAGTTCTAATTATAGAGGTTCCACCCACCTTTTGTTATATTTATTCCAAAGCAATTCAATTTTGAATGAGAGTTCCTCTTTTATCTCCCCTTTTTGCAGATTCATTGATTGTGTATAGAAATGTCAAAGATTTAATGTTAATTAACAGCATTGTCTATTTTAAATAAGTATCTTTTAAAAACAGTATCTTTATATTATTAAATAGATATAGAAAGAAATTGAGAGGAGAGGAGGAGATAAATAGGGAAAGAGACAGAGAGACACCTGCAGCCCTGCTTCACCACTTGTGAAGCTTTCCCTCTGTAGGTGGGGACCAGGGACTTGAACCCAGGTCCTTGAACTCAGGTCCTTGCACACTGTAATGTGCACACTTAACCAGATGTGCCACTGCCTGCACCCCTGAAAATTTATTATTTGAGGTTATATCATGCCATTTCTATGAATTTTTTATAATTCTTTGGCTATGTCTTTAGGTGTTTCAGTGTATAGTATAATGTCTGATGCGAACAGTGATAGCGTATTTTCTTGCTTTCCTTTAATATTCCCCCACTTTTTTGCTTGATTGTATAAAAAAGTACTTCCAGACTATATTGAACAACAGTGATGAAAATGAATATACTTGTGCACTTCCAGATTTCCAGATTTTAGGAGAAAAGCTTACATTTCTTTTTCTCATTTAGTATGATGTTGATTTGGGATTTATCACAGATGGTCTGTGTTATATAGCAGGTTTTTCCTTCAAATTCCTCTTTCTTAGCGTATATATCATGAATAGTTATTAAATCTTGTCAAAAGATTGTCATTTTATGCCCAGTTGAGTGCTCATACAACAATATGCAATAACCAAGATTCAAGCCTACAGTACCCGCCTCCACTCCCCACCTGCAGGGGAACGTTTCATGAGTGGCTGAATAGTGTTACATGTTTCTCTCTCTCTCTCTCTCTCTCTCTCTCTTTCCTCCTAGCTTATTGCTGGGGCTCAGTGCCAGCACTAAAAATCCACTGCTCCTGGTATCCATTTTTTTTCCACTTCATTGGATAGGGCAGAGAGAAATTGATAGGGGAGGGGAAGATAGAGAGGAAGAGAGACAGAGAAACACCTGAAGAACTGCTTCACTGCTTGTGTAGCAAACCCCCTACAGGAGTTCAAACAAGGATCCTTGTGTGGGTCCTTGCACTTAGTACTATGTGAACTTAAGTCAGTGCACCACTGACTGACCCTCTTCTGTCTTTCTCTATTTCCCACTTCCCTTTTAATAACTGTATCTAACAAATAAATAAATATGATATTATACTATTTTAATAAGTTATTGTTATAAAATATAAACTGAAATTGAAGAGCATAATAGCTCTGTTTATTTCCTTTTCTCTCAGAATTGCTTTTGCAATTCACGCAATTTTTATGATTTCACACAAGTTTTGGGCAAGTTGTTCAATTTCCTTGAAGAACATCACTGGGTTACTATGAATGTTTTGCTTAACTTATAATATCTATGACAGTCTTTTTTAAGTTGGCCTTGTTTCACCAACATTAGTTGTAACATTCTTTCCATTGAGCTTTCCCCTTTCCTATGTCTTTGTTTTCTCCTGTTGTTTGTGTTCCTGATTCTTTTCTACAGCTAATAACCTCATTTAAAACTGGAGTTCTTTTGTTTCTTTTTTTCCCGGGGGGGGGGGTGGGCTTTCAGAAATTCTTGCAAGGTAGGAATGGTGGTCGGAAAATTCTTTAATTTCTGTATGTTGGAGGTAAAATATTTGTGGCTAATAATTCTCAGCTTTAATACTTTGAATATAAAATTCCACCCCTCCTTGCCTCTAGGGTGGCAAATCTAATGAAAAGAAGAGGTTTAATTTACTACCTTGGATATAATGTACACAGTGACAAAATATGATTAATCGAAATAGGTCTGGCATTTGAGAGAACTTCAGCAACATGGCCACTCTTGAAAACCAGAAAATGATTCAAGAAAAATAGTTTCTAGCAGACATAATAGTGAGAGAATATTCAAAGTTAAAATAAAGAGCATGAAACTTACAAGATTGTCCTTTCATTTTTCTATTTATGGAAAAGACCGTGAGAAATTAACATTTTTGTTATATAGGATGGGGATATTCAATTTTACCCTGTGCCCAAGAGTTTAAATTCTGAGTTATTTTTTTTAATATTTATTTATTCCCTTTTGTTGCCCTTGTTGTTTTATTGTTGTAGTTATTATTGTTGTTGTCATTGTTGGATAGGACAGAGAGAAATAGAGAGAGGAGGGGAAGACAGAGAGCCTGCAGGGAATACCCCTCAACACTTCATCTGCACTATTCCAGTCTTTAGGTCCATGATTGTCCAACAATTTGTTTGGCTTTGTATGTTAACTCTCTTTTTAGCCACCAGGTTCTGGATGCCAACAAGATGCTGACCAGACTTCCCTGGACAGACGACCCCATCAGTATGTGCTGGAGCTCCACTTCCCCAGAGACCCATCCTACTAGGGAAAGAGAGAGGTGGAGTGGGAGTATGGATGGACCAGTCAATACCCATGTTCAGCAGGGAAGCAATTACAGAAGCCAGACCTTCCACCCACAACCCACAATGACCCTGGATCCATATTCCCAGAGAGATTGAGAATGGGAAGACTATCAGGAGAGGGGATGGCATATGGAGATAGGATTGTGGGAATTGTGTGGAACTGTATCCCTCTTATTCTATGGTTTTGTTCATGTCTCCTTTCTTAAATAAAAAAAAAAAATAACAAAGTTAAAAAAAAATGTGCCACCCAAAATGGAACTAAGGAGTCCCATGAGCTAGGAAAGGTCTCACCAGATTATTGTAACTAGAAGGTTAACATTCCAGGCCTGGCATCTATAGACAGAGTCCAAACTAAAACATGTCAGGATGGTACTGGGTGCATTGATGTGGCTGAGAACAGCAGATGCAGCATCAAATGGTATGGATCAAGAGAAGCATGAAGGAAAATGAGCAAAGTCATAGAGCTTCCAGGACTGGAAGAAATTCTGATTTTTTTTCAGAGAATAAGGAAGGCTCCTTTCTTCCTTAGAGTTTAAGAATGTAATATATTAATATTTATTATTATTATTATTATTATTATTGTAACCAAGTTATTTGGGAACTTGGTTTATTTAGAAAATTCCATGGTTAGGATTCACGGTACCATACAAAACCTACCGTGTTGATTGTCATTTAATGCTATTTAAAAATAATTATATCTTGGGTTCTGACAGAACTGGTTGCTTCTGGTTTCCCTGATCTAGGATTATAGATGATTTAAATTTCAAAAAATGTATATTAGAAGTACATTAACAACTTAATCCCAGTGCCAGAATTCAATCAGTCTGCAAATTTGAGATCTTAAGTGCTTAGATTAAAGGAATATATACTCAAACTAAAATCTATGCATTCAAAAACTCAAGACATTCTGTCTATTTTCCCTCTCAGTCATATTGATGGGATTTACAGTTAATGGTATTTATATATTTTCCTTTTATCTGGGAGTTACTATCTGCCCTGATCCAATTTTCTAGTCCTATTCCCAGCTCTGACATGATCTTCCCAGGCTATACTTTTAGCTTACTTGAATGTTGGCTGTCAGGCTCACACAAAAATTACTGAAGTCATGGACCACTTGGAATATACCTATATAAATATAAATATAAAACTGACTTCCTAGCTTCTTCCCACAAGAAGACCCTTAATTCCATTTACTCTATGTTTATCTTTAGATTCCTGTTTATTAAACAATTTTTATGCTTTATATTTTACTGCATTTAGTCACCAAGTTGCAGGTGCTATGATTATGATATCCTGATCTCCCTGGAAAGATAATCTCACCAATGTATCTTGGAACTTCACCTCCCCCTGAGTCCTATCCCATCAAGGAAAGATAAAAATAATCTGGAGATATGGATTGACCTGCCAATACCCATGTCCGGTGGAGAAGCAATAATAGAATCCAGACCTTCCACCTTCTGCACCCCATTAAGAATTTTGATCCAGAGAGATAAAGATTAGTGAACTTTCCTGTCTATGGGGATGGGATACAGAACCTTAGTGGTAAGAACTGTATGGATTGTACCCCTCTTATCCTACAATCTTGTCAATAATTATTAATTCACTCATTAGGGTAAAGAAGTGACAGAACCAGTTATTGGATTTTCTCAGTCTTCATAGCATTTTGTCTAGAATGATAAATACCAATAAGATATATATGATTAAATTCAATCTGTAGAGTTAAAAAAATTAAATTAATAAAATTTTGTTTTTCATTCTTTATATTTATTTCTAAAAATGTATTTATTTGGGCCCAGGCATGGCACAACCAGTAAAGTGTACAAGTTACCATCTATGAGGACCTGGGTTTGAGCCCCCAGGTCCCACCTTCAGGTGAGAAACTTCATAAGCACTGGAACAGGATGCAGATGTTTCTCCTTCTGTGTCCTTTTCTCTCTTGTGCCCTATTTCTGTCTTTGTCATAATTTAAATTATTTACTTAAGGAGAGAGAGAAGAGACAGTAATGCTTCTATCAACGATATTCAGTGACAATATTGAAATGTTGGTCTCACACACATAAAATGTTTACTCTTCTTAGTCACTGTCTCATATTTATTCTGTTGGTATATTGTTATTATCATATATATTCATATATATTGTAGAAAGCGATTTATTTGAAAGGTAAATGTTGAATTCAGTGTATTATTAAATATATATACAAAGCATTGATATTCGTAAGCATAAACCAATTTATGGTTACAAATAACTTTGTTTCTTTCAAAAATATGCAGGACACAGAAAGTGATGTTCTAAATTCTGCACATTTGAAATTTAAATGATGTAGAAAATTGTATTTATATCTTCAGTTTATCTTACTAATGTCATATGGCCTTTGGTATAAATAGTTTCTTGATGAAATTTATCCCAGGGTATTTCATTAAAACATTTTGATGAAATTGGAGAAGACTTATTTTTAAAGCACAACTAATATCTTAGGAAATGTAAGAGTTATCCATATATAATAACATGGTAATGCATATGTACAATACAACTTACAATGTGAAACATGTTGCTATGTCACCTGTTTATTTTTAATTTTTTTGTTCTTTCTTTATTTTTTGGATAGAAACAGCCTGAAATCAAGAAGGAAAGGGAGTAGAGAGGGAAAGAGAGAGACACCTGCAGCACTGCTCCAGCACTTGCGAAGCTTTCCCCCTGCAGATGGGGACCAGGGGCTCGAACCTGGGTCCTTGTGCACTGTAACAGGCACTCAACCAGGTGCGACACCACCTGGCCCCATCAGCCTGTTTAATATGTTTAATATACCATTATCACTAATATGTTGTTACTAGTCTGGACTAAAGATTTACAAATGCTGATATTCAAAATGATGATACTTGAGAAGTAATTTATTATTCATGATCCTAAACTCAGATTTATTGGATATTCAGGAGACAATCGGTAAGCAGGATCTATGATTGGGTGCTGAAACATGGGTAGAATACTGTAGTTGGATATAGGACTGGGAGGAGATGAACCTCCAAAATATTTGAAAAATAGTAAATTCTGACTCTGATCATCCATATTTTCATTTACACACAATATTAATATATTTCCTTGCAAATATACATGAGGATAGTCCTTTCAACATAGAATCTACAAATTTCCACCTTCTCTGACCCATCTTGGACAGAGCTAGAAGGAAGTATGTTAAGTCAGCTAAGTCAGAAAGATAAAAATGAGTATGGGATGATCCCACTCATCAACAGAAGTTGATTAAGAAGATCTGAAAGGGAAACTAAAAGCAGGACCTGACCAAATTATAAGTAGGGCACCAAAGTAAAAACCCTGTGGTGAGGGGTAGACATGCAGCTTCCTGAGCCAGTGGGGGGGTGGGAGTAGGTGGGAGGGATGGGTCACAGTCTTTTTGGTGGTGGGAATGGTGTTTATGTACACTCCTAGTAAAGTGTAGTCATATAAATCACTAGTTAATTAATATGAGAGGGGGAAAATTAATTGTATGTCTCGAAGTTTTAAAAACACAGACTGAGTCTTTTTAATATATAGGCTGTGTATTTGATATGCGGACTCTCTCAAAAGCCTAGACCAAGAAGATCAGAAGCAACCAATAGCACAGCTATATACAAGATACTGGGTACTGCACAGCAAACCTTAACAAAAGGGCGTTTTCAAAGTTAAACCAATTACCAAATAATGTGATGATGACATTAACCATCGATTGTCTTTTTGAACCCTAAGACAGCAGGAACCTCACATCTCCACTATAGAGCCTCTACTTCCCCCAGTCCTGGAACCATTGGATAGGGCCCACTTTCCCGTATGCCTCTCCCAATCCATATCAAATAATATTGCATCTGCCAATTGCAACCTAATCAACACAATGATTGCCACCTCAACATGCTTTAGCTCAGACTGTGTCCAGAGACTTCACGTGTGGAATGACTACCCTTCAGATTCATTACTCGGGTGAGACCTTTCCTTTCATAGTATTCTCTAATTCCATCCCAGGTGGTTCACTTTCTAACAAAGTCCCAAAACCTAGATGTACACCAGTTTCTGTGAGAGAGAGCATATGTTCACACCTATCCATAAACTACTGCAAAATATATACCTGAAAGCAGAAGTACACTAGAGTTTGCAGTGAGTACCCCCCTAACACTTCCTCTCCACTATTCCAAGCTTTGGGTCCATGATTGCTCAACAATTTGTTTGTCTTTGTATATTAACTCTCTTTTCAGTCACCAGGTTCCAGATGCCATCAGGATGCTGGCCAGGCTTCCCTGGAATGAAGACCCCACCCATATGTCCTGGAGCTCAGCTTCCCCAGAGACCCACCCTACTAGGGAAAGAGAGAGGCAGACTGGGAGTATGGACTGACCTGTCAACGCCCATGTTCAGCAGGGAAACAATTACAGAAGCCAGACCTTCCACCTTCTGCAACCCACAATGACCCTGGGTCCATGCTCCCAGAGGGATAGAGAATGGGAAAGCTATCTGGGGAGGGGATGGAATATGGAGATTGGGTGGTGGGAATTGTGTGGAGTTGTACCCCTCCTACCCTATGGATTTGTTAATTTATCCTTTCTTAAATAAAAAATATAATAAGATAATAAAAAAAGAATCTACAAATTTGATATATTGTGATGATTTTTAAATTGGCTGTAGAATTAGCTCTTGTGCACTGGTCCTTGTATATGGTAATATGTGACCTTTATGTGATACTGCTGGGATCCCTTTTTCCTCCCCTTTCCTCCCCTTCCCTCCCTTCTCCTCCCCTTCCCTTCCCTATCCCTCCCCACCCCTCACCTCCCCCCTCCCCTTCCCTCCCCTTCCCACCCCTTCCCTTCCCACCCCTTCCCTTCCCTTCCCTTCCCTTCCCTTCCCTTCCCTTCCCTTCCCTTCCCTTCCCTTCCCTTCCCTTCCCTTCCCTTCCCTTCCCATCTTTCCCTTCCCTTCCCTTCCCTTCCCTTCCCTTCCCTTCCCTTCCCTTCCCTTCCCTTCCCTTCCCTTCCCTTCCCTTCCCTTCCCTTCCCATCTTTCCCTTCCCTTCCCTCCCTTTCCCTTCCCTTCCTTTTCCCTTCCTTTTCCCTTCCCTTCCTTTTCCCTTCCTTTTCCCTTCCCTTCCCTTCCCTTCCCTTCCCTCCCCTCCCCTCCCCTCCCCTCCCCTTCCCTTCTCTCCCGTTCCCTCCCCTCCCGTTCCCTCCCCTCCCGTTCCCTCCCCTCCCCTCCCCTCCCCTTCCCTTCCCTTCCCTTCCCTTCCCTTCCTTACTGTTGTTTTAGGATTGGTGTCTGCACTATAATTGTACTATTTCACACAGCATTTTCTTTTCCTTTTTTCTCTTTGATTTGATAGAAGGAGAGAGAGAGAGAAAAAAATCTTCCTCATTGTTCTGCCCCTTATGAAGCTCCCCCAATATGGCAGAACTGGGTACTTAAACCTGGTCCTTGCACATGGTAACCCTATAAAAAAATCTCTTATTTCTACTACTGAAATCTACACTTACAATATATCTTCAGAATAACCAGGTGCTGACATAAATTCATGATCTTTCAATCATGCATTCTTGAAATAATGAATGTACATATGCACACATATTTCTTCTGTATCACATCTTACAACTGCATTGATTCACTGAGCATTCCAGAAAGTTATCTTTAGAGAAACCTTGAAAAAAATGTTCGTTTCCTGAAAAATAATCTTTTCCATGCATCCTCTCCCCTTAGGTAATCTGAACCAAGAAAGAAGGTCAGTTAGTAAGGAAATAACATTATTATTATTTTTTAAAGCCTTGTTATACCCTACAGCTGTTTCATGGGAAAACTTTACTAGGAAATGAATTAATATTTTGTAGTTTGCAGCTTCAAATTCTCTTTTTTAGTATTGTTAATATGCTACTGGCTATGGGCAGTGGAGTTTACGTTCTGTAAATTATATTTTATATCATCTCCTAGGGGCTCTTTGTCTTGCTTTTCATTTACTACACCAGTACATTATTTGGCTTCATGTAAGAACTTGAACATTATTCTGTTGTTCACTTTCAACTGCTAAAATACTTTTGATCAATACAACTTGCAGAAAAAAATAGGTCATAAAAGCAAAGTCTTTAATAGAACATTTTTTCATTACTAAAACTTTCTGTGCAAGCCATGAAAACCAAAGGCCTTGGCCCTGTCTCTCCCTTTAAGTATCTGCAATGTGACTTTTTTATTACTATTAAGTAGAAACTATATATGTACACTTCATTCATCCTTGAAGAAACACATAGAGTTTGAAGTTATTTAATGCTATCATATAAATTTCTATACAGGTATTTCTAGTTGCAACCAGAAGTGTGTAAAATAATGGGGCAGAGCTAACGGCTTGATTTAGTGTCTTCTCCCAGAAACATCTCTGCCTTTTGCAGGAAGCTTAGATTCAAAAAATAGAAAACACAAAAGAAAGTTCTATATGTCTATGAAAATATGTGAGGAAAAATTATTTTTGGTTTTTCACACATGGACCTTATAAAATTATATAATGCAATGGCATTTTAATAACATTTTAAAATATATGAAATGTATCAAAAACCTTGAGAACGAACTCAGTTAATGGAAGATATAATTTAAAGACTCTCAGGAAACTTAACACTGTTAGATTTCTTTCTTCTGTAGGAAAACATTAAACATCAAAATCTTCCATAATTCTATCCAGTAAAATATATCAAATTGTGAAGGCAATAATGTCTTTACTCTTTCAATTCTTGAGACAGAAAGACAGGACTTGGGATTTGGATGCTCTGATACTGAAGTAATTTTTCTTCAAAAATATATTCAGAATCAGGGATAGTAAGGGCCCACATACTGAAATAAACTTTGTATAATAAATTATTACTAACAGTTTTTTTTCGCTCTCTGCTTAAGCAACATCTTAAATGGGTCCTTGTTCACATTCTATTCTTGTTAAGATTATTAGTTTAAGAAGACAGGATGTCATGTAATTCATCAATGAATCATCAGTTTAGATTGTTTCAGCTTTGTCTTCATTGTACATAAACTGAGTGAAAAAAATCTATTTTTAATATTTTTATATTTATTTATTTTTCCTTTTGTTGCCCTTGTTTCTCATTTTGTTGTAGTTATTATTGATGTTGTCGTTGTTGTATAGGACAGAGAGAAATGTAGAGAGGAGGAGAAGACAGAGAGGGGGAGAGAAAGATAGACACCTGCAGACCTGCTTCCCTGCCTGTGAAACGACTCCCCTGCAGGTGGGGAGCCAAGGGCTCAAAATGGGATCCTTACAGCAGTCATTGTGCTTTGCACCACGTGCGCTTAATCCCCTGCGCTATCTCCAGATTGCCGAAACAAATCTGTTTTTAAAGTGCATTTTATCAGATTCATTTTTTGCCACCAGAATTATCTCTTGGGCTCAATGCTTGTGCCACTCCACTGTTCCCAGCAGCCCTTCTTTTTTTCTTTCTAAATAGAGTGAGAGATAACTATAGCACAGCTCCACCACTTGTGAAGTCACCACATACTCTGATAAAATTCTGTGTCCTGCCCTCTCTCCCATAATCCTCATGCCTCTCACAAAATCTAAGAGACAATTTGTTTACTATTTTTTTTCCGAAGTTCATTTTGCATTAGTTACCTGTATTTCACATATGAGTGAAACCTTTTAGTGTTCATCTTTATCACTTTACTTATTTCACTTATCCATTTTGTTGCAGGGAAAAAGTTTGAGGTTTTAAAATATTGTTTCATAACCAGCTGGCTCTTGAACTTACATGAAATTTCTCTTTTTAATTTTAATTATTTTATTACCACCAGGTTTATTGTTGGGGCTTGGAGTCTGCAGAATGAATCCACACTTCTTGGTGGGCCATTTTTTTCTCTTTTTTAAATTTTATTTGATAGGACAGAGAGAAATTAAGATAGGAGGGGGAAATAGGAAAAGAAAAATATAGATACTTGCAGACCTGCTTCTCCATTTGTGAATTGCTTCCCTGTAGGCTGGGACCAGGGGCTCGAACCTGAGTCACTATGAGTACGCTCAACCTGGTGTGCCATCACCCTTGACCTACAGAACATTTATAGGAAGCCACACTTTATGATTTCAACATTTAATTGTTTGCCACCAGCACTACCAGAGGGATTTTATGTGTATTTTTAATTGATGTTATGGTTTTATTTTCCTTTATCAAGATAATGTTAGTTTACAATACTGTATAACTTTTAAAGGAACAGTTTCACCTCTCTTCAAACTGTGTTGCCACAGCATGCTCATCAACAACCTATCGATCTCTCTGCCCTGCAGCTCACTGAGCCCTCTTCCTCCAGCTCTCATCCTTTGCTACCCTCAGCGCTATGTCAAGAGTCTCAGGGTTGGTTTTCATTTGCTTCATCTAATCGTTTTTCTGGTTTCTTTATATAAATAAGAAAACACTGCATTTTTATAAGAAAATTTGAAAAGTGAGAACTTCTTCCTACCAAACAACATTAATTTGCTTGTCAGAAAGTCTATGTATCACTATGATTATTCAAAGATTACATCAAATGACATGCCCCCCAGCCCCATTTTATTGGGAGGTTTATAGTTTATAGTGTAGTTGTTGACATGGGTTGGATTTCTCATATCTCTGTGGTTGCTTTCTGCAGAAAACATTCCCAAATTTGTTCCTTTTGCATCAAGACCTTCTTCAGCCCCTCCTTTTCCCTCCTTCTCCAGTGTCTTTTACTTAGGTGCAGTACATCTTACTGAATTCAATTTTCACCTTATATTTTCATTCATTCATTCATTCATTCATTCATTCATTTACTTATTTGTTTTATAAATGAAAACATTGACAAAAATCATAGGATAAGAGGGGTACAACTTCACACAGTTCCCACCACCAGCTCTCCTATTCCATCCCCTCCCCTGATAGCTTTCCTGTTCTTTATCCCTCTGGGAGTATGGACCCAATTCCATTGTGGGATGGAGAAGGTGCAAGGTCTGGATTCTGTAATTGCTTCCCCACTGAAAATAGGCATTGACAGCTTGATCCATACTCCCAGCCTGCTTCTCTCTTTCACTAGTAGGGTGGGGCTCTGGGGAAGCAGAGCTCCAGGACACATCGGTGGGGTCCTCTGTCCAGGGAATTCTGGTTGGTATCATGCTAGCATCTGGAACCTGGTGGCTGAAAAGAGAGTTAATATGCTAAGCCAAACAAATTGTTGGCTAAACATGAACCTAAATGCTGGAATAGTGCAGATTAAGAATTGGGGGAGATCTCTGTTTTGTAGATAGCTAGTGGGCATATTTTAGTTAAATTCCAAAAGGCCTGTTTTGTTGTTGTTGTTGTTGTTGTTGTTTTGTTTTGTTTTCCCTGAACCTGAAATCTGATATGCAGGTGGATCCAAGTTATTGTCTGGGAAGATGATGTCATGGCTGGAACAGGAACAGAAAGCTGGATCAGGGAAGAGAGTAGCTCCCTAATTTGGGAAAGGGGTATAAATATTGTTGACTGTAAATCCCATCAATTTGATTTGGTCTGGATTCCATATTCAGCTTAGGAGCCTATGTGACCTCTGCATCCCTCTAGATCTGAGCTCACATGCTGTGGTCATGAGTAGAACATTTCATGCTGCTCCAATATAAACCCATCTTCCTCAGGTGTAGCATAGAGTATGTTGTCCATCCTCCTTTCAGAGGATGGAATTCTCTACCGTTGTAGGACAAAGTCCTATGGGGGGCCCACAAAAGGGTCTATTTTGTTGTTCTTGATAGAGATAACCAGTAACAATGGAGAAAGGGATTTATTTGAGGTCTAGGCCCATTAAGTCTGTTTGGGAATCTCAGGACTCCCTGACTAGAGCTCCAGTTTATGGGGTGGCCTGATAGTGACTAAAGAGTCATCATTAAAGTATGCCAGACTCTTCACCTTATATAGTTTTTGCAGTCCTTACTTTGCTAAGGTTAGCTTTGGAGTGAGTGAGAGAACTGTAATAGAAAGTAGGTGAGGAGGGTATCTAAATCTAATTAGATACTATTTCATTAGGAATGTTATACTGACTCACTGCAGACTATTGTGTACTTTTGTTTTCAGGTATATATTTTGCTCTACTTTATGGATACATGTGAACATATGCTCTATCTCATAGGACCTGTTCTTTATCTAGGTTTTGGGACTTTGTTAGTAAGTGAACCTCCTGGAATGGAATTAGAGACTACTGTGAATGTAAAGGTCTCACCTCAATAATGAGGGTGAATGGTTGACATTCCACGCCTGATGTCTCTGGACATAGTCTGAAGTGAAGCATGCTGAGGTGACACTCTTTGCATTGATTAAGTTGAGAGATCGGTGGATGTGATATCACTTGGTATGAGTTGAGAGAAGCATGCAGGAAAGTAAGTCCCACCCCAAAGGTTCCAGGACTGGGAAAATATAGGCTCTATAGAGGAAGCAGGAATTTACTTGTATTTTAGGGTTTACGAAGGCAATACATAGTTATTGCTGTAATCAAATTATTTGGCAATTGGGTTAACTTTGAAATATCCCTTTGTTAGGATTTACTGTATCATACACAACATCACTGTAATTTATGTCCTTTGACTATTTGTATGTAGCTGTGCCACCAGTTGCTTCTGTTCTCCCTGGTCTAGGCTTTTGAGAGAGTCAACATATCAAAGACTCAGCCTATGTAATAAAAAGACTCAGCCTGTCCTTTAAAAAGTTTGAGACATACAATCAATTTTTGCCCTCTCATATTAATCAAATAGTGATTTATATGACTACACATTAATAGGAGTATACATAAACAACAGTTCCACCGCCAAAAGACTGTGTCCCATCCCATCTCCCCCCTAACTCCTGTCACCCAAGGATGCCAAACATCTACCCTCACTCTCACCCACGGTTTTTACTTTGGTGCCCTACTCCAGATTCAGTCAAATTCTGCTTTATCGTTTCCCTTTCTGCTCTTCTTTCTCAACTTCTTCTTCTGAGTGGGATCGTCTCATTCTCATCTTTATCTTGTGTCCTTGTTGAAGTTACTGCCTTTGCTTCATCTGTGATGGAACTGGAAGGCATTATCCTAAATGAAATGAGTTATAAAAGAAAAGGACAAATCCCAGCTGATCTCACTTATAGGTACCATGTAAGCAATCACCTGCTTTTTTTTTCCTTCAGGCAGTAGCAGCCCCATTCCTCGTCCTTTAGCTCCATATCCAGGTATTCAGGAAAGAAAATGATCTGTGGGGAGCTGCTTTAGTTTCTTTCTTTACAAATAACCATCCTAGTAAATAGTAATTCTTTTCAACCTTCATCTACTCCTACTTTTTTATTCATTGTTGACATCAGCATGTAGGTATTTCAGCTGAACATGTAATAGTCATATCTTTTTTTTTAATGTGTCCAGAGTCTGACACCTATGTGCTTTTATCCACACAGATATAAGATGACAGACAGGAGAGATATCATATAGTTGGAGCTTCCTCTAGAACCACACTACATCCTATATATTGTTGGGTCTCAAACATAGGCAATTAATAAGTTGATATATGATGAGAAAGTTATAGTGAACTTTCTCTCCATTTCTATATTTTTTTTAATATCTAAACTGCCCTCTATACAACCAATAGTAGGTTACTCTGACTTGACTACACTTTTAGCATGACTACACTTGTTTTTGAGCAGCTTTTTTATTTTTTTAATTTTTGTTTTTATCATTTCACTGTGAGGTAAAAGGTTTATAGTACAGTTGTTGACACCAGTGTACAATTTCTCATTTTCCTGTGATATGCATCTGCTAAACACTATCATCCTAAATATAGGTCCTTTTCCACTGTCATCCATAAGAAATTCAAACACTTCCAGCCCCTCTGCATCTCCCTTTGTGCTTTCCTTCTCCAGAGTTTGTTGCTCTGCTGTAATATACTAAAGTCAGACAAGTTTTACTTTATGCTCTCCCTTTCTGTCCTTGTTTCTTAAATTCTGCCTATAAATGAGATCATACAGTATTTGTCTTCTTTTTTTGTTTTTATGTTATTATCTCACTTAATGTTATTACATCAAGCTTCATCCAAGGTGAGGCAAAAGGGATAGCTTCATAATTTTTAACAACTGAGTACCATTTAATTATGCACACGACCATAACTTTCTTAGTCACTCATCTGTCATTGGACATTAGGTTGCTTTCAAATGTATTACAAATTGTGCTACTATTAAAATAGGTGTACTTAGATCTCTGGCTAGGGGACACATTTTCATTTCTACTAGTAGTGTATAAGGGTTCCATTACTCTCATGACTTCCCCAACATTTGTTGTTTCTGACCTTTCTAACTTGATGCTCTCAAGGATATAGATTGGTATCTCATTGTTGTCTTTATTTGCATTTATCTAATGATCAGTAACTTAAAGCAATTTTTTTCATATATTGGTGGCTCTTTCATATATTTAATCCCTTCTTTTGTGAAGATTCTGTTCATATCCTCTCCATTTTTCAATAGGTCACTTATTTTGTTGTTGTTATTGCTGCTGCTGAATTTGGTGTGTTCTCAATGTATTTTTATTAGTAGTACTTTTTCTAATATATGAACACTAGAATAGAGTTAAAAGGCCAGAAATAAACCCAACATATACACCCATGTAATTTTTGATAGGATAGTCCCAAAACTTAAATTAAGAGAGTCTCTCCAGTATGTGGTTTTATGAAAGTTGTGTTGAAACATGCACAAGAATCAAACAGGACCACTACATATCACTATGTACAAATGAAAGCTTCACATGGATCAAAGATTTGTATGTTAGAACAGAAACCATCAAATATTTAGAGGAAAAGATTGGAAGAACTCTTTTTGATCTAAGATTTAAAGGTATCTTCAATGAGTCAAGTCCAATAACAAGAAAAAGTAAAGCAAAAACAAAAATAAACCAGTTGGACTACATCAAACTAAAAACTTTCTACACAGCAAAAGGAAGTACTACCAAAACAGAGAGACTTTTTATGGATTGGAAAACAAGTGACTTCTTATTTTATGCCTCAGTTGTCCAAATCTCACCTTTTATTTATTTTTATTTTTAAAATATTTAATTAATTTATTTGTTCATTGGATAGAGGGGGGAAGAGGGGGAAGGGCTGGATTCTGTAACTGCATTTCTGCTGAACATGGGTGTTGGCAAGTCGATCCATACTCCCAGCTTGTATATATGTATATTATATAAATCTTTGACAGAGGGGGTGGCTGGTATATATGGTATTTCTTTCTTTCTTTCTTTTTAATACTTTGCCAGAGAATCTGGAGTCTCACACATGTTTATTATTACTGAATTGGCTAATTTTTTTTCCATTTTGAAAGGAGAAGAAGACAGAGATAATAAAAGGGAGACAATGGGAGGCAGAATAAGATAAAAAAAGCAAAATATAGCACAGCTATATACAAGATACTGGGTACTTTCCAGCAAACCATAACAAAGGGACTTTTCAAAGTTAACCCAATTAACAAATAATGTGATGATAATATTAACTATTGATTGTCTTTTTGAACCCTAAGACAGCAGGAACCTCACATCTTCACTATAGAGCCCCTACTTCCCCCAGTCCTGGAACCCTTGGATAGGGCCCACTTTCCCGTATGCATCTCCCAATCCAAACCAAATAATATTGCATCCGCCGATCACAACCTGACCAAAGCAACGATTGCCACCTCAACATGCTTCACCTCAGACTGCATCCAGAGACTTCACGTGTGGAATGACAACCCTTCAGCTTCATTACTCGGTGAGACCTTTCCTTTCATAGTATACTCTAATTTCATCTCAGGTAGTTCACTTTCTAACAAAGTCCCATAACCTAGATATACACCAGTTTCTGTGAGAGAGAGCTTATGTGCACACATATCCATAAACTACTGCAAAATATATACCTGAAAGCAGGATTACACTAGAGTTTGCAGTGAGTACCTCCCTAACACTTCCTCTCCACTATTCCAAGCTTGGGATCCATGATTGCTCAACAAATTATTTGGCTTCATATGTTAACTCTCTTTTCAATCACCAGGTTCCAGATGCCACCAGGATGCTGGCTAGGCTTCCCTGGATTGAAGACCCCACCAATGCGTCCTGGAGCTCAGCTTCCCCAGAGACCCACCCTACTAGGGAAAGAGAGAGGCAGACTGGGGGTATGGACCGACCAGTCAACGCCCATGTTCAGCGGGGAAGCAATTACAGAAGCCAGACCTTCTACCTTCTGGGTGACCCTGGGTCCATGCTCCCAGAGGGATAGAGAATGGGAAAGCTACCATGGGAGGGGGTGGGTTATGGGGATTGGGTGTTGGGAATTGTGTGGAGTTGTACCCCTCCTACCTTATGCTTTTGTTCACTAATCCTTTCTTAAATAAAAAATTTAAAAAAATTAAAAAAAAAAAAGAGCAAAATATCACATCACTATCTGTGGTGCCAGGATTAAACTCATACTTGTGTGAGAAGGGGTATTTCACTACAGAATCACTTCTTCCACTATAGAATTGCTACTTCTTATAAATCATTTAACATTATTGACTTAACAATTATTACATGAAACATTTGGACAAAAATAAAAGTATTTTAAAAGAAAAAACAGGCAATGGCAAATAAAAGAAGAAATTTACATCTCACTGGACATTTTTTTTAAGTTCTAGACATTGGGATATATATTTATCTTCTTTATTCCTTTTGACAAACCCACACTTAAATTGTTTGTTTAAGGTTGTATATTTAGCAAAAAATGCCTGAACTCTCAACCCATACAATAAGATTCTGAGTGTCCTCCATGAGAATCATGACACTGCATTTTACCCCATCTATAAAACAAATACTTGCTAAAGAGAACAGTTGCCTTAGATATCCAAGCGACAAAGTAGACTAGAAAAGTTAGCAAGATTGTTAAGTATTTGACTTTTGTCTTAAAATGGTGATATGAATTTGAAATAATGAAGGCTATTGAGGACATATTTAAAAGTGTGTGTGTGTGTGTGTGTGTGTGTGTGTGTGTGTCTACAGAGAGAAAAAGACTGATCAAAGTATTAAAATATTGGAGATAAAATACTACAAAGTAGATAGTCTCCCCTAAATTGTTGATCTGTTAATATGCAAAGTTGCTTTAAAACATAAAGTTCTACCTGGAAATGTATATAAAAAAGACAGAGACTATATTGGGCTAGTGAAGTAGCTTACTTGGGAAGTATGCTGTTTCGCCTTGCATGCAGTCCAGGTTTCTGCTCAGTTTCTACCACATTGAGAGAAGCTTTGTTTCTTTATTCTCTCTCTCATATATGTATTTATAAACATATCATAAATATATATATACATATATATATTTAAAATGGCTCCTGTGCTAAATATGAATATATATATACCCTAGGTTAGATCAATGGAGTAAACAGCTAATGGTATTTATATACTTTACTCATGTTTGGTAGCTACTCTCTGCCATAATTCAGCTTTCTAGATCTATTGTCAACTCTGAAACCCTATCTCCAGATAACATTTTTGTCCAATTCCACATTAGTTATCAAATTCAAGAAAAACTATGAAAGTCACGGGCCCTTTGGGAGATACCTAAAATAGACTTTGTAGCTTATTCCCACCAGAAGACCCTTAATTTCATCTGCTCTATTTCTACCTCTGGGTTCTTGTTTATTAAAATTTTGTCCTGAGATGTTTCCAGAGGCAGGTCTATGGAGCAGCAGCAGCTGTGTTTCTCTCCTCTCCTCTCCTGGGTCAACTAGGAATACCAAAGGAGACCACCTGAGACTGCAACAAGGCAGAACTAGAATGACTTCAGGAACCCACCAAACCACCAGTGAATGTGAACACATATGGCTCCTGAACAGGGAAGTGCCTAAGGAGAAACTGAACAGTCTGGCAGTTTACCAGTTGAGGCACCACCTCCTCTGGTCTATTTTACCAACAAAAAGACTGATGAAGGGAGGAAAGGACTACCCTAAGACTCACCAAATGCAACTGTGATTCCCCATTGTTAGTATCCTCAGAGGCTAGAGCAGCAGGGGGAAGGTCCTTTGCTGACATCTAGGAACAGAGAACTGACCAGGAAACTCAGGAGAAGAGTTACATCTCAGTGGCCTAGCAGTGAGAGCCTTTCCACTTTGTTGTCCTGATGAGAACATAGTGAATAATTGCCTCAGAAACTAAACTATAAACAGGACTTGTTTAGAAACTCACAGGGCTCACCAGTGCTGCCTGACTTGGCAGAGAAGCTGAATTGAGCCTGGAGCTTTGGATCCTTGGGGTGTGAGAGTCCCTTTGCATAACCACTGGATTATCTCTACCCCACCCTGCTTTATATCTCGGTCAGGAGTGAGGGATTAAGATAAGAAGCCTACTTATAGTTTAAAAGCCCTCAGGCTACCATAGCCTACAGGGAAGAAAAAGAATAAAAGAAGATTTTAACAGCTTCTGTGCTCCAATTCATGGATTGAAATAATATTGAAACAACTGTTAATTTCCACAGCTGTGAACTCTTTAAGTACCTTACTTACACAAGTACCTTACTTACACACAAGTCAATCCAGGCAAGAGTGATCAGTAATTTGAAAAGTACTGAGAGAGGGACCTCATAACATGCTATATAGAATGGCTAAATCAACAAGAAGAAATATTGGAGAAATGAATAGGGACAAGAGTCCAGCTAAAAGCCCCCCCAAAGGTGAAGCACAAAATAATGAAGTCAACATGCAAACACTACTTAAGGAAATAATCACAGGAGTGAGTAAAGAGTTTGAAAGAATTGTCATCAGAAATACAGAAACAACAAATGAGACTCTGAAAAAAAACACTAATTACCTCAAGGTTATTAGAGAGCTGAAAGCTGAAATAGCTGAACTAAGAATGCTACTAGCTAACAAGCTAAAACAGTATCAAAGCAGTTTAACAAAAAAAGGTGAATTAACTCAGACTTAAAGACACCAAGACACATCCTATTTAGAATGGAAAGGAATAAGGATAAAGAAAGGATCCCGAAGGCTGCAAGAGAAAAACAGAATCACCTACAGAGGAAAACCCATAAGATTAGCAGCAGACTTCTCTACACAAACATTACAGGCCAGAAGAGAATGGCAAGATATCTATGGAGTGCTCAATGAGAAAGGCTTTCAATCAAGACTACTCTATCCTACTAGACTGAATGGAAGCATAAAAACTGTTGTTAAAATTCCGGACGGCTCCAGCCTGCAGGGCTAGCTTCACGGGCGGGTAACAGAGACACGGAGACAACGGCTGGGCAGGGAAGCTGTATTTCTTTATTCAGGAACAACGATTCATAAACTAAAACAAACTAATCACCAAACAGAACTCTGCTGTCTCTTTGAGGCGGCACAAGCACTCTCTCTTACTCTGGAACTCAGAAACTCTCCAACCCTGGGATTCTCTAACTCTGTCACTCTCGAACTCTGGCGGGGTCCCTAGGGGCAGGGCCAAGCGGGCCCGCGAAATTAACTGGACTGATCTAATTCTCTTGGCGGGAGAGGGCTAGAACAAACCAATGTAAAGCATACGACAATTCCCCCTTTTATTTTTAACTAAATCCATCAACCTCTGGGTTATGGGCCCAGCACGCTTCCGCTGCGCGGAAACCTCAGACAAGTAACAGTTGAAAGAATCAACTATCGCCAAGCCTGCCCTGAAAGAAGTTCTGAACAATCAGACCACTATAAATTCCCCCTGCCTCTTCCCTCTCTTCCCATTATATATAATGAAAGTTGAATTCCATACACAAATATATGATCAAAGTCCTTCACTACTAAGAGGGAAATTGAGAACTGAAGATGGTACCAGTAATAGAACTTCTGTCTCTGGTGTGCTTCAACTTTATTCACCTGTATTACATGGGTATTTTCTTACTTATATGGTACCAAAGACTCTTCCAAGTAGTTTCTGAATTTTCCTCAGGAACACTTGATCTTCTTGTAATTATATATTCTGTACATCTGTGAGAGGAAGGAAAATTCAGGGGCCTCACCTGCCATCATGTTAATGTCACACTTGATTTATCCACTTTAAAGAGCTTGAGAATAGAAATCATAGTTTTTCCCTTCAAAAATAAATGGGAACTGGTGATAGTTCCCCAGGTAGAGAACATTTTTGAGGATTTGGATTCAAGCTCCCATCCTCACCTGCAGGGTGAAGCTTCACCAGTAGTGCAGTAGTGCAACAAGTGCCTCTCATTCTCTTTGTATCTCACCTTATATTAAAAAAGAAAAAAAATGCCTATCAGACATGTGGATTCATGTAGGCACCAAGTTCCAGTGATAACTCTGGAGACAATATAATTATGAAAGTATTAATTTAACTTAGATTCATTAATAAGCATTAAAATGGAGGTCAAAGACATAGCTCACTTGGCAAAGCACATACTTGGCTATGTGCCACCCAGATTTGAGCCCAGGCATGATGTAAAAATTGTTATGCCACAGTAGGAGTCTCTGTTGCTCTTTTTCTCTCCTCTCTAACTGTATGAAAAGCGACTTGGTAAAATTACATGTCAGGGACACACACACACATTAAAAAAGAACAATAAATTGCCTAGCAAGACAACAATTAAATGTTATTTTTTTCTATAGAATCTATATTTAGGGGGCCAACCAGTGGCAGACCAGGTTAAGTGTACATTATCATCTTGCACAAGAACCAGAGTTTGGAGCCCCCACTCCCCTCCTGCAGGAGGTCTGTTTCAGGAGTGGTGAAATAGGTCTGCAAGTGTCTATATTTGTTTTCCTCTCTCAACCTCCCCCCGCCTCATTTCTCTCTTTCCTGTCAAATTAAAAAAAAAAAGAAAATGGCTGCCATGAGCCATAAATTAGCCGTGGAAGCACCGAGTCTCATTAATAACCCTGATAGCAAAATAAATAAATAAATAAAAACTAGTCTATATGTATCTAAGACTCATTAAATTTGATAATGTGGAAGCATTTTATATTAATATACTTTAATTTTTTGAATCCAGTATTCTTTATTTGTATTGAGTAAATAAAATAGTCTATTTCATTTATTTATTTTTATCATGGCCAGAGCTTTATTGTATCAGGCTGACTTTTTGATAGGAATAGAGGGGAAGACACCACACCACTGAAGCTGTCAGCAATGCTGTGGGGGGCAACTCTGAACCTGAGCCATGGGCATGGCAAAGCAGTCACACTATCCAGATGGCTACTTTGTCCCATTAACAATCTGTTTTTAAGTGGCTTGAATTATGGTGCATAAGCTATGATGTTCTAAAAGAAGAAAATTCCTTAACCAGTTTGTGTTATGTGGGTTGCTTATGGGCATTTGTGTGTGTTTCCTTTCTTTCATTTTTTTCAAAATTTTATTTATAAAATGGAAATATTGACAAGACCATAGGATAAGAGGGATACAATTCCACACAATTATCAACACCAGAACTCTGTATCCAATCCTCTCCCTTGATAGCTTTCCTATTTTTTAACCTTCTGGGAGTATGGGTTCAGGATCAATCTGGGGTGTAGAAGGTGAAAGGTCTGGCTTCTGTATTTGCTTCTCCAGTGAACATGGGCATTGGCAAATTGATCCATTCTCCCAGCCTGTCTCTCTCTTACCCTCGGGGGCAGGGTCTGGGAGGTGGGACTCCAGGACACATTGGTGGATGTTCTGGAGTCCTTAGGATATAAAGTTAACACCAAAAAAGAGCTCTGCCTATGTTTTCCATGAAATATTAGATGTGGCTGGTTTAATATCCAAATAATTTTTTAACTATTTGAAGTTCATCTTTGTGCCTAGTGAGATGGAGTGGCACAACTTCATTCTTCTCTAAAACAGTGTCAAAGTTATGAATTACATTAAACTAAAATTATTTCTTTAAATAATTCTAAGACATGATTTATCTTAAATTTATTTTCAGTTAATCATCTTGTCTAAAAATGATATGAAGTCACGTGATTCCCATCCATCCAATTATATTTTGTTGGTAATTTTATTCATAGATTTATTATTTATTGAGTTTAGACAGAATTTAAGAAATAAATGGGGATATCATCCTTTTAAATTGTAGAATAGTATTCCATTGAACATATTTCTTATAATTTTTTATCCATTGTTCTGTTGATGCATACTCAAGTTGCTTCCATACATAGATATTGTGAATATTGTAGACATGAACATGGGGTTGTACTTATGCCTTTGTTCATCTCCATTGGATTGATGCTTAAGAGTAACATTGATGAGTCACAATTTTTTTTTTCATTTTTATTTGGTTAAAGACTATCCATACCAATTTCCATAAAATCTGTACCAGTTTGCAACCTCACCAACAGTGTATTAGAATTTCTTTTTCTCCATATCCTTGCCAATATTTGACATTTCCAATTTTGTCAATGTAAAGCACTTTATTCATTTAACCCTTAATAAAAATTTTAACCTAGCGAAGAAAAGTTTTCTTTTTTGATATTGAGGCTAAATTAATTGTGAAAAATTACTATTGAATTGCATTCTAAATGAACATAGTCAGCACTTAATTAAAATATTATGTCTCATATAGAAGAATTATAAGTACTCATAATAAAGTGTATGATAGAAACTTGAATATGTTCTAATCAATAATCTCACTGAATTCTATAATTAAAAAAGGGGAAATTAAAGAGACCCACCTTACTAGGGAAAGAGAGAGGCAGACTGGGAGTATGGGTCTACCAGTCAATGCCCATGTTCAGCAGGGAAACAATTACAAAAGCCAGACCTCCTACTTCTGCAACCCACAAGGACCCTGGATCCATACTCCCAGACAGTTAGAGAATGGGGAAGCTGTCAGGGGAGGGGATGGGATATGGAGATCGGGTTGTGGGAATTGTGTGGAGTTGTACCCCTCTTATCCTACAGTTTTGTTAAGGTCTCCTTTCTTAAATAAATAATTAAAACAATCATATGTTAAATATTCTCATTGGTGTCTGAAAGTCTTGCATTATTCACTTTTCTCTGCCTCTTCTGCATAGTATTAGAATATTGACACCAATGTCTTTGTTTCCTCTTCTATACAAAGAGTATAACTATGGAATTAAATCTGAGGTTTGTATGACTGTTAATTATGACTGCATATGTAAATTTCTTGGTGCAGTGTTTAGCACATTTCAATGACATAATGAATGCTTGTTATCATTTTAAATGGCTGATAATATATGAAAAGATTAAAACAGTTGAACTTCAGAGTTGTTATCAAAAGGTACAGTGTAGTAACATAGCAGAGGTGAATCTGAAAATTCAGATATAAGGGCTAACTTGTATTATTATAAGTGTTTTGTATTTTATATGCAATAATTGAAACCTATATAAATTTAATTCAATATATTTATTATTGCATAAAGACAGAGAGAAAGTGAGAGGGAATGGGGAAAGATAGAGAGGGAAAGAAACAGAGAGACACCTGCAGCTCTATTTCACTTGTAGTTTTCCCCTACAAGGTTCAAGCCAGGGGCTTGAACCTCAGTCCTTGCACACTGTAATGTGTGAACTTGACCAACTGCACCACTACCTGGCTGCCAAAAACTTACATGATATTTATTAGTAACTTTACAAAGTCCAATAACTTATAAGAAAAATTAGGAGGGGGCCGGACGGTAGCGCAGTAGGTTGAGGGCACATGGTGCGAAGGGAAAGGACTGGCTTATAGATCCAGGTTACAGTCATCAGCTCCCCACCTGCAGGGGATTGAGTGGTGAAGCAGGTTTGCAGGTGACTGTCTTTCTCTCCCCCTCTCTGTCCTCCCCTCCTCTCTCAATTTCTCCCTGTCCTATCTGACAATGACAGCAATAACAACAGCAATAGTAATAACAAGGGCAACAAAAGGGAAAACATAGCACCAAGCCCCAGCAATAACGCTGAAGACAAAGAGAAAAAGAGAGAAAGAGAGAGAGAGAGTATCTACAGAGGCAAAAGAAAATATTTTTGCACTATTAAATAGAACAATTATAATACATAAATTTAATGCAATATTGTTATAAAAGTGGCATTGTATATGAAAGTGATATCTCTAGGAATAGTGAAAACTTTAATCATAGACGTCCACCTTATTTTGCAGTTAGAATGTTTAGTATTGTACAAACATCAACTTTAAATATATCAAAAGTAAATGTACTATCCAAGTTTCTTAAAATATTTTTATTATTGAACAGACACAGAGAAAAACTGAGAGATGAGAAGTAGATAGGAAGACAGACAAAGAGACACCTGCAGGTCTACTTCACCACTTGTCAAGCTTTTCCCTTGCTGGTGGGGTCCAGGGTCTTGAACCCAGGTCCTTGCGCACTGTAGTGTGCGTATGGTTAACTAGCTGTGAAACTACTTGGCCCCATGTCCAAACTTTTTGTAGCAAATATTATGTAGCTACATGATATTAAATTTAACTATGCAAATAATTCAGTCACATTCAATAAATTATTTACCTGCATTGATTCATATTGCTAGGATTAACATATATTAAAATGTTTAGAATTTAAGGATATACTCAAATTTTACAATAAGAATATAGCTAAAATGTTCATATGTGTATGCAATAATTAACTTCTTGTATCAGGATTTATGTCCTTTCTATTCCCATGATGTTGCTCTGCATGCATAACTGATGATAGAGCCCTTCCTAATTAATTTTCCTCTCAAAAATCATTACTGTTCTAATTGTTATATTATAAATTAATCTACCTGTCTTTATATTTTATAAAAATAGAATCAAGCAAACATTTTCTCACATTTTATTAATTATCAAAAAATATCTGAAATTTAAGCTAGTGCTTCTAGCAATAATATTTTCCTGAGTATGCAATAATTTTTTTTTAATTTTATTTAAGAAATGATTAATTAACAAAACCATAGGGTAGGAGGGGTACAATTCCACACAATTCCCACCACCCAATCCCCATAACCCACCCCCTCCCAAGATAGCTTTCCCTTTCTTTATCCCTCTGGGAGCATGGACCCAGGGTCATTGTGGGTTGCAGAAGGTAGAAGGTCTGGCTTCTGTAATTTCTTCCCAGCTAAACATGGGCATTGACTGGTCAGTCCATACTCCCAGTCTGCCTCTCTCTTTCCCTAGTAGGGTGGGTCTCTGGGGAAGCTGAGCTCCAGGACACATTGGTGGGGTCTTCAATCCAGGGAAGCCTGGCCGGCATCCTGATGACATCTGGAACCTGGTGACTGAAAAGAGAGTTAACATACAAAGCCAAACAAATTGTTGAGCAATCATGGACCCAAAGCTTGGAATAGTGGAGAGGAAGTGTTAGGGGGGTACTCACTGCAAACTCTAGTGTACTTCTGCTTTCAGGTATATATTTTGCAGTAGTTTATGGATAGGTGTGAACATATGCTCTCTCTCACAGAACCTGGTGTATATCTAGGTTTTGGGACTTTATTAGAAAGTGAACCACCTGAGATGAAATTAGAGTATACTATGAAAGGAAAGGTCTCACCGAGTAATGAAGCTGAAGGGTTGTCATTCCACACGTGAAGTTTCTGGACACAGTCTGAAGTGAAGCATGTTGATGTGCAATCGTTGTGTTGGTTAGGTTGTGATCGGCAGATGCAATATTATTTGATATGGATTGGGAGAGGCATACGGGAAAGTGGGCCTTATCCAAGGGTTACAGGACTGGGAGAAGTAGAGGCTCTATAGTGGAGATGTGAGGTTCCTGCTGTGTATGCAATAATTTTTAAATACACTGTTCTGCTGATGACACCTGAGTTGTTTAGAATTTTTGCTATGAATATGCTGAAGTGAATATAATTTTACACAACTTATTTTGTTGAAAACACTGATTTTCCCTAAATCCATACCCAGAATGAAAGCATAGGCTAATATCTTTACTAGGTTTCACCCAAAATAGTAATTTACATTTATATCCCTATTATCCATGTATTTTATTTGGTCTACATCTTTGCCTTTTGTATTTCAGTCATTCTGGTGAATGAAAGGCAGGAGTATGTGGTTGTAGTCCTCTGGAAACCAGTGATAAATTGGAAGTATTTGTATAGTGTAAAAAAGTAGCCATACAGTTTTTTTTTCAGTTTTTTAATCTTTCATTGGAAATTTAATATTGATTTAAAAAATCATAAGATAACAGGTACATAATTTCACACTTTTCCAACCACCAGAATTCTGTGTCTCCATTCCCTCTTTTAGAAACTGCACTAATTCTCCCAAGATCACAGATATGGATTGACTATTATTTCTATAAATACCTATCTATATTTATATATATTAGCCCATTTTTTCCCCTATAGTCCTGACTTTTCTTTCTCTAAATTACACCTAGTATTTCTAAGTGTCCATCCTTTTAATTTTTTTCTCATTCTTTCTTTTTTTAAAATTCTCTTTTTTTCTCTCTGGATCCTGATGGGATTGGAGTTCAGAGCCCTTTGGTCATATTCCCCTAACATTTACCTCTATGGGAATATGGACCAAAATTCTTTCTGGAATGAAAAAGTGGAAAGTCTGGCTTCTGTAATTGCTTCCCCACTGGACACTGGCATTGGCAAGTTGATCCATAATCCCAGCCTATTTCTATCGTTCCCTAGTGAAGGGTTAGGGAGGGTGAAATTCTGAGAAAAAATTGTGAAATAATCTGCCCAAGGATCTCAGGATAAAATCATGGTAGCATCTGCAAATTGGTAGCTAAAAGGAGATGATACAAAGCAGGACAAAATCCTTAATAGACAACTCACAAAAGTTAGAGTAGAATAGGAGGGAATGGGGATTTTAGAATGATAAGAAGGTAGGAAGTTTATTTAAGGTATACGCCTAGGGTAATTTTTGCTATAGCTTGATCAGGAACAGACTCACAGACAAATGGAAGTGAACTGAGAAATGAGTCACTACATCAATACGCACTTAACTTTTTACAGTGGGGATCTAGACACCAAGTGGATAAAGGAAAGTCTCTTTGTTAATGGCATTGAGTAAATAGGATTGAAACATTCAAAAGAAAGGCACTAGACCACCACATTTCACAACACTAAAGTAAATCAAGGTAGATCAATGATTTGGATGTTAGATAAGAAGCAATCAAGCAATAAAACAACATCAGAACTTATTGGTATAAGTTTTAAAAACATCTTTAATGATTCAAATTCAAAATCAATAAAAATAAAAACAGAATGAACCAATGAAAGTAAATCAAACTGAAACTTTCTGTACAGCAACAAAAACCACCAGCAAAACAGAGAGACTTCCTGTGAAGTGGAAAAATATATTTATATGTCACCATGCATCAGAACTCACTACAAAAAGTTGGAGGATAACATGCTCAAATATTTAATTAAACATAAGAAAACTGTGCAAGATTTATTAATAGTATTAGTTAATAAATCTTAATTTATAATACAGGTTATGAGGAAAAGTGCAGTATTAACAACTAAGGTAAAAGAATTACAAAACCTTACTTAATACTCTGGTTTCTTGTTACATCGCATAAATTTAAACATAGCTAAATATATAGTGTTTAATTCTTTGTTTTTCATTTTTTAATTTATTTTTTATTCTTCCTATATCTAAGAAAGGATCAATCAAAAAAACCATAAGGTAGAGGGTCACAACTACACACAATTCCCACCACCCAACCTTCACTCCCCCCCCCCATAGCCCACCCATTCTCTATCCCTCTGGGAGCATGGACCCAGGGTCATTGAGGGTTGCAGAAGGTAGAAGGTCTGGCCTCTGCAATTGCTTCCCCACTGAACATGGGCGTTGACCGGTCGGTCCATACTCCCAGTGTGCCTCTCTCTTTCCCTAGTAGCGTGTGTCTCTGGGGAAGCTGAGCTCCAGGACACATTGGTGGGGTCCTCAATCCAGGGAAGCCTGGCCAGCATCCTGGTGGCATCTGGAACCTGGTGATTGAAAAGAGAGTTAACATACGAAGCCAAACAAATTGTTGAGCAATCATGGCCCCAAAGTTTGGAATAGTGGAGAGGAAGTGTTAGGGGGGTACTCACTGCAAACTCTAGTGTACTTCTGCTTTCAGGTATATATTTTGCAGTAGTTTATGGATACGTGTGCACATAAGCTCTCTCTCACAGAAACTGGTGTATATCTAGGTTATGGGACTTTGTTGGAAAGTGAACCACCTGAGATGAAATTAGAGTGTACTATAAAAGGAAAGATCTCACTGAGTAATGAAGCTGAAGGGTTGTTATTCCACACGTGAAGTCTCTGGACACAGTCTGAGGTGAAGCATGTTGAGGTGGCAATCATTGTGTTGGTTAGGTTGTGATCGGCAGATGCAATATTATTTTATATGGATTGGGAGAGGCATACGGGAAAGTGGGCCCGATCTAAGGGTTCCAGGACTGGGGGAAGTAGGGGCTCTATAGTGGAGATGTGAGGTTCCTGCTGTCTTAGGGTTCAAAAAGACAATGGATAGTTAATGTCATCATCACATTATTTGGTAATTGGGTTAACTTTGAAAAGTCCTTTTGTTATGCTTTTCTGTACAGTATCCAGTATCTTTTATATAGCTGTGCTATTGGATGCTTCTAATCTACTTGGTCTAGGCTTTTGAGAGAGTCCGCATATCAAATACAAAGCCTATATATTAAAAAGATTCAGTTTGTGTTTTGAAAAACTTTGAGACATACAATTGATTTTCCCCCTCTCATATTAATTAACTACTGATTTATATGTCTACATTTGGCTAGGAGTGTACATAAACACCATTCTGACCACAAAAAGACTATGACCCATCCCTCCCACCCACTCCCACCCCCCACTGGCCCAGGAAGCTGCATGTCTACCCCTCACCACAGGGTTTTTACTTTGGTGCCCTACTTACAATTTGATCAGGTCCTGCTTTTATTTTCCTTTTCAGATCTTCTTACTCAACTTCTGTTGATGAGTGGGATCATCCCATACTCATCTTTATCTTTCTGACTTAGCTGACTTAACATAATTCCTTCTAGCTCTGTCCAAGATGGGTCAGAGAAGGTGGGTTCATTGTTCTTGATAGCTGCATAGTATTCCATTGTGTATATATATCACAGCTTTCTCAGCCACTCATCTGTTGTTGGGCACCTGGGTTGCTTCCAGGTTTTAGCTATTATGAATTGTGCTGCTATGAACATAGGAGTACACACCTCTTTTTGGTTGGGTGTTATGGAGTCCTTGGCGTATAAAACCAGGAGAAGAATTACTGGATCATATGGAAGGTCCATGTCTAGCCTTGTGAGAGTTCTCCAGACTGCTCTCCATAGAGGCAGGACCAATTTACATTCCCACCTGTAATGTAAAAGGGTTCCTCTGTCCCCACATCCTCTCCAGCATTTGTTGCTGCTGTCCTTTTTGATGTATGCCATTCTTATAGGAGTGAGGTGGTATCTTAGTGTTGTCTTAATTTGCATTTCTCTGACAATCAGTGACCTAGAGCAGTTTTTCATATGTTTGTTAGCCTTTTGGATCTCCTCTGTAGTGAATGCTTTGTTCATATCCTCTGCCCATTTTTGGATAGGGTCATTTGCTTTTTTGGTGCTAAGTTTGCTGAGCTCTTTATATATTTTGGCGATTAGTTTCTTGTCTGATGTCTGGCATGTGAAGATCTTCTCCCATTCTTTGAGGGGTCTCTCTGTTTGTTTAATAGTTTCTTTGGATGTGCAGAAGCTTTTCAATTTGATGTAGTCCCATTGGTTTGTTTCTGCTTTAGTCTTCCTTGCAATTGGGTTTGATTCATCAAAGATGTCCTTGAGGTATAGGTGGGAAAGTGTTTTACCTATGTTTTCCTCTAAGTATTTGATTCTTTCTGGTCTGACATCTAGGTCTTTGATCCATTTGGAGTTGATTTTTGTTTCTGGTGGGATAAAGTGGTTCAATTTCATTCTTCTGCATGTTACAACCCAGTTTTCCCATAACCATTTATTGAAGAGAGCCTCTTTTTTCATTTAATGCTTTGGGTCCCCTTATCAAAGATTAGATGCCCATAGGTGTTGGAGTTTATTTCTGGGCTTTCAATTCTGTTCCACTGGTCTGTGTGCCTATTTTTGGTCCGGTACCATGCTGTTTTGATGATGATGGCTTTATAATATAGCTTGAGATCTGGGAGTGTGATGCCTCCAATTCTGTTTCTTTTCCTCAAGATGGTTTTGGAAATTCTAGGTGTTTTCAGGTTCCAGATAAATAATTGTAGTGTTGGTTCTATTCTCTTAAAGAAGCTTGGTGGAACTTCGATGGGTATTGCATTAAATTTGTATATGGCTCTGGGGAGAATATTCATTCTGATGATATTTATTCTTCCAATCCATGAGCATAGGATATCTTTCCATTTCTTGGTGTCAGTTTCTATTTCCTTGAGTAGCAACTCATAGTTTTCAGTATACAAGTCTTTCACTTCTTTGGTCAACTTTATTCCTAGGTATTTGATTGATTTTGCTGAAACAGTAAATGGGAGTGATTTCTGGATGTCTTCTTCTTCAGATTTAGTGTTTGCATAAAGAAATGCCACTGATTTTTGTACATTGATTTTGTAGCCTGATACCTTGCTATATTGCCTAATAACTTCCAGTAATTTTCTCCTGGATTCTTTAGGTCTTTCTATGTATACTATCATATCATCTGCAAATAGTGAAAGCTTGACTTCTTCCCTTCCAGTCTGTATTCCTTTGATTTCTTTCTCTTGCCTGATTGCTATGGCAAGAACTTCCAATACTATGTTGAATAGTAATGGTGACAGTGGACAGCCCTGTCTAGTCCCCGATCTGAGGGGGAATGCTTTCAGCTTCTGTCCATTGAGTATGATGTTGGCTGTAGGTCTGCTATATATAGACTCCACTATCTTGAGGAATTTCCCATCTATTCCCATTTTTTGTAGAGTTTTGAGCATGAATGGGTGTTGGATTTTGTCAAAGGCTTTCTCTGCATCGATTGAGATAATTATGTGGTTTTTGGCTTTGCTTTTATTGATGTGGTGAATGACATTGATTGACTTATGGATGTTGAACCAGCCTTGCATTCCTGGGATGAATCTCACTTGGTGGTGATGAACAATATTTTTGATATGTTGCTGTATTTGGTTGGCCGAGATCTTGTTTAATATTTTGGCATCAATGTTCATCAGAGATATTGTTGTGTAGTTTTCCTTTTTTGTTCTGTCCCTATCAGCTTTTGGTATCAGTGTGATGTTGGCTTCATAGAAGGTGGAAGGGAGTATTCCTGTTTCTTCAGTCTTATGGAATAGCTTAAGAAGTATGGGTATTAACTGTTTCCTGAAAGTTTTGTAGAATTTGTTTGTGAAACCATCTGGTCCAGGACTTTTGTTGTTGGGGAGATTCTTAATAACGGTTTCAATTTCTTTGTCTGTGATTGGTGCATTTAGATTTTTTAGTTCTTCTTGATTCAATTTTGGAAGGGCATATGCTTCTAGGAATTGTTCCATTTCTTCCAGATTCTCTAGCTTGGTGGCATATAGTTCTTTATAGAAGTTTCGCAGGATTCTCTGGATTTCTGTGGTGTCAGTTGTGATACCTCCTCAATTGTTTACAATTCTATTAATTTGAGTCTTCTCTCTTTTTTGTTTGATGAGTCTGGCTAGGGGTTTGTCAATTTTGTTTAATCTTTCAAAGAACCAACATTTGGCTTCATTGACCTTTTGTATGGTTCTATTATTTTTGATGTTGTTTATTTCTGCCCAAAGTTTAGTGATTTCTGTCCTTCTGGTTGCTTTAGGGTTCCTTTGTTCCTCTTCCTCTAAGTCCTTCAGGTGTGCAGTAAGGTCGTTCATTTGAGCTTCTTCTTGCTGTTTAATATGTGATTGTATGGCTATAAGTTTCCCTCTCAGTACTGCTTTAGCTGTGTCCCAAATGTTTTGATAGGCTGTGTCTTCATTTTCATTAGTTTCCAGGAACATTTGAATTTCCTGCTTGAGTTAGTCTCTGACCCAGTGGTTCTTAAGGAGTATGTTGTTTAGTTTCCACATTCTGTGTCTTTTAATAATTTTCTGTTTGTTGTTAAATGTTAGTTTTACTCCACTGTGGTCTGAGAAGATACTTGTGATGATTTCAATGCTCTTAAATTTATTGATGCTGTCTTTGTGGCCTCACATGTGGTCTATCCTTGAGTATGTGTTATGTGGATTTGCAAAGAAGGTATATTCCAGTTTTTTGGGGTGGAGGAGTCTGAAAATGTCCAAGACGTCTAGTCTGTCAATCTCTTCATTCAATTCTCTTGTATCTTTATTGGTTCTCTGCTTTGTTGATCTGTCTCAGTGTGAGAGTGGGGTATTGAAGTCTCCCACTGTTATTGTATTACTCAGATTCCAAGATGTGGGACAGGAATGAAGCGAACCACTTGTTTGCCGCGGGACCCAGGTTAAGAATGAGTTCTGGGGTTATGTTATCATAGCCAGCAACTGTTCCCAGTTTAACTCTCTTCAAAGCATCTTCCAGTTCAGACAGTGTAAAGGGAGAGAGTTTTGGAGATGGGCAAGATAACCGGAAGTGGGATGACCACTCGTGGGAAATTTCTCTTTTCCAGACTGGGTCGATCTTAGCACGTCCAACTTGAGTTAGGTGACTGGCCACTGAGTTTGGAGAGACGGGAGGATGGGAGACAGATGGGGGTTGGCTACTGGCACCCAGTCTGTGAAGAAGCTTCCAGGCCTTCCTACTTGAGTGGGTGAAGTTCAGACTTTCGTGAGTTGTTGCCAGCGGGCTTGGCATGCTGCATCCAGGGAGGCAATGAGATGGTCAGCCACATCTGGGTCGCCCGACTCATCATAGTGCTTTAGTAGTTGCTCGCATTCAGCATCGAGACAAGGCATATAGTTAGCACGTCTCCCATGAGGAATGGCTTGGGAAGCTGCTTTCTTAACCTGGGTCCCATGGCAAAGAAGTGGCTTGCCTCATTCCTGTCCCACATCTTGGAATCTGTGTCTATGCCCAAAGTTTGGCGTCGTGCGAAGATAATAGCAGTTTTGAAACCAAAGAAAGACCCAACACTGGCCGCCAGCTATAGACCAATTTCTCTCCTCTCTCTGTGTTACAAACTCCTTGAGAGGCTGCTTCTGTCACGTATTTCTCATCTTACAGAGAAATTCCTATCACCCTCCCAAGCTGGTTTCCGCCCAGGAAGATCTACCTGCAAACAAGCCCTGGCCCTCTCAACTAACATTGAAAATGGATTCCAGAAGAATTTAAAGACGGGTGCTGTCTTTGTTGATCTCACAGCAGCCTATGACAAGGTCTGGCACTGTGGTCTCCTAGTTAAGATCTCAAGATGCCTGCCTCCATGGGTGGCCAACACTATATCGTTTCTTCTCCAAAACAGAAGATTCTGGGTGCATCTGGGTGACAAGTCTAGCAGATGGAGACTTGTCTCAAGTGGACTCCCCCAGGGCTCTGTTCTGGCTCCTATGCTTTTTAATATTTACATCAATGACCTCCCAGAAACTTCTTCAAGGAAGTTCATATACGCCGATTATATCTGCTGTGCAACTCAGGCATCAAAGTTCGACATCCTCGAGGAAACACTCACGAAAGACACATCATAGTCTTGGTGTCTTCAGGTCTGGGTTGATTCTGTTTGGTACTCTCTGGGCCTCTTGAATCTTGATGTCCTTTCTGTTATTCAGGTCTGGGCTGTTTTCTTGTATTATTTCCTCGAGAATGTTTGCTTCCCCTTCCTCTCTTTCTTCCTCTGGCAGGCCAATTATACGAATTTTACTTCTTCTGAGATCATCCCATATGTCTCTGTTGTTGTTTTCAGTGTCTCTCAATCTCTTTTTAAGCTCTTTCACCTCTTTCTTAGTTTTCTCTAACTCATCCTCTGTCTGACTAATTCTGTTTTCTGCATCTGTTAGTCTGCTTTCCCTTGCCTCAGCTTCTTTCTTCATTACAGCTATTTCAGCTTTCAGTTCTCTAATTGCCTCAAGATAATCAGTATTTTCCTTGGGGGGTCTCAACTGTTGTTTCCCTAATACTGCCATTCCTTTACTCCAATGTTGTTTTCATTTCTGTGATTAATAAGTTTATTATTGCTTGCATACTTTTCTTATCTATAGTTACTTCTGGCTGATTTGTAGTTTCTTCTGGGCTCTTGTCTTCATTCATTGGAGTAGCAGTTTTATTAGTTTTTGATCTACCCATTTTTTTGATTTATGTGTTTCTTTTATTTAATGCTCTGTTGTTCCTCAGTTGTTGTGTCTTGAGTACAAGTAACCCTGTACTAAATACCTTTATGACAATTGCACTCACCAACCTCCGGAATTACAGTAGCAACTGAAGCAAGTTTTGAAGTAGTTTAATCGTTACCAGTTAGCCAAGCAATTTCTCCAATCCGTGAAAAAACAGTAACCAAATTCCAGTGAAGAAGAAAGAGAAAATAAAGAAAGGATAGCAAGAATAGACAGTTATGAAAATCTACTATCCACTGTATATTCTAGGGGTAACAAGATGGGAAAGGGAACTAGAGCAGAGATACACACATAGAGAGTCCACTCTGAGTCAGATTTCTTCCCCAAAATAATTCACAAATCTGACAGGCAAAGAAGAAGGAAGAAGTGTATGACAAGCTTAAAAAAAAAGAAAGAGATAGAGGGAGAGACAAGAGAGAGAAAAGGGATAAGATAAGAAAAAGAGCTGTAATTAAAGAGCAGTGAAAGGAAATTCCCAAATGTGTATCAGTGAATTCAAAAAAGCGCATTGTTTGTTGGTGTGGGGGCTGGGTGCTGTGACTTTGTAAGCTGTAGGATTAAGGAAGAAAGGATGACAAGAATGAGAAAAAGAAAAAAAATGAAAGAGAGAGAGAAAAAAAAAAAGATAAGAAGAAGACCAGTCATTAAAGGGCAGTGAAAGGAAAGGGTTTTTTTTAATTTTTATTTTTAATTATTTAATTAGTTATGGGGGCTAGGTGGGGGGGGGGTTGGCTACTTAGAAAGAAAAAAGGCCAGAGGTTTCAGAAGGGTATAAACTTAGGATTAATGATACTCCCTGGTGGGACAGGAATTTGGTAAAGAAAAGGACTGGTTATGGGCGGGAGGGGGCGGGAAGGAGGTATGCTTGAAAATTAAAAGGAAGAAAAAAAAATTTTTTTTTCCTTTTTTTTTTTCCCCTTTTTTCCCTACTCTAATTCTTAGCCCAAAATAAGTTATAATTACCTCCTTGGTGTCGCCGCTGGGACCCCTTATTGGCTGGCCTGCTAAAGGCAGAAAATCTTATCGTTTCCAGGAGATGTGGTCAGAGCTCAGCCACTAGCAGCTTCTCAGTCCGCCATCTTCCGGGAACCCCCCTCCCCCCCATGAAGCTTTTTTAAAGGATTTCTCAAAGATGAAAACTAGCTCCAAGTCCTTTTGATCCAATGAGAGCTGTACTCAAGTATGTCCTCGGATCTACCCTCAGGGTCGCAGTGGTCCCCGGAGACTCCCAAGAGGAAGCCCCCGAGCTACAGTGCTCCCTCCCGGTCCTCTGCTGGCCGCCCAGCAGCGCTCTGCAACCGGCGGAGGAGCCGCCTTCCCGGGCAGAGGACAATGCCCGGCGCACCCGCCTTGTCTGCCACAGCCTGGGAAGTTTGGAGCATCCCGCCCACTAGTCTGCGCCACCTCTACTCTAATTCTTGACCCAAATTAAGTTATAGTCACCTCCTTGGTGTCACCGCTAGGACCCCTTATTGACTGGCCTGCTAAAGGCAGAAAATCCTACCGTTTCCAGAAGATGTGATCCGAGCTCAAGCCACTAGCAGCTTCTCAGTCCGCCATCTTCTGGCACCCCCCTAGTGTTTAATTCTTACAATGTGTATTTTCCTTTTTTTACAAGAACATTCAATGTATATGCATTTTACTATATTTTAAAGAAAAATAAGGGGGACTTCTGGAGGCGGGGCTACAGAGCAGCAGCAGTTGTGTTTCTGTCCTCTCTTCTCCCAGGTCAACTAGGAATACCAAAGGAGACCACCTAGGACTGCAACAAGGCAGGACTAGAATGACTTCAGGAACCCACCAAATCACCAATGAGTGCAAACACCTGTGGTTCCTGGACATAGGGAGCCTAGGAAGAGATTAAGTGCCTGGTAACAGTCTGGTAGATTACTGTTTGAGGCACCACCTCCAGTCGGTTTTACCAACAAAGATTGCTGAAGGGAGGAGAGGACTCCCCTAAGACTCACCAAATGCAACTGTGAGTCTCCATTGCTACTGCCCTCAGAGAGTGGAGCATCAAGGGGGAGGCCCTGTGCTGACACCAGAGGATAGAGAACTGACCAGGTGACTCAGGAGAAGATCTATACCTTCGTGGCCTAGCAGTGTGGCTGTGCTGTGGAAGCCTTTCCATGTTGTTCTCCTGATGAGAACACAGTGATTAAATGCCGCATAACCTACCGACTATAAACAGGATTTGTTTAGAAACCCACAGGGCCCAGATGTGCTGCCAATCTTGGCTGAAAAGCTTAATTGAACCTGGAGCTTTGGATCCTTGGGGTATGAAAATCTCTTTGCAAAACCACTGTATTATCTCTCCCCCACCCTACTTTATATCTTGGTCAGGAGTGAGAGATTAAGCTGAGAAGCCTACTTATAGTTTAAAAGTCCTCAGGCTCCCATAGCCTACAGGGAAGAAAAAGGAACCCTAGCGCAGGTGGCGCAAAGCACAAGGAACGGCATAAGGATCCCGGTTTGAACCCCGGCTCCCCACCTGCAGGGGATTCGCTTCACAAGCGGTGAAGCAGGTCTGCAGGTGTCTAGCTTTCTCTCCTCCTCTCTGTCTTCCCCTCCTCTCTCCATTTCTCTCTGTCCTATCCAACAACGACAACAACAATAATAACTACAACAATAAAACAACAAGGGCAACAAAAGGGAATAAATAAAATTAAGAAAAAAAAAAAAAAGAAAAGGGAACCCTACCTAACTCAACAAGACAAACACAGACACAAAGTGAAAGGATGGAAAACCATGATATAAGCCAATGGCCCACATAAAAGGTAGCTATTCTCATATCTGACACAACAGACTTTAAAATAAACAAAATTTAAAAAGATGGGGATGGACATTACTTACTGCTCAGAGGGTCAGTCAATCAAGAGGACTTAAGAATTATTAACATCTATGCAAGCAGTGAGAAGCCATCTAAATACATCAACCATCACCTGAAAGAGCTACAGCAATATATTAACAGCAACACAGTCATAGTAGGGGATTTCAACACCCAATTCACTCAACTTGACAGATCATCCAGGCAGAAAATCAATAAAGACATAAGGGAGCTAAATGAGGAGATAGATAAACTAGAACTATTGGACATTTTCAGAGTCATTCATCCCTAGAAATTGGAATACATATTCTACTCAAGTCCACATGGGTCATTCTCAACGATAGACCATATGTTAGGCCACAAAGACAGCATCAGCAAATTCAAGAACATTGAAATCATCCCAAGCATCTTCTCAGACCACAGTGCAATTAAACTAACACTTAACAATAAACAAAAGACTAGTAAAAAAAAAAAAAAGCTTACACTGATAAAACTATGGTTAGCTGTTATATAATATATGATATTTTTCATTTATGTACTGGATTAAATTTTATCAATATTTAAGAGTTTTTTTAATCAAAAAATTCATATGCTCACATATACTATTTGCCCAAATAAAATATGAAAAATAAATTAAAATTAAACATAAATAATTTATACTTGGTAACAGGCTATATTTAAAATATTCTGTCTAAAAGATTCACCACTGTATAAACAAAATTCTCTAAAAGTATAAAAACCAACAAATCCATGCTGAAGAAATCTGGAAATAATATTTAGCAGTAAGCTCTGAGATGGATTTAAAGCATAGTATACCACTTCCTGTGAAGAAATGAGTTACAATTAAAGATAGATAAGAATAAAGTATTTAAAAATGATAAATTGGTATATTCAGTGTTGTTTGAGCACTGAATGCATAGAGTAGTGGATAAGAATGCCATTAATGTAATAGGTATGAGCCAAATTGAGAAAAGACTCTTATTATATATATATATATCATGTTCTTCCTTTATTCTGGAATCCCTCTGGTATCTATCTGACTCTTCAGTTCTCCAATTAGTCAACCATTACAGAGCACTGGGTACATAAAACATAATAAGGTGAGTTATCTTCATGTTTACACTATAGTCAAGGCTAGAATAAAAATTATTGGTAATCCAGATTAAAGGATGAATGGATGACAATTTTTGAAAAGAAAACAATAATATCACATCTCAGAGTGATTTATAAGTTTATCAACCATCAGTTTAGTTATTTATTATACAATTAAAAAGATAACACATACACTCATGCAGGTAGCAGGGTCATTTATTTATATTACAAAGTATAACTATCTGAAGATCATCTTCCTATATTTCTAGAAATGATGTGATAGCATAACAGAATGAAGATCTTTCTCCTCAGGATGAAACAACAGCTGTGTAACAATTTCTAAGAAAACTCTAAAATTAACAGTTTCAGTGTTTCTATCCTGTAGTACATATTGAAAGATTCTGCCTGGTTATGTCACTTGACAGAGATATGGAACATGTATTAACATATTTAGTAACTAAATAATTGGTCTCTTTCTGATTCAGAAAATGTGTATATTCTATCAGATTACTATGGATAAATATTGATACTTAATTGATCTTTATGTGTTTGGCCCAGTGCTGACTTTAATAATTTAAAGAAAATAAAGTTCCAACTTCTCCCAAGCTTTCATAGTAATTAAAACCATTACTATTATTTAAACAGATGCTCTCAGACATCTTTATAAAATCATAAGTTTGTGGAATTAGTCTTCCCAAAAAAAACAGATCAATTTTTTTCCAGTATTCCCAGGATACCAGGATAGACTTATTCCAACATACCACTTTGGTGTGAGGAACTAGGACTGGTTTATTTTGTTTTTGTTTTGTCTCAGAAAACATTATTATTCCTGCTTAGAAATGCAGATTTATTTTAAGTTAAAAACAACAAATCTTCTAAAAACTGAGAAAAAGAAATTTTCCTATTGAAGTCCTTGGTCCTTTGCCAGATCAAAGAACTAATCATGGCTGTATATGACTTAGAAGAATGTAGTTTGGGGGTATCATCCAGCTGCATGTTTACTAATGAACATATTCTGAGAAATTCTTTTTTCTTTGCCACTAATGTCATTGTTGGGACTTGGTGCCTATAGGATAACTTCACAAGTCATTAACATCATGACATGTTACTATATATGAAACAGAGAATTATACCTTTTTAATACTCACATTTAAATTTTAAATTAGGTAAAATACATCACTTTCATGTAGTAAATTACAATATAGAGGTCTGGTGGCAGAACACCCAGTAGAGAGCAGATATTACCATGCATAGGTCTCTACCTCCATGGAAGAAGCTTTATAAGCAGTGGAGCTGTGCTGTAGACATCTCTTTTTCTCAACCTTTATCAAAATAGAAGGAAAAGGTAAAAAAATTGTCCCCCAATACAAGTGGTGACTTTGTGCAGGCAGTGAGCCCCAGTGATAATCCTGGGAAGTTACTCAGTGGGATCATGTGTGTGCAAGGCCCTAAGTTCATTCTCTAGCAACACATAAAAAATTAAAAGAATTTGATGCGAAGAGAATTTCCAAGACTTCTCAAAATCGCGGTTAGTGACTGGAAGAAAGTCACTTCCAGTTGCATAAATTTGACTTGAGGTCATGCTCATAGGTTCTATGTAGTCTATATTTCAATAAGACTTCAGTTTTTTAAATGCCCTTATTCTCTATGCATATTATGTAGTATAATTTATTTATGATACCTTATCACATATGCATTATCTGTTGAATTATTAACCATCCAAGATTTCATACTATGCTTTAACTGACCAATGAATATGAAAGTTAAAATGGTTACAGCACCCAAGCAATGTTCCAAAATTGCCTTGCATAATTTATACTACACATGAAAACAAGCAAATCTGCCTATAGCATGACAGGTGCATTTCCTCAGACAGTCAAAATCACTGCTGTTTTTTTTTTTATCTGATAGTTCAGCTGCTACAAGGAAATAAGAGTTTCCACTAATGCTTGACATAAAAAAAGTAATCTCCAGTTTGACTCCACAATGCAATCCCTAATTTAGAAAGAGTTCTGTCTTTAGATTCATTTTTTATTACATGAAGCTATCCAAGTGTTCGAGCAATATTTGCTGAAGAGACCAGTTTTTTTCTGTATTGTATTGATTCTATGCCAAAGAGTACTTGACTATAATTGTGTGAGTCTGTCTCAGTGATCCATGTTCTATGTACGTTCACTATTTTTCTGTTTATTAGTTTACCAGTGTTACCTTGTCTTGACTATAATAGCTTTACAGTGAGATTTGAAGTCAGGTAGCATCAGTATTCCTATTTGTTCTCTGTGAATATTATATTGTTTGTTCTGTATATTTTTCCTTTTTCTATAAAATTTGTCAGTTTCTGTTATCATAAGACAACTTTATGATATCCTGAAAAGAACTGAATGAGTCTGTATTAGATATTACTTCTCATGAACATGAAAAATCTCTCCATTTGATTAGTTTTTCTTTAATTTCTTGCATTAGAGTTTAATTAATTTGTTGTGTTTTTGTATTTCATAATTTAATACTAAGATAAATGGTATTTTAATTTAAAACTCCCACAATATATACTGAAACATAAGTAATTGTTTATATTAGTCTTATATCTGTAGCATAGGTAAGTTTGCTTATTAGTTCAAGGAGATTTATAGAAGAAAATGTCAGTGAAACTTTTTAGGACATGCACATCAAAGATATATTTGGAAACTCAACCCCCAAGCACAGGAAATGAAAAGAGTAAATTTATTTATAAGAGTAAATAAATGGGATCTCATGAAATTAAAGAGCTTATACACATCAAAAGCAAACTACACAAGGTTAACCAGGCAACCTAGAAAATAGGAGAAGATAATTGCACATCACACATTAGAGAAATGACTGATATTAAACATCTACACAAACTTGGTACAGATCTACAAAAGAAGCAAAAATAACCCAATAAAAAAAGTGGGTCAAAGAACTAAGCGGGCAGTTTTCTAAAGAGTTACACATGGCTCACAGACACATGAAGAAATGCTCCACTTCACTTATCATCAGAAAAATGCAAATTAAAACTACAATGAGATACCATCTCTTACTTGAGAGATAGGCTTCCATCAACAAACTAGGAAATGATAGATGTTGGAGAGGTTGTGGAGAAATGGGAACTCTGCTACACTGTTGAGGACAATGCAAGCTGGTATATCCTCTTTGGAAGACTGTATGGACAGTCCTTAAACAAATAAAAAAAAATCTTATGATCCAGCAATACTACTTAGTCATTTATCCAATGGCCTTTTAAACACTAATTAGAAGAGACATATACTCCTATGTTCAAAAAGTGGAAGCAGCCTAAATTCCCATTAAGGGATGACTCTCTAAAGAACTTGTGGGGGAGGGGCTTTCAGGTGGTGGTACACCAGGTTAAGTGCACATAGTAGAAAGGAAAGGACCAGGGTGAAACAGGTGGGCAGATGTCTTTCTCCCTCTCTATCTTCCCTCCCCTTCCAATTTCTCAATGTCCTTTCAAAAAAATTATGGGATATTTATTTTATGGAATATTATTCTGAGATTATAAAAAAAGATGATATCATGTCCTTGTCCTTTGGGACAAAATGGATAGAACTGGGGGTGATTATACTTAGAAAAATAAATACAGAAATGAAAAACAACTTCCAAATGGTTATACTCATATATGGAATCTAGAGAACTGATACACATAGAATTGCCAAAAAAAAAAATCCAAACAAAATAGAAGGAAAAAAAACTAAGATTTATGAGAACTATGGCAGTTATCTTTGAGAGGTTTGAAGGTGGGGATAAAGAACTTTGGTGGTGAGTGTGGTGTGGAATTATACAATGCAAGCTTATAATCTTGTTAACATTTGGTTTCAATTGAATAAACATATCCTTTTCATACTATTATTAAATATATAAACATGGAAAGGCAAAACTGTCATAACCTGGGAACATATGTAGTCAAAGAAAACCATTTTAGCAAAAATTCAAGACACATCATACTGTATGCTGTCATTTGTCTGTGATGTGTATAAACATATATTTGTATCTATATATTATATGTACCTGAATATTTATGAATGCATTTCAGTATAAACATAGATTAGAAAAAATCAGTTTACTGATAATCTGTCTCATACCAGCTGAATTACACAAAATGGATGTAGGTAGAGCCAGGGCATCAGATATTTTTGGATGTTATAGGCAGTCTTCCTGCTCCTAAATTCATAATGAAGTTTGCTTAATTATAATGAGAGTGATGAAAGCATGCCAAGTTGGTTTCCAGAACTCAGAAAAGGTTTGTACAACCAAGAGGAAACAATGGATGACACAGTTAGCTAATGATCTAAGTCATTTTCACACAGTCACTCACTCAGTTATCCATGAGATCAAAGATTCTCTCCATATTCAATTAAACACATTTGGCTTTAGGAAACTGAAACTAATACTGTAAATAACTTAGGAAGCTGAAATTCCTTCCAACTGTTTGTCATTGAATGCTACAAAATAGCTCCTACAAAAGGAATAAAGAATTTGTTTCAGGAGTGTTTTCTGATTTTTATTTCAGGGAAGTATCGCCTAACCAAACACAAGAAAAAGTAAACAAGAAAAAATGAGTTAATCTTGTCCTCTGTATAGAGAATAAGGAGTGGTTAAGAAAGAATATATATCAGGATAATTTTCCTTTTACTTCTGCAAAAATAGTTCTGATTTTATTTTAGATGTGTGTTTACATGAAGATTTTGTCTTTATTATTTGCTTATATAAAATTTCTGTTTAATGTTTATTTGTTTTACAAAACACTGCTCAGCTCTGGTTTATGGAGGTTTGGTGACGGAACCTGGGACTTTAGAGTCTCAAGCATAAGAGTCACTTTGTATAATCATTATGATATCTACCCCCAACTTTCATGGTATTTTCAAAATTAGAAAAAAAATCACAGAACTTTCATTTACTTTATTCTGATTCATATAATTGTGTATATAAATATATGTAATATTTTAAAGAACAATAAAATTATTGGTCTATTTTTAATTATATAAAATCATAGATATAATAAATTAAGAGTCAAAATATTCTCACTCTGAGCCTAGCCTTGTCAGATAAAGTAAGGATTTCAAAAGCTGAGTAAGGGCAAGAAACTGGCACAGTTTAACGAGGACCCTTTTGGTCACTAACAGGCTACCCCATCATCTGAGGTCTCCCTCTTTCTGTCATCATTGGTCATCTCCATCACGAACAACATTATAAACCTTTTTGTGGGGCCTCTACAGGACCATACACTCAGTACAGAACAATAGTAGAAACTACACCACTCTCTGAAGGGAGGTTGGGTCAACATACTCTGCCACTGGAGGAAAGCTGATCCTGAAATGAGAGCAGCCATTCCTAGCTATGACCCTGGAATGTGAGTTCAGACCAGGAGGGATGTAGAGGTTGCTAAGTATGGACAGATATGTGTCCTTGGCCAGATTAATGGAGTTTAAAGTCAACGATATTTTATATAATTCTCCCTGTTTGGGAGCTACTCTCTTTCTGATCTAGATTTCTAGTACTATTTCTAACTCTGAGACCATCTTCTTAGACAATACCTTCAGTCCACCTCCATACTGGCTATTGGATTTTGGCAAAAATTAGTAAAGTCATGGGCCGCTTGGAATATACCTAAAACAGTCTTCCTAGTTTCTTCATACATGAAGACTCCAAATTTAATTGGCTATATTCTTGACTTTAGGTTCATGATTTCTAAAGAATTTTTCCTGCTTTATATCTTAGAACCCCACCTCCCCAAAGCCCTACCTCACTAGCTAAAATTAGGAACAGACTGGAGATATGGATCAACTTGTCAAAGTCCATGTCAGAGAAGAGAAGCAATTACAGAATCCAGACCTCTCACCTTCTGCACCCCATAAAGATCTTTGGACCATTCTTCCAGAGGGATAAAGACTAGGGAAGCTACCAATGGAAGGGATGAGATGTAAAACTCTGGTAGTGGAAACTGTGGAATTGTACCAATTTCATTCCACAATCGTGTCGATCATTGTTAAATCACTAATAAAAGAAAAAAAAGAAAAAAAGATAAAATATCTGAATAACTAAAAAAAAAGTATATCCTTTAGAATTTAATTGGATTGCAGTGATTACACAAAACGGGAAGTTCTCCATGTTATTTATCTTTATTAAAAGATGAAGTGGTCCATACCTTTATGAGTATCAAATGTTCCATGATTTGCATTTAAATTTAGGTCTAAGTATTTACTTTGTTATTTTTCTATGATGTTTTAAATTCTTTTAGCTGTCATTAGAATTTAAAAAAAATTAAAAGTGCCTACTCTAATTTTAATCTTGTAAATATCTTTTTCTATGAATTAAACAGGTTATTTAAGTTCACTAGATCTTTCATATAATCAATGAAGATATTGAATAAAAGTATTAAAACTTTTATTCAGTTTTAGCACTCTATAGAATATTTTTCAAAATACACGTGTCAGAACCCTAGCCTTGCAAGTTATCCATCCCCCCCAAATGAGAATATCTCTATTATATTTATTTGAGAATTATCATACTTAATTTATCCAGTGCACATTTTCATAATACCTTATATTATAAAGGAATACTGCCTGGAGGAGTCAGTTGATTTGCCTTCTAATCAGGCATTATTAGTAAAGTAATGGCACAAATAAGTGCTTAAACTAGCAATTCTGAATTATCATAAAGATAAAATATTTGAAATTCTGAACATTCTATTAGATTAGAGAGCCAACCAAGGCTTTCTTAAGGAAGTGACAAATTAAATCAAATATATATGTAGTATGTAAGTAGAAAAGTCAAAAAGATATTTTTAGGGAATTGAAAACTAGAACAAATGGACAATATCCTAAGACAAATTTGAATACATACATATATATATATATATATATATATATATATATATGTATAGTGAAGCTAGGATCTCTAACTAGTGATGAAAACCAGACTTTCAATACCTGTAAGCAATTTAAAAATTTGCTCTTAATGAACAAGGACACTCAAAAAATATTTGGAGGATACATAGAATGACCATATGTCTATGTCAAGAATATCCGGTGTACAGGTAAATGATTACAGCTAAGCTGGAGCTATCCTGAATAGACTAGTCAAATAAAGATCTCAAATATCTTGAGATTAGCTCATGCTGTTAGTGATGAAAATAAAATGTTTATAAGGTATATTAGATGATATAATCAATGCAAAAAAGAGTGACAATATCATGATGAACCTTACATTTCTGATTTGGATAACTGATTGATAAATGGCATGGTAATTCAAACAGAATACCTAAATGATTAATAGTTGACATTGCTGGGAGCCGGCCCTGGCGAAAGTAATTAAGAATCCCTGAAGGAAAGGGGGAGTCGGCAAGATGAATGAAGTGAGAGACACATCAGCTGTTTCAGGTGCAGGAGAGAGGCGTCTCTGTCCTCTGTCTGCAGAGGTTTATTATTTAAACACTTTTTGCCCTGATATAGTTGACATTATATAAGATTATTTTCATTAACATCAAGGATACGGATGACATGATGTATAATTGCTTTCATTAACATCAGGAATAACCTTAACATTATTATTATTATTATTATTATTATTATTATTATTGTAGTTATAGTTATGTTTTCCTTAGAAAGTCCCCTAGGTCTGAGGCATCCTGATCTCCCCTTGAAAGTTTCCTTGGTCAGGAGTAGTCTTTTCCCTTGAAAGTTCCCTCTGTGTTTTGACCATCTCCCTGTTCTGACCTTCTGTATGAATAAACATTTTTCTCTGGAGCTAAATCTAATAGCTTTTCTTCTTAACCCATTCTTGGATGGGTCTAACTAGATCATAGTATGCTGTCTGCCTAAAGAAATCTTCTGCTATAAAGTAAGCACACACCATGGGGGCTCTCTTCTGGTCAGCCTTTGCATATATGAAAGTTCACTAACTTTTAGCTAATGAAAGTTTACTTACTTCTACCCATACATTCTAACATTAACTATTTAACTACACAACTTAATACTCATCATGGATGTCTGTAAGTGGAAGCAGGGGGGTTGTGGGTGAAGGTAAGCAATAGAGCCTTTTATAAGTAAATGAAGACCACAGTCTGTAACTCACACTATAAACCACCCGTAATTCTGGCTTTTAGTCTGAGTGCAGCTGATTGAGAAGCTGTAGTGGTGATAAGTAGCTCCATTTCTGAAAGCCTTTAAATGAGTACAGCAGCTTCTGCTCCTAGGCCATTTTAGTCTTGTTACACTCACTGCCATTAATTGTTGTCACAATGTACTTCCCTCAGGGATCTCCTTTTATTGTCCCCAGGTATTATTTGTGCATATGCAATATAGCCAATAGATCTTTAAAGTATCAATGTAAGGAAAAATGGCTTCAGTTTAGTCCAGGGCTCCCAGCTTTGCAGTTAGCCCTAGCTCTAGTTTGGGAATGAGGAGGTGAGATTATCAGCAGGCACACCAAGAGGGGGAGAGGGTTTTCTTTGTGTGATCAGGGGGAATCAGGCCATATATGGTCAAAAGGAACTGGAGACAGGGAAATGGTGAGGGGCCTTCTAGTAACCATAGAGTAAGCAGACCAACTGGTTTGGGAACAACAAAGTAAACTATTGTGTTAGAGAATGTGGGGGTCCTTGTGGGGTAGGGAGACTGACAGGGGGACAGAATCCTGGACACTGAGACCCCCTGCTTGACTCCTGGTGGGGGTGACTGTACCTCCAAGGCACCCATTTTTTCACAGGCAGTCCGCACTACACTCAACCTTAGTCTCACAGTTCCCCGCATCCTGACTTTGCTCCCACCACAACATAATAGTTAATAGTTATCACTATTACCGTTGCACATATGCAGTGTCTTTAAAAATATGTATTTATGTGTTTGAGTTTCTCTTTCTGTTCTTTTTTCTCAACTTCTGTTTATAAATGGGATCATCCCACAGAATCTGATTGAGTTTGGAGTAGGGCACCAAAGTAAATATATCTGGGTGGAGGGTAAGGGTAGATGTTCAGCTTCACTGTGGGGGGAAAGGGGGAACAGACCTTTGGTGGTAGAAGTGCTGTTAATATACACTCCTATTAAATTATAGTCTCATAAATTATTATTTAATTAATATGAAAGGGGAAGATGGATCAAATTTCTCAAACTTTTTTATGCATAGACCATAGTCTAGGTATAGGTTCCTTCAATCTAGGTGCTTAAGACTTAAAATTGATAATCAGGTTGAATTTTAACAGTGGCTCAAATTGCTAATACATTTCTAATAATGACTTGTTCTTTGAAATATTAAATCATCTAAAAGCTTAGACCAGGGAGAACAGAAACACCTGGTGGCATTACTTTATAAGATACAGCTATATGTAAATAGCATAAAAGGACAAAAATTATGATGAGGTCATGTATGATACTGCAAATGCTAACAAAGGGATTTTCAAAATTAATCCAATTGCCAAATAATTTGGTGATAGCAATAACTATCCACTGTCTTCTTAAACTCTTAGACAGCAGGAACCTTGCTACTCTCAAGTCATATCAACTGATACTGCATCAGCTGATCCAAGCCTAATCAATACAACAAGTACCAACTCAGCATGCTTCACTTCTGACTGTGTCCAGAGACGTCAGACTTGGAATGTCAACTCTTCAGCTTCATTACTCTGGTGAGACTGAGACCATTTCTAGTTCATAGAACTCCTCAACTCCAGTTTGAGTGGTACACTTCTTAACAAAACTTATATATAGACCAGAGCCCATGAGATGGAGCATATGTACATGTATCCATAAGTTAGGGGAAAATATTTACCTTAAAGAAAAGTGTTCAATAATTTATTGAGTCAATAAATGAAGCAAGAAAGTAGAAAGAACTTAAAAGACACTTCAAAGTACATAATGAAGTAGTTTCTACTTAGATCTATATACCCTCCTCACCTACCTCCTAGTACACATCCCCCAATCACTCCAAAGACACCCTGTCAGACAAAGTAAGTACTACAAACTTTGAATAGGGGCAAAAGAGTGACATACCTTAATGACGACTCTTTAGTCACAACCAGGCCACCCCATCATCTGGGTCCCTAGTCAGGGAGTCCTGGGATTCCCGCACAGATTCCTGGGATTCCCCACATGATGGGCCTAGAACCTCTAACAGATCCCTCTCACTGTTTTCACTGGTCATCTCCACCAGGAACAACATAATGGACCCCTTTGTGGGCCCCTATAAGACCTTGCCCTCAATGTGGATCAATAATGGTAGGGAATGTTCTATTCTCCAAAGGGAGCCTGGGCAACATACTTTACCTACCACTTGAGGAAGATGGGTTCTGAAATTAGTGCAGCATGGAATGCTCTTAGCCATGACTACAAAATGAGCTCAGACCTACAGGGTGCAGAGGTTACATAGGCAACTGTGTTGAATATGGGCCTCAGATCAAACCTGTGGGGTTTATAATTAACAATACTTACATACTTTCCCCATATTTGGGAGCTAGTCTCTTCCTTGATCTAGCTTTCTAGTCCTTTTTCCAACTATGACACCATCAACTCAAACAATAACTTAGGTCACCTGCATGTTAGATGTCAAGCCCAGGCAAAACTAGTAGGGCAATTGGCCCCTTGGGATATACCTAAAATAGACCTACTAGCTTTTTCCAAAATGGAGACCCCAAATATTCATCTGCAATATTCTTGTCTTTATGTTCATGATTAGTCAACAATCTGTTCTGCTTTCTATCTTAACTCTTTTTTAGTCACTAGGTTCCAGACGCTATCACGTAGCCAGCTGGACTTCCCTGAGCAGATTACCCCACCAATGTGTCCTGGAGCCTTGTTTCCCTAGATCCCTGCCCCACTGGGGAAAGAGAAAGAGAGGCTGGGAATATGGATTAACCTGTCAACACCCAAGTTCAGCGGGAAAACAAATACATATACCAGACCTCCCACCTTCTGCACCCCATAATGATCCTGGGTCAATACTTCCAGAGGGATAAAGAATACAGAGCTCTGGTGGTGGGAATTATGCAGAATCGTACCCCTCTTATCCCATGGTCTTGTCAATAATTCCATCTTATAAATAAAACAATAATAATAATATAAAATTTAAAAAAGAATAGGGCAGCATCCAATAGAGAGGATGAGAATCAGTACTCTGGTGTTGGGAGTTCTATGGAACTGTATCCCTCTAATCCTACAGACTTGACGATCATTATTAAATTAAAAAAAAGTTCTAGCCAAAAAAGAAAAAGAGAAATGCATAAATAAATAAAAGGAAGAAAATCAGAAAAAAATACTGATTTGGAAACCATGTGAAAGGGAATTTGAAAAAGAAATATGTATATTTCTTTGACTTTTAAAATATTATAAAAATAAAAATGAATGAAAAAAATCTATCAGAACAAGAAAGAGTACTATCACTAAACATTAGTACTATAGAAAACATCTGCATTTAAACTTAAGTGTTTTGTTAGTTACTAATAATGAATGCATATTTAAATTTGTTTATTTATTATTGTACAGAAACAGAAGTCAAGAAGGAAAGGGGAGATGGAGAGGAAGAAAGAGAGAAAGACTGACAGCTGCAAGACTACCTCACTGATAACAAAGCGTTCCCCTTGTAAGTAAGGAGAAATTAATATTTTAAAGATTCCACAGTTCTTTGTACATATAAGTGTGTGTATATGCATATATATGTATATATATATATTATCAATAATAAGTGAGCTATAAGGACAGAATCTGGAAATACATAGGTATATCATTAAAGTTATTGTAAAATAGCCTGCAAAAGAATGATATGGGGATGAAATTCTTAATATGGATAAACTTGAAATTCCTCCAGGTTGAAGCAACAAGCTTAATTATTTGGATAATTTATATTTTTCATTTGATACAAAGCCCTTTCAACACTCTTATTTGTGTGGAAACTAATGAGGCTGCCATGTAGTAAACAAAATTTATTTTAGCTGGAATTTTCACTAAGTTCACAAATGTGGTGAAGTCAGGCAGCTTTCATGTTTGTTGCAGAGAGAAAGATGACATATATTCATACTTCTTTTCTGAAATAAAAAATGACATTCTAAATATGTATAATGCCTGGAAGAAGTTCAGAACTATTAGTTACTTTCAAACATATGTAGAGCACAGAAATGAAGATTGTGCAAATGTTGAATCACTCAGTGTAATGATATTAAAACACAAAAGTATTGTTTCTGCCTACCAGTTGAACATAAACATACTCATATATACTTTAGGTACAAATCTCCAACCAACAGTTTCCATTAATCACAACAGCAGGCCTTTCTCCAAAGCAATTATGGTGTGTGGCAGCAAATATCAATATCTGTTAGCATAATATGTCTGGCAGCTGAAAATGAGTTCAGATTTAGCCTACTGTTGTGCAATGTCAGAAAAAGTAAGGCTTCTCATCTAACTGAATTATAGTGTCTTTTTACCCACAGTTTACATTTTAAATCAAAGGTACTTTAAATTATATATTGAATATTTTCAGAAAATGCCAGCAAGAAAACTACTTAGGACAGTGGACAAATAATCCATGTCTATTTGTGCGTTTTTTCACATCAATTCATATAACCATATATCAGTCCATTTATTTGCTTATGTATTATTTTTAAAAGACAGTGAACAATATGGTCTCAGAAGTGGGCTAGATACATCATTAATTATTATCCTAACCTTCAAAGTGTTCATAGTCTGGTGAAAGATGAGTTATTAACTCTATTTAAAGTATTTTTCCTGTACAAACTGTGAGGTGTACATTAAAAAATGAGAACAGCGGGTTAAGCGCACATGGCGCAAAGCGCAAGGACAGGCGTAAGGATTCTGGTTCAAGGCCCCGGCTCCCCACCTGCAGGGGAGTTGCTTCACAGGCGGTGAAGCAGATCTGCAGGCGTCTGTCTTTCTCTCCCTCCCCTGTCTTCCCTTCTTCTCTCCAATTCTCTCTGTCCTATCCAACAATGACGACATCAATAACAACTATAACTACAACAGTAAAACAAGGGCAACAAAAGGAAATAAATAAATATTAAAAAAAAATTTTAAATGAGAGGACTCAAGTTCATTTTAGGATCAGGAAAAGTTTCTTTCAGTGATGATATCTGAACTCAGACTGACCAGTTTGAGTAGGAGACAGTCAATGGAGAGGGAATATAAAGCCATTACAAGACCATGTACAAGATAGAGAAGTAAGATATAGCAAGATGTACATAAATGCTAATCAACTCATTATTAATGAAGGTAGGATCAAGACAAGAAAGAGAAAGGGTTTATAGAGGTTCACAAAATATGTGCTTACATTTGAGGGTATAGAGGAGGATGGTGGTGGGTTTGATTTGGAAGTATACCCTGTAATCTTACACTTTTGTAAATCATTATTAATCACAAATTTAAAAAATGGCTTAAAAATAAAGCACTGTCATGGCAAGGTCTTGTATAACCTGCTGTACCACCATCCAGCTCCTCTAAGCTTCTTAAATAAGTCTTCACAAACAATACTTCAGTAACGTTCACTGAAGTGAGAAGATCAATGGAAGCTAAATTTAACAACTTCAGAGTTATTGTGAGAGACCTCTGGGGCTTTTTATTGTTTTTCTTCATGCTTCTTTTAATCCATACCATTTGATACTCAACCAAACCAGTGCAACCAGTGCACATGTCTCCATAAATTGGAGGAAAATATATACCTTAAATTAAAAGTGTGCAATAGTCTACAGTGACTCAGAAAGCGCAGCAAGCACGTAAAAAAACCTTTAAAAGACATGATAAAGTGTTTAATGAGGGGCTGGATGGTAGCACACCTGGTTGAATGCACATGTTGCAATGCACAAGGATCCAGGTTTGAGCACCTGGGCCCCGCCTGCACGGGGAAAGCTTAATGAGTGGTGAAGCAGGGGTGTGGGTGTCTTTCTGTCTCTCTTATTCTCTGTCTCCTCCTTCCCTCTTGATTTCTGACTGTCTATATCCAAGATATAAAGATAATAATTTAAAAATTTTGAAAAAGTTAAGTGCTTAAACCCATATTTTCTTTTTTTAGACTTAGATCCCCTCATTACCTAGCTTCTATTTCACTTCCCCCAGTCACTGTAACTCTAGTAGCTGGATAAGGTCAAGAGACCAGCACACTTTAATGATAGCCCTTATGGTCACTACTAGGCCACCCCATCATCCAGGGCCCTAGTCAAGGAATCCTTGGATATTCACATAGATATGATGGGTCAGGGATCCCTTTTTATACCATCAGTGGTCATCTCTATTAGGACCAATATCATAAATCCTCTTGTGGGCCTCTAGAGGACCTTGCTCTCAGTGTAGAAAAACAATGGTAGCAATGGTCCTACTCTCCAAAAGGAGGCTGGGTCAACATACTGTGCTACTTGAGGAAGACTGGTCCTGAAATTAGTGCAGCCTAGAATGTGCCTAGCTACAGCTATGGAAAGCACTTCAGACCAACAGGGATGCAAAGGCTATACAGGCTCCTATACTAAATATAAATAGACATGGGCCCTAGGTCAGTTAATATTTATATACTTTTCCCATATTTGGGAGCTATTCCCCTCCCTGATCCAGCTTTCTATTTCTGTTCTCAACTCTGACACCATCTTCCCAGTCAACACTTTTAGTCTACCTGCATATTATCTATCAGGCTTAGGAAAAAATTAGTAAAGTCATGGGCCCCTTGGAATATAACTAAAATAAACTTCCTAGCTTCTTCTAACATGAAGATTCCAAATCTCATCTGTTATATTCTTACTTTCATATTCCTGATTATTTAATAATTTGACCTATTTTATATTTTACTGCTTTTCAGCCACTGAGTTGCAGATGTTACCATGACACAAACCTGACTTCCCTGGGCAGACAACCTCACCAGTGTGTCCTGGAGCCCCACATCCTCAGAGCCCTACCTCACTAGGGAAAGATAGGGACAGGCTGGAGGTTTGAATCAACTTGTTAATGCCTATGTCCAGCAGAGAAGCAATTACAGAAGCCAAACCTTCCACCTTCTGCATCCCATAAAGAATACTAGTCCACACTCCCAGACAAATAGGGAAGCTTCCTATGGAATGGGTGGGATATGTACCTCTGATGATGGGAATTAATCTGCTGTACCACCACCTGGCCCCTATTATTATTTTTTTTTCAACAAGGTTCTCACTGGAACTTGGTGCCTGTATGGCTACTCCACTATTCTTGATGTTCATATTTTTCCTCTCTCTGATCAAGACAGAGAGAAAGGGTGAGAGAGAGAGAGAGAGAAAGAGTGATACCTGCAGCATGGTTCTATCACTTGTGAAGTTCCACCCCCATATGTGGTAATGGAGCTTAAGCCTGGGTCCATGTACATGGTAATGCATGTGTACTATCTGCTGTACCACCATCTAGCTCCTCTGAGCTTCTTAAATAAATCTTCACAAACAATGCTTAAATGATGTTCACTGTAGTGAAAGATCAATAGAAACTAAATTTAACAAGTTCAAAGTTATTATGAGAGAAATGAGGAAAAAAATTCCAAACAGAAGTGAATTAAGAAAACATAGCAGCTGACTAAAAAATACACCAGAGGAACTCATAGCAGAATGAGAGAAGCTGAAGTTCGAATCGGTGAGTATGAAAACGAGTTAGAGAAAACCAATAAAATTAATTTCGATATTATGATGTTCCCACTATTCTAGTATAAACCATTCTGTTGCCTATTGATTTTCTTTATTGATTGTGTTTGCTTACTATAGTATTTGTACTCACTTCTCTGAGTAGCACCACACACTTAGAACCCAGGAAAAACTCAGTACCATGGAGTTGAAATACACAACCTATGGATAAAATATGATATTGGTTGGTGGTTAAGTCTAAGTTGATTGCATCAGCACATTTTATAAAATGACATGCAACCACAAAGCAGATGGAGCACTTTGTGTCCCTTATTGGTCTTATATAATGAATTATGAATGAAGTGGGATTGAATGAAGTGTCCAGAAGCAGCATCAGGAAGAAGTCTTCTTAAAACTGAATTAAGAGTGAAACTCAGCACTTCTAGGAGTTGTATAACTGCCTTTTGAAATGTACATATTAATAAAACATCTAACAAAACTCTCAACAGAGTTTCTCTCAGGAAAGATCTTCCAAAATGAGTATCAAATATCATCAGAAAATAATTAGTTTGATGTTGATTGTATCAAATAAATCATCATCTCTATGCTACTTGGTAATCAGAAATTATCATAGCAAAATTATACATCTGCTATTTATTTAAGAGAGTGTGTGTTTTCCTACTTGGCATTGTTTTGATAAGTAGTCCATGAGCTTCCAAAGAACTTTGTATCTCAGCTTACTTTCTGAAATCCTTACCAGCAGATACTTGAACACCTCTAGTTATTGTAAATAAGTCATGAGTAATTGTTTTTATGACACTAGTATTTAAACAATGAAAATAAAGTCATATTCTAAATATTATGTGATCTCATATTCATCACAGTATAATTTAAGTTGCTAAGGTAGAGAAGTAGCCTAAAGATAATGGTCTGTCAACTAGTGAATATAGAAATTATGATGTAAATACAGGAATAATACTTAAAAATAAAAAATAATAAGGGCTGACTGGTGTCTCAGACTGTGGAGTGGATATCAGTTTGAACAAAGACCCAGGTTCAAGCCTCTGTCCCCACCTACAGGAGAGAAATTTCATGAGTGGTAGAGCAATGCTGCAGGTGTCTCCATTTTTCCTCTGCTTCTCTCCTTTACTCTGAGGCTGTCTCTGTTTCTCACACTCTGTTAAATAAAGTAAGGAAAACAAAAGGCTGTCAAGAGTGTTCTGCTTAGGTCATGATTATTGTCTGAAATTAATGAATTTCTACCAAGAATATCCCTTCTCATATTTCTTTCAGTTTTATTCACTGCTACAAAGTTAATAAAAGAAAAAATTATTTTGATAATTACTACACATGTATGTATAGCTTATAGAATTCCCAAGAAACATAAAAAAAAACAAAAGGCAGTCCATGGCAGATGTTGACAGACTTTACCGGCAAAAGGTTAGATGGTTTATATCTCTGACTTTGCGGGTGGTATGCTTACTATTGCTGTATTGCAACTACTGTCCTCAGCTGCTGTAATATGAAAGCACCCACAGATCCTATATAAACAACTTGTTATATGCTCCAATAAAACCATGTTGATAAAAGCAGGCAGTGACCCAGATTTGGCTCAGAGGTCATAATTTCTCAGTTCCTGATCTATAAACAACTACTTTATTTTTCAGACTCTTCTGGGCTTTATTTCATTTCTTGAATGTTCTAGCATGTGCTTCTTTTACTGGTATACTTTGATATATCCCCAGAAAGCTTTAGCTCATTATGTTTTCTCAGTTTTCTACAAAGACATAGGATTTGAAAAAAAGGTTAGTGGTAGACTGGAGGGGAAAACTTTAAGAAATTTAAACAGAAATCATGTTGCCTGCTTCAGGAATTTTCCCAGATCTATCAGGGTGTAACATTCATCATCCACTGTGCAGAATTTTCATTAAATAAATAATATATTTTTGTTGAAATGTTCCTGTATACTACATAAACCATAAACTATGTCAGTGATCTTTCCAAAAACCATGATTAACCATGATTCACAGCATGGAAACAAATTTTACTTATTTCATGGAAGTAACCATGCATCAAGAAAAACACTACAACTGATATTTAATATATTTCCTGGGAAGATTCACAGGAATAGTTAGGCAACTTGAATTTCTTATACTAAAAGAGTGCCTCAAAGTCCTGACTTTATATCAGAATCACTTGGAGAAGTAGTAAAAGTGGAGATTTTAGGATTTGGAAAAACCAAGACATAAGGACAGAGTCTAGAAAGTCCTATTTCACAGGTGACTTGATGCAATAGCTGTATGAGTTATGTGAAAATGTGTATTGCAGGGGTAGATAGCATAACGGTTATGCAAACAGACTGTCATGCCTGAGGCTCCAAAGTCCCAGGTTCAATCCCCTGCACCATCATAACCGAGAGCTGAGTAGTGCTCTGGTAAAAAAAAGAAAGAAAGAAAAAAAGAAAGGAAGGAAGGAAGAAAGAAAGGAAGGAAGGAAATTTTTTATCAAATTATCTAGTTCAAACTCTTTGTACTGAAGATGATAAAGTTGAAGAGTGTTACTTATATATTATTATTATTATTGTTATTATTTTGTCACCAGGGTTATTACTGGGGAGAGGAGAAATACCTATAGTACTGTTTCACTGTACTGAAATTCCTCCTTAGAGGAGGCAACCAGGGGTTAGAATCCAGGCTGTTGCATATGGAACAAATGTTCTCCATTGGTTGCATCTCTGCCAGGGTCATGGTATATAACTGCTTTCAAGAATTGTACTATACTTTGATTCTTTAAGAGTCAGGGTCTTGAAAACACATGATACACCTCCCCCACCCACCCCCAAACACACACTCTTAGGACAGTATTCCATTCCTATCAGGAGAGAAAGGTTGAAGAGACATCATAACACCAGAAATATTCCTTATGTCATGGAATTCCCATATGATGGTGATCTTGAACCCAGTTCAAATTCATGTATTCAGGTATGTGCCTTATTTAATGAACTATTTCCCCGACTCTAAGATATGTATAGCACCTTTATTCTGAGTTGTGCCATGACATCCCTACCCTGTTCTTCTGATCTGGGCTCTTTTAATTTATGTTTTTCTGTCTGTCTGTCTGTCTGTCTGTCTAATCTATCAACTGATTGTTCTATCTACCTGCCTATTTTCCTATTTACATATCTTACCTTTATTTTTTATTGAGAAGTTAATGGCTTACAGTAAGTACAGTTGCTGGCACATATATACAATTTATCATCTCACCAAGACACTGTCTGCAAAACATTCTTTCTCCCAAATTAGGCCCTTCATCACATTTCAGGACCTGACCCCATCCCACCCTTTTTATGCCTTTTTCCCAGAGTTACTTGTTTTGGTGTAATATATCACAAATCCAAGTTTTACATCATGCTTCCCCTTTATGTTCTTGTTTCTTAAGTTATACCCATGAGTGAGATCATACAAATTCATCCTTATTTTCCTGGCTTATATTACACAACTTGATCCCTTCAAGCTTCATTTAAGATCAGCTGAAGACAGTGCTTTATCATTAATATTTGAGTGCAAACTTGGAAGAAAACCAAGTGTCCAAAAACAAATGTATGGCTAAAGCAACTGTGGTATATAAACACAATGTCATAACCATTTCCCCGCCCTTGTGACACTGTTGATCATAGTACTTTCATTCATTCCCATGGTGTGAGTCACACTTGTTCAAAGTTCTTTTCTGTTTCTTCCCACATTCCTTCACCTCCTATCTGAGCTTTCACTATCTACATGTTCATTGATCCCATTGCTGGCTTCAAATAGGAAATAAACAAATAAATTTTTCCCCTAGGGAAGAATTTACCTGAAATCCACCACAGCTATAGTATCAATGCCCTGTACTGATTTAGCTCATTTTCTAAATATAGTTTTAATGTCAATCAATAATAAATTATTGATAGATTTTTAAATATCTTTAGTTGAATATATTATACTGTAGTCAAGTACAAGATATCTGCATTAGGGATATATTTGTTATTACTTACAATCTCCCCTCACTCTTTTCACTTCTGGAAAAATTAGACAGGGACTATCGTATCTAACCTATCTTAAAGGGGGTTTTATTACACTACAGAAGAACTCTGAACTTAAGGATCTAGGAGTTCTTATACTAGGTCACCATCCCTGTGAGAAAGGAACTTAATATCTTAAATTATTTTAGGAAAAAGAAGTGAAGGATCACTGGATTCAAAACTGAATAAAATGTTTACATTTTATATAACACAATCTATTTCTCTTGTTCAAGGTTCTGGTTGGCATTGACATTAAAAAATATTTCTTGGAAGTTAAATCTTATTGGAGTTTCTGAGGGAGGTGCAAAATTATTTACTTTTTTATTTTTATTTATAAAAAGGAGACATTAACAAAACCACAGAATAAGAGGGGTACAATTCCGCACAATTCCCATAACCCGATCTCCATATCCCATCCCCTCCCCTGATAGCTATCCTATTCTTTATTCCTCTGGGAGTTATTGTGGGATGCAGAAGGTGGAAGGTCTGGCTTCTGTAATTGCTTCCCCACTTAACATGGGCATTGACTGGTCGATCCATACTCCCAGCCTGTCTCTCTCCCTAGTTAGGGTAGGGCTTTGGGGAAGCAGAACTGCAGGACATATTGGTGGGGTTCTCTGTCCAGGGAAGTCTGGTTGGCATCATGCTAGCATCTGGAACCTGGTGGCTGAAAAGAGAGTTAACATACAAAGCCAAATAAATTGTTGAACAATCATGGACCTAAAGGCTGGAATAGTGCAGATGAAGAGTTGGGGAGGAGGGAGTCCTCCATTTTGTAGATAGTTAGTAGACATATTTTAGTTATATTCCAAAGGGCCTGGTGCTATACGACTTTTTTATTTTTGTTTTATTCCCTGAGCCTGAAATCTGATTTGCAGGTAGATCCAAGTTATTGTCTGGGAAGATGATGTCATGGCTGGAAAAGAAACAGAAAGCTGGATCAGGGAAGAGAGTAGCTCCCTAATATGAGAAAGGGGTATAAATATTGTTGACTGCAAACCCCATCCATTTGATTTGGTCTGGGGCCCATATTCAGCTTAGGAGCCTATGTGACCTCTGCATCCTGTAGATCGGAGCTCACATTCTATGGTCATAAGTAGGAACACTCCAAGCTGCCCCAATATCGACCCACCTTCCGCAGGTGCAGCATAGAGTATGTTGCCCATCCTCCCTTTGGAGGATGGAACATTCTCTACCATTGTTGATCCAAATTGAGGAAAATGTCCTATAGGGGGCCCACAAAGGGTTCTATTTTGTTGTTTCTGATAGAGATGACCAGTAACAGTGGAGAGAGGGATTTATTCTAGGTCTAGGCCTATCATGTCTGTTTGGGAATATCAGGACTCCCTGACTAGGGCCCTAGCTGATGGGGTGGCCTGATAGTGTCTAAAGAGTCATAAAAGCATGCCAGTCTCTTGCCTTTATTCAACTTTTGCAGTCCTTGCTTTGCTAAGGTTAGCTTTGGAGTGAGTGAGAGAACTGTAATAGGAAGTAGGTTAGAAGGGGATCTAAGTCTAATTAGTTACTATTTTATTAGTAACTTCATACTGACTCATTGCAGACTATTGTGTACTTTTGCTTTCAGGTATATATTTTGTCCTAGTTTATGGATACATGTAAACATATGCTCTATCTCACAGGACCTGGTCTATATCTAGGTTTTGGGACTTTGTTAGTAAGCGAACCTCCTGGAATGGAATTAGAGAATACTATGAAAGGAAATGTCTTACCTGAGTAATGAAGCTGAAGGTTTGACATTCCACGCCTGAGGTCTCTGGCACAGTCTGAAGTGAAGCATGCTAGGGTGGTTCTCGTTGCATTGATTAGATTGGGATCAGCAGATACAATATTATTATTTACTTTCTGACTCATGAAACTTTCTCTTTCAACTATCTTTACATATCTTTTTCCACAGAAAGCTACAAAGATAAAAATAAAATTTTTATACTTGAGAGATTATTTTTTATTATTTCTTTTCCTTCTTTTTTGTTAAGGTTTGGGGCTCCAGCAGGCCTTTCTTTCCCTTGTTGTTTTATTTTGTTGTAGTTATTATTGTTGTTGAGAAAGATAAACACCTGCCGACATGCTTCACCACTTGTGAAGCAACTCCCCTGCAGTTGTGGAACAGGGGACTTGAACAGAGACCCTTATACTGGTCCTTGTGTTTTGCACCACCTGCGTTTAACGTGCAGTGCTACTGCCCAACTCCCTAATTAGATATTCTTAAGATATCTGGTGGCCCAGTTCAACTTGTTACCATGTTTCAATCCAATTTTTCCAACCACGTGTTGAAAAGATTCTCCATAATTTTGGGCCCCTTTGTCGAAAGTCAGATGTCCATAGATTTGAGGGTTTATTTATGGGCATTCAATTCTATTCCACTAGTCTGTGAAATGATTTAAGTTACAGTACCAGGAAGTTTTAATTATAGTAATTCTACAGTACAGTTTGAGTTCTGCAAGTGTGGTGCCTCTAGTCTTGTTGTTTCTTCTCAAGATTGCTTTGGCAATCCTAAGGACTTTTTGGCTCCATATAAATTATTTTAATTGTTGTTCTGTTGCTTTAAAGAAATTTGGTAGAACCAAATTTGTTGGTAAATCAGCTGCTGCTCATTTATGTTTTATGGTGATGCTGAGGATTATACCTGGGAACTCCTAACCTCAGACATGGACTTCGTTTGCATGAAAATTTTTATCTTCCCAGCCATAAAAGAAGACACCTTGAAACTTTTAATCTTAAATAATGAAAAAGGAAGGAGTGAGAAAAAAAAAGAATGACCCCACACCTAAAGCCAACTAGTTTTTGACAAGCAGATTTAAACCACTGAATAGCAAAAAGAGAGTCCTTTCAACAAGTGATGCTGGGAAAATTGGATTGAAACATGTAAGCAGATGAAATTGAACCATCATTTATCACCATGCACAAAAGTCAACTCCGAGTGGATCAAGTACCTAGACTTTCGGCAAGAAACAATCAAATGGATAGAATAACACATTGGCAGGACACTTAACAACCTACGCTTAAAAAAAGCCTTCAAGGATCCAAATACAGCAGGAAAGCAAATAAAAGTGAAAATAAGCCAATAGGATTACATCAAACTAAAAAGCTTCTGCATAGCAAATAGTACCATAACCCAAACAGAAAGACACCCTAAGTAAAGGGAGAAAATATCTACACAACACTCATCAGACAAAAGACTAATAACCAAAATACATAAACAATTTCAGTAAACTAAGCACCAAAAATAATAATAATAATAATAATAATAATAAGCAACCCCATTAGAAAAATGGGGCCAGGGCATGGACAGAAATTTCACAGAGGAAGAAATCTAGGGCCAACAGATATAGGAGAAAGTGCTCAAAGTCACTGATCCTCAGAGAAATACTAATAAAGAAAACAGTGAGATACCATTTTATATCTGTGAGAATATCATTCATCAGACAGAACAGAAATTACAAATGTTGGAGAGGCTGTGGAGAAAAAGAAAGATTTCTACACTGCTGGTGGGAATGCAAAATGACCCAGTCATTGGGGAAATCAATCTGGAGATTTATCAGAACAATAACAAAGGACCCACCCTATGACCTACCATTTCCTCTCCTGTGGGTTTACTTAAAACAGAGATCTATAAGTATATATGTTCATAGTAGCAAAATTTGTAATATCTAGAAACTGGAAGCCACCCTAATGTTCAACATCAGATAAGTGGCTAAAAAAAAAAAACCTTGTTATACATATTCATCTGTTAAAAAATAATGAAGTTGTTTCCTTTGCATCCTCTTGGATGAAACTTGTGGACATCATGTTAAGTGAAATAAGTCAAAAAAGAGAAGGGCAAGTAACAAATGATCTCACTTATTAGTGGGACTTAATAAAGTAGGGATGAGAGGAGTCGAGCTGTGGCACAGTGAGTTAAGCACAGGTGGCGCAAAGTGCAAGGACCAACATAAGGATCCTGGTTTGAGCCCTGGCTCCCCACCTGCAGGGGAGTCGCTTCACAAGCAGTGAAGCAGGTTTGCAGGTGTCTATCTTTCTCTCCTTCTCTCTGTCTTCCCCCATCCCTCTCCATTTCTCTCTGTCCTATCCAACAGTGAAGGCAACAATAATAATAACTACAACAATAAAACAAGGACAACAAAAGGGAATAAATAAATAAAAATCTTTAAAAAAAAAGATAAAGTAGGGATGGGAAGGGAACACACAAAGTGAAACATGGACTAGACATGGTGTATTACACCAAAGCAAAGGACTCTGGGGAGGGAATGGAAGGGAGTAAGGGAGAAAACTTTGGGGGCATGAGAACTTTATGCATATGCAATGAATGCATTGTAAAGCATTAACTCCTGGACACCCCCTGCAGGGTGGAAACTTCACAAGTGGTGAGGCAGTACTGCAGCTCTGTCTCTCTTCTTCTCTATTTCCTCTGCCACTCTCAATTTTTCTGTTATATAAAATATAAGAAAAAAATTTAAAATTATTAAAGAATCACAAGAAACCAAAAAAACAAAAAAAGAGGAGGAAGCTGGGTGGTAGCTCTGTAGGTTAAGCACACATGTTTGACATCCTCGAGGAAACACTCATGAAAGACATGTCTCTGATATCTGATTACTGTAAAAAATGGCGACTAATCCCTAGCATTGCAAAAACGGTATCATCTGTTTTCCATCTACACCATGCCTTGGCCTCGCATGAGCTTAATGTGCAGCTTGGCGATACGAGAATCTGGCATGAAGCCCAGCCAGTCTATCTTGGCGTTACTCTCGATCGCACTCTGTCATTTCACGAACATCTCATAAAAACTACAGCAAAGGTGGGGGCGAGGAATAACATCATTGCAAGACTGGCCAGCTCCTCATGGGGCGCGAGCACTTCCACACTACGATCATCATCTCTGGCATTATGCTATTCCACTGCAGAATACTGTGCCCCAGTATGGTTCCGTAGCCCCCATGTCCACTTGGTCGATTCCAAATTATATTCCTCCATGAGGATAATTTCTGGAACCATCTGTTACACCCTGGTTCCATGGCTGCCAGTTCTTAGCAACATCGCCCCGCCAGATATCCGTCGGCATGCGACATCATCTAAGTTCATTTCCCACGTCTACGCTTGACCTGATCTGCCAATATACTCGGATATCTTCACCCACCCTGTTCAACGCTTGACGTCTCGTCACCCAATCTGGTCCCCTACGCCTACACTGAACTTCTCTGTTCCAGACTCTTGGAAACAGAGTTGGCAGTCAGCTGAGGTAAAGAACAAACACCTCATCACAGACCCCTGCAAGCGTCAACCCGGCTTTGACCTAGCACGTTATGATTGGGTCCTCCTCAATCGCTATCGAACAGGCCATGGCCGGTGCGCTGCTATGTTCCATCGCTGAGGAGCCAGAGACAACCCGAACTGCCCCTGCAGCTACAGACAGACTATGACCCACATAGTCAATGACTGCCACCTCTACAGATTCAAAGGAGGTCTCGAAATTTTACATCAGGCTCAACCTGACGCTGTTGACTGGCTACGGAAGAAGGGCAAACGCTAGAAGAAGAAGCACACATGGCTGTAAAATGCAAAGACCAGTGTAAGGATCCCAGTTCCAGGCCCCAGGTGCCCACTTGCAGGGGGGTGGCTTCACAAGTGGTGAAGCAGGCCTGCAGGTATCTTTCTCTCCCCTTCTGTCTTCCCCTCCCTCCTCACTCAATTTCTCTCTGTCCTATAAAATGCCAATAACAACAAGGGAAACAAAAATGGGAATAAATCGCCTCCAGAAGTAGTGGATTCATAGTGCAGGCACTGAGCCCCAGCAATAACCCTGGAGGCAAAAAAAAAAAAAAAGAAAGAAAGAAAGAAAGAAAGAAAGAAAGAAAGAAAGAAAGAAAAGAAACGCAGACTGATCATTTATATATTTATGCCTCCAGGGTTATAGCTGGGGCTTGGTGGTGTCTCACTATGAATCCACAGCTCCTAAGGCTATATTTTCTTTTTCTTTTCTTTTCTTTTTTGTTTTTTATTTTATTTTTATTTTTGATAGGATAGAGGGAAATTTAGAAAGAAGGGGAAGACAGAAAGGAAGAAAGAAAAATAGACACTTGCAGACCTGCTTTACTTGCATTACTGTTTTTGATGTAACCTCCGTGAAGGTGGGAATGGGGGTTCCAACACCTTCCATGGGTGGGTCCTTGCACTTCATACTATGTGCACTTAACCCGTTGCACCACTGCCTGGCCTTCTGAAATACAGATGTTTTAAAACATGACATTTTTCGAGGATCCATTTCACACATCTTTACATGTTATTTGTCATTTATTTTAATTACCTAATCCCCACTAAAATCCTTATGTTGTGATTATCACCCCTAGATTACAATTTATGCGACAAGTTTAGAGCAGGGGCATAATTAAGTAGCTGTCAATGGCTAATGCTCCACTATTATTATAAAGCACAGGATGCTTTCTGGGACACCTAAGGTATCTTGTATTCATAAGATAAATTACCAAACAATGTGCTTATGATGTTGAGGTAATAGAGCAAGATGCCTTGGGGCACAAAAGACAAAGACATACTCTACTGGGGACACAGTGGAGATGTGCCTTGTGAGCACTTGCAAAGCTCCATTCAAAAGCTCAGTTGTAGTATGCTGAGAAAGAAATTGTAAATTTTAATCTCAGTTTAGTTGCTATTAATTCAACAAATAATTATTTTATGTCACTGGTACAAGTATTATGGTATATGCTGGATGTACATGGTATAAAATCAATATATCATCCATGCTTTTTTATGAAATTTGGAGTATATATCAAGAAAAGAAAAGCCATGGGTTATTGTGGAAAATTAAGTCCTAGTTCAGTGAAATGTGTCAGGAAATTTTCTACAGAAGCAGAGACTGAATATAAAACCTGAATCATGAAGGACATGCAATAGGTAATCAGGTAGAAGGATTCTGAGGAGTCAATGGAAAGATTATTTCAGGAAGAGAAAAGAACAAAAGCATACTAAAGGAAGTAGTAATTAAAAGCAAAATACAATCTGTGACTTTGAGCATATTTTGCTTTTTTATACTAGTGTGTGGCACCAAAGCAAGGAACTCTGGTGACGGAGGGATAGGAGGGGGCTGAGGGGCTTTGGACTCCTGATGTATGACGGTGGAAAATTAAGAGTGAATATATATTCAAATATATATTATCTATCTGAATTACAGTAGTCAACAGTAATAAAAACTGTTGGCATTATTAGTGACTACTACATGTCAGATCATTCATTAAGTACATTCTATTTTATTTTATTTTATTTTTATTTTAATCATCAGAGTTATTTCTGGGGCTCGTTGCCTGTACAACAAATTCACTGCTTCCAGTAGCCAATCCTTATTCTCTCTCTCTCTTTCTTTCCTCTTTTCTATTTAATAGAGACAGAGAAAAATTGACAGGGAAAGGTGAGACAGAAAGAAAGAGGAAAGAGAGATACCTACAGCACTGTTTCACCACTTCTGAAGCTTCCCCCTGCTGGAGGGGACCAAGGGCTTGAATCCAGGTCTTCACACTATGGGTGCACCTCCACCCAACCACAGCTATATACATTTTATATCATGGATGTAAGCATGCTATAGAGAAGCTATATCAAGATTTGAAATTGTTCTTAAAAATGTTCTATTTATTGCAAGTTTGAACCCTGCCCTCATGACACTGGAAGAAGCATTCGTGCTGTAGTATCTTTCCCCTTTCTGTCTTTCTAGTTCTTTCCATCTGAAAAACTTGGCTTAGTGAAGTCTTGATAACAAAATAAAAATTCAAGTCAATCATTAGCATTATCCATGACTCAGTAGCTGATTTGAAAAAGCTCTATTTGGAAGAGGGTGGGTAGTGGTACATCTGGTTAAACACATATTTTACTATGCATAAGGACCTGGCTCAAGCCCTCACTCTTCACCTGCAGAGTGGATGTTTCACAAGCAATGAAGCAGGTCTGTAGTTCTCTTTCTCCCTATTCTCTCAACTTCTCTCTGCTCTATCTAATAAAAATAGGAAAAAATTAAAAAGAAAGAACTGAGTTTTGGGCTAATAGAGATAGTTCAACAGGTGAGAAACGTGCAGCTATGCATGAGGTCCAGATTCAAGCCCCAGTACAACATGGGAGTAATGTAACACTGGAGGCATTTCTGAAGCATGTGTGTCTTTTCCCTTCCTCCCTCTGTTTCTCTCTCTCTCTCTCTCTCTCTCTCTCTCTCTCTCAGTGAAAAAGCTATTCCAGGATTATTGAAATCACAACATAAACCCCGTCTACACATACACACACACACAAATAAATAAATGTTGTTACTATTTTCAAGGGAGAAATGGCAAACAGAACTAAATGAAAGAGAACAGATTTCAAATATAAAGATTTTCTCTTTTGGCCAGGAAGGTGGAGTTAGACTTAGCAAGTAGAGTACAGGACTTGAAAAGTGTCTAGATTTTTGAAGACATTATTTGTGCCTTCTTCTGGCTGGTGATGCCCAAGGCATCCAGGATAGAATAAGGCAAAACACAGCAAATATTTTAGAAAATGTATCTAAATAAACAAATTAAGAAAAAGTCATCAAGAAAAGAGTAAGGCAGACATTTAAAAGAAGCCGGCTTCCTCAAAGGTGAGACAGAGGGAGGCATGTCAACAAAGAGAGAGCCAATTATCTGTGGCTAAGCAGACTCTCATTGTTTATATACCTTTCAATTGAAGTTGGGTTTTGTGGGAAGTCAGGGGGAGAGCTCATGTTGCTAAGCACCCCAGTGTCAGGGACAGCTTTCTTGTCCTATTCAATTACAAAGCCTTAACTACTGATACTCTCATGCAGAATGGCTTGAAGTTGATTGTTAGTTTTTGCACTTGTAAATGTCTTATGCCTGAGTATTTTCACTGTCCTAGCTCTGAAACGTTGCTGTTCTCTCAGTGGGGCAAAAAGCCTTATGTATAATTTTATGCCACAAAGGTCTTGATGCCAGGAATCAATATGCGGGAATGGCGCTCTGGACTTGCTCTCTCTGATATCATAAATACATAAATATTAAAATCTAAAGAGCTTCTTTTGCTACCATTATACTTTCATTTTATTATTTGGCAGAAAAGTCATGTAGTATTAGTGTAGCTATTTAGATTTTCATGCACATTCTCTTCTCAAACTAGATCACTCAAACTCTTATATAATAATTCTTTAATCAATGCAAAGTATATTTCCTCTTTTATATATATCAGTAATTTTTGTTTTAAAAATACTTTACTTTTTTGGCATATTGCACTAAAGTAAAGGACTCTGAAGGATAGGGGCTTTCAGGTCCTTGTGCACAATGATAGAGGATCTAGGGGTGAGATTGTTTCACAGAAAACTAAGAAATTTGCATATGTACCAACGACAATATTCACTGTTTATTTTAAACCATTAATTGACCAAATTAAAAAAAAATCTTTATTTTTAGTAGGAGATAGAGATGAGAGAGAGAGAGAGAGAGAGAGAGAGAGAGAGAGAGAGAGAGAACAGAGACAGAAAGACAGAGAGAGAGAGACTAGTCAGTGCTGTTTTATTGTTGTGCCAGAGACTGAGCCTGGAACCTTGAGGGTCTCAGGTATGACGCTGCTATAAAAAATGCAATGCTACCCACCTGTCTTGTCCTCATTGTTCTTTGTGTGTGTCTGTGTGAAATTTTTATTTTTAGTCATTTACATTCTCATCACATTATATCTGGATTATGTTCATCACCTTCTGAGTTCTTCCCTCTAGCTTTCTTTTACTCAAAGCTTTCCCAAACATTATTTGCATCAAGTGCTTTCATATTCATTTTCATATTTCATATTTCAAATCCCTATAATTAATTCTCAGAAAGCTGAGTCTTCAGAGTTTTGCCTAAATCTGAATATTCAAACAAACATCATTCTTGCCCAACAGGAAGTATCTGTATTAGCCAAAATGTTTCATCACAGAATTCAGCACTAGCCTTTAATGCAATGATCAATAATTGTCCTCATACACTCCCAGCTAATTACTTCTTAGTTCTCTTGACATATTTAATCATTCTTCATGATCCAACTCTAATAAACTCTTTTCTGGTAGAGCTTTCAGAGCTTATCAAAAGCAATATTAATCTCCTTTATCCCAATGGTGTAGACCACTGATTGGCTAATCCATTTCATTAAAATAAATTTCTAGCCATATTCTGGTTTGTGAGCCTTGAGGGTAAGGGTTTTGCTACATACTTTAACTAATTTATCTAAAGCCACAGTAATAACTACACAGGAATCTAAAACATAATAAGAGAATTAAATTTGAAAGAATTATTTTTCATTGAATGACTTAGAACATATGACCTACACTTTGTAACGAGTCATACAGCTTCTATAGCCAGAGAAGCAATGGTGACTAACTGAAAGACCTAAGAACATTCTTTTCACTGTATATATAAATGTATTGAACTGGCTCCCCTCTTTTACTTTGAGTAAATTGTGAGGTAGGTGCGTTGTCTCATACTTTGCCTTTCTTGTCAAACAACAGAGGAAGATAAATTATTTTCAAAAGCTTAAAAATATTTGTATAGACATTTTCATCAATTGAACCCAATTTAAACTATTTTCAACACAGCAAAGGCGTATTATTCTTGTGGCTATGCAATTAATCTCCAAACTAAAAACTTCTCTTTAGAGTAATATATATTTTATCAGTACAAAGAGTGGGATTAAGATGGACATGAATTGATTGAAACGCTAGTTACATATTTATGACTTTGACGTGTACTCTTGGTTTAATGCATTTAATGAAATTAACTTGAATGTTACAGTATTTAAAGTCAATTAAATGCTTCATCTAGGTAGTAAAGTTAGCTAATAACATTTTTTTCTGTCTTTTAAAAAAGTTTTGTGGAAATATAATGAATTAAATATTTTTACCTTTAATTCATTATATCATTAGGGGAATATTGTTATTATTACAGACTACATTTGTTTAATTCCCTCAAACTTCAAAGAGAATACTAAGAGGAAAATAGAAAAATTAAATTTTTGAGGTAGCTTGTCAGCTCCATAGAAAATGCTTAGTCTAAAAGTAGTTTTATATCTAAAACTTGTTTTCTGAATGAATATAAAGAACACAAAATATTTTCATTTTAAGTTAAGCAAATTCATTTTTTATAACTGATAATTAGAAATCTATACAACTCATAAAATTGGATAGTAAATCTAGAAGTTTTTAACAAATATAATTAGCACAGAGTTTTAAGTGACATATTTCTGATTTGCTATGGTTCTTCCCATAGTCATTTCTGCAGTTATAAATAAGAGACTTTAAACTGTGCCATGACAAACCTGTTTGTCACTTTTTTGTCAGAGAACGTAACTTTCCTATAGTTTTTATCATTTTGATTAGAATTCTAATCTCAGTCTATCTTTAAAGATTTATGTTATTTATTTCATAGGAGAGAGCCCAGTGACAAATGGGAAAGGAAACCAGAGCATCATTTTGGCACATGTGATGTCAAGAATTGAACTCAAAACCTCACCTTGCAAGTTCAGAATTCCTCCACTGCAGAACTTCCCAGGCAACTAAACTCAAAACTATTAATAGTCCCACTAATTCTTACTCATGTGGAAGTTACATAATACAATAATATTATGGTGACTTTCAGCAGTTTTTGCCCTTTAAAAGGGGAACTTAGCTGGTATGTTGTTTGCTATTCTGAAGGTATAAAGTTATTTAAATACGAAACGTCTCTCATTTATCTCTCTCTCTTAAAAGATTTCATCTGTTGCGTTGCAGATGCCACTATGACCACAATTTGACTTCCCTGGGCAGAAGACCTCAACAGTATGTCCTGGAATCCTACCACTCCAGAGCCCTACCCTACTAGGGAAAGCTAGAAATAGGCTGGGAGTATGGGTTAATCTGTCAAGACGCATGTCCAGTGGAGAAGCAATTACAGAAGCCAAACCTCCCACCTTCTGTACCTCATAAAGATTTTTGGTCCATATTCTCAGAGGGATAAAGAATAGGGAAGCTTTCATGGAGGGAATAGGATGTGGAACTCTGGTGGTGGAAACTGTATGGAATTTTACTCCAAAGTCTTGTCAATCACTATTAAATCACTAATAAAAATACAGAATATTAAATAATATTATTTTATTTTATAAATTTATTTAAGATTATTTTATTATGTAACAATAAAAATATGAATAAAATTTAAAAACTACATGACTAACAAATTTGAGACAAAATATGGTATCTTTTAACTAAGAGGTAAGTAAAAGTCTTTCTGCCTACATATATTTAGATAACACATAATTTGTATCTAAAATTTATTTTGGTAGAGAGAACATTTAAATAAACCTAGAACATAGTTATTCCTAACACCTCCCTCCCCAGAATTTCTCCTCAGCCTCTCACACATTGCACAGAATCCAGAGTTAGTCATCACTAATTTATCTCCTAAAGTCCACACAATCCTAATTGAATAGAAAAAGAACATCTGCAGGATTCTAAGAAATGGATATATCTGGGTAAAATGTGAAATTGAAAAAAAGTAAAAGTTCAACCTACAATGTGGTAAGAAAAATTGTGTTTAAGGAAAATTTAGATATTGAGGAATCCAATCTAGAACAAGTTTGTGTGTCTGTGTACTGGACAGTACACAGTGTTTTACTTATTGACAAATATGACTAAATGTGCGTAGTTTGTGGAAATTTACTACACTGCCTGTTTATGTATATTACTTAAAAAGTTAAAAAAATAATTTACTTTTATGAAAAGTGGTAAGAGTGTTCTATACTGTTTATGTATAAATATCATGGTACCAATATATGTTATGTACCTAAGGGAATGCATAATACAATTTATTTTACATCAATGTGACAATAAACTGTTCATAAATATGTGCATAGTTGTATTACAGCCACAATTCTAGGACAAGACAATAATTCCCTACACCCAATAAACTATAAAACAGCAGAAAAAATTGTGTTCTGTGTGAAATCAGAATACTCTCAGAGGACTCAGCATTCTATCTTTATTAAAGGAAAATATATAGCACTTTAAAACTGTGTGTGACTAGTTGGTGAGATAATACTGCTTTTCTCCAAAAAGCGTATACAGAAAAATTAAACTTGTGATTCTAGAGCCGGAATTTGTGATTTTTAAATCAAACATACTTTTTCAAAGATATCATCTATAACAGGTTATACTGAAAAATTTTTTGATTGAACTCTTTATTTGTATCATCCACTAAAATAAAGTTAAAATAGAGACTGAAAATATTTTATCTTTGTCAATTTTTTAGCATTAAGCAACATAATATATGGCAATTTAGGTAGAAGTATGCTTTTTGAGCGAATTTTCAATTGCAAATATTTCTCAAGTTGCCCACAACATCCCACTTTAATTTGTCAGACAGTTCAAAGAGCCAACATTAGAAGTTGCCACAGGACAATGATATTAATTGTATTAATATGCAACAAATTTCCAAAATTTAGTGACACACAAAAATTTATCATCACATAATTTCAGAATAAATCTGAGACTAATATGGTTGAATTTTCTGCTCAAATTTGATCAGGGTGAGATTAAAGTGCCAATAGAATCTGTAGCTCTAATTTGGACCGTGAACTTATTTTCTATATTCATTAGTACGTAAAAAGAATATTTCAGTCCTATAATTAAGTAATGGAAGCTTCCGTTTCTCTACAGTTAACAAAATTGGTTCCCATCATGTAGATTTCCTCCATAGTTCTTTACCATGTGGCACTAGTCATTTTTTTAAGCGATTATTCAATTTTAGAAAATTTTAGAAATTTTAGAAAAATTTCACTTTGCCCATAAAAATATTGTTTTAGATAAACCCAAATTTGAAGTTAGTAGAACATAAACTGTATTTAACAATCTGAATTTATGTATAAAGATACATGGAAATTACTATTTTCAATGTTAAACCTTCTATGTTTTACAATTTTATAAAGTTATAGATGTTTTATGGAATTATTCTGGTTTTATAATAAATTGCTAATTATTTTCATTTTAGGACCTATGCTAGGTTTACTATAACTGGTGAGAAAATAACAATCATTTAATAAATTTTAGGGCTTAGTGATGGTGTGCCTCACTGACTATATACACTATAAAGTTCAAGGAACTAGGTTCAAGGCTCCAGATCCCACTTGTTGGAGGGAAACTTATCAAGCAATGAATCAGTGCTGCAGGAATCTGTCTCTCCCTCTCTGTATTTCCCTTTCCTCTCAATTTCTGTCTCTATTCAAAGTAAATAAATACTGAAAAAAATATTTTGAGCTTTATTCTAAAAACAATAATAGCACAATTAGGGGCCAGGAGGTAGGTGATTTGCAAATGTGTCCACATTATCATATGCAAGATCCTGGGTTTGAGTCTCCTGGTAACAACTTGAGAATGCTTCGCAAGTGCTAGAACAGAGCTGTTAAGTCTTTTTTTCTTTTTCTGTTTCTTTTTCTTTTTGTTTTAAAATATTTATTTTATTCCCTTTTGGTGCCCTTGTTGTTTTATTGTTGTAGTTATTATTGTAGTTATTATTGCCCTTGTTGTAGTTATTATTGTTATTGACGTCATCATTGTTGGATAGGACAGAGAGAAATGGAGAGAGGAGGGGAAGACAGAGAGGTAGAGAAAGACATCTGCAGAACTACTTCACCTCCTGTGAAGGGACTCCCCTGCGGGTGGGGAGCCCGTGCTTGAACAGGGAGCTTTATGCTGGTCCTTGCAAATTGCCACCTGTGCTTAACCTGCTGCGCTACCGCCTGACTCCCTGGCTCATAACTTTCTCTCTGTTTCTTTTTCCCTTTATACCTTTGTCCTCTATTTAAAAAAAAAATAGTGGTCCAGGAGGTGGCACAGAGAATAAGGCACTGGACCCTGAAGCCCGGGGTCCCAGTTGAATCTCCCACCAGCACATGTGCCAGAGTGATGTCTGGTTCTTTCTCTCTCTCTCTCTCCTCCTATCTTTCTCATAAACAAACAAAATTAAAAAATACTAATAATGAAAAAAAGACCACCAGAAAAGGTGGCATTTGCAGGTGTCAAAACTCAGTGATAGTTGCCAGACAATAAAACATAACAAAACAGAAAAAGCACGATTATTTTCTTTCATGCTAGACTGACTATTTGCTTCTTAAGAGCAGGACAGGATCATTCAGTTTAATCTTATTGTTTTAAAACTAGCTTGTTAACAACCTTAATCACATTAGCAAAATCACTGTACCATGCAAGGTAGCACAAATACAGAATTTATACTGAGGTACAAATTCAGCAGGCCAGGTGCACCTAGCTTAGCACATACATTATAGTGCCAAGGATGATCGTTCAAGACACTGGTCCTAAACTATAAAGGGTAAGCTTATTGAGAGGTCAAATACTATTGCAGGTGTCTCTCTTTTCCCCTCTCTATTACCCCCTTCTTTCTTGACTTCTCTCTGTCTCTATCCAATAAATAAGTAAAATAGAAAAGTATTCTAAAACAAAACAAGACAAAAAAATTCATGAATGCTATCTTAACATACTGCTGACCACACAAATATAGCAAAGCTATTTATTAATATGGAACTACTAAATGTTTAAAAACTATATTTTTAGAGTAACTTATTAATATCTATTTCTCATATTTTCTTTTCTTTTTTCACTTCCAGTTTTTTTTCCATTGTGGTTATCATTAAGACTTGGTGCCCCCACAAAAAATCAAACACTCCCAGTCCCATCTTTTCCATTTTATTTGATAGGACAGAAATGTTGGGTAGTATGCCAGCTCCGTCTGGCTTAAAGCCTCTGTCTCTAATCCTGTTTAACTAAGCACTGCCCTGCCTCCAGGGCATTGGTTTAATCCCTACTGATTCACGATGTCTTTTTGCCTCTCTCATAGTCACCCTGATTTCCACCAGTCTCTTTTCGCTCCACCCTCTCTGCGTCACATCCTATTTCCACCCTACTTAGCGAGTATATATATAGCTGCTCTTCTGTTTTAACACACTTGGGATTGCCTTCTGGCTACGAGAGTTCCAGAGTCTGTCTCCTGCAACGCTAGTTCCTGATCCCTCTTCCATGCAGCAGCCTAGGCTGGCTCCAGTTGAGTCCTCTCCAATCCTGAGATTGCTTGCTCGGGAAGAAGCACCCTCAGGCTCTCCCGGCACAGAAAGGAAGAGGTGATAAAAGACAAAGAGAGACACTTGTTTCACTGCTTGTGAAGTTTTCACCCATGTTGCAGCTAGGGACCAGCATCTCCTATCAGAATCCTTGTGAAAGTTAACATATGTACTCAACTGAGTGAGCCACCATCTGACTCCTATTCCTTATAATTTGGTGTGTGTAAAATTTATTCTGTTAATATTTTTCTGAAGTATACTACATTAAGTAATAACAATAAATAGACTCTACCAATGGTCAGTAAGAAAAAGTAGTCAGGTAGACTAATAAAATTCTGTGGCCCATCCTAGCTTTTATGAGTTGTACATTTGGTGACTTTCATGAACTAGAAACTTTTTACAGGTCATAGGTGGCATTTATTGTTCAAAAGCAGCAAAAATAACACACTTGACAATAATCAATCTATGCTCATAATTGCCTCTCTATTGTGCTAAAGAAATGTCAAGCTAGCTATGATCCTACACATGCACATATTGCCTTACGTTATTTACAGGTTCTTTTAAGACACACAAACAGATGGCTTGATGTAGAAAGACTTTTCCCTTTCCAGGAAAATTAGGTTTTGTCCAGATGGACTCGAAAGCTTTAGCGCCAATATTGTACCTATACCATATGGACAGGAAAATTTATGGCAGCAGAAACTGTGTTCAATTTCATACTTTAACAGAGATAATATTTGATCACTTGCTCACACTTATTAATTCTTGCTATTAGGGAATCAAAAAATGAGAAATTCTACATGTATTAAAAACAATACTTTCATAATATCTAGCAAGTCTATATTTAGTAAATGACATATTTGTACTTTCTACTTTCTCAAATCTCTAAAACTTTAAAAAACACAAGATAAGTTAAAAATATAAAGACAGCCATCAATTCTATAAGATTATATACAGAAATGCTGAAGCTTATCATTTTGTAGAGTAGATACACTACAAATATGATTTACAATTGACAATAATATGAAGACACAGAGTCAGATTAGTATAATTCTCTAGTAACCCTTAGTGAATTCCTGGAGGGTTAAATTTTGAATTATGTATCATAACTGAGAAAGGAGCTAGTTGTATATTGGTTAAAGATAACCTTGATTAAGACCAATGAACTAACTTTTTACTCTCCTTAAATGTATATTTCTAAATAAACGAAAAGATTTGGGAGATCGTCATAATACATGTTTTAATAATTAATAATGATTGTTAATTAAAAATGTAAAAAGCTATAGAGAGCAAAGAATATGCTCAAGTTACTTGCAAATCATCTACATTGTAGGATATATATGCATATATATATTCATTTCTGATAATATTTCCAGATAATTAATGAAATCTGTTTTATCATAAAGTGAAATTAATATAATTTCAGGACTTTTGTTCTGAATTACTTGACCACACTCCTTCATTCAATTCTTAAGTTAGTGATTTGATATCATTATTTAGTTATGTAAAAGTCTGAAATAAATTTAGTTTCCCAAAGTAAACTGTTTCATATTTTTAATAAATAATATTTGAAAACACATTTATGGACATTTGGGACAAGATTAAAAATTTGCATGTTACAAAGTATGGTTAATAACTATTGATTAAATATCTTAAGTTACTTATTCTTATTTTCTCATAAATTAAATATCTAGTCAGCTTCTGAATTGAATAATAAGGAGACATATAAGTTTGAGGTGAAAACAGGGAATTGAAGGTAAACACATGAGAAGTTAACATGTGTAGTAGAAAATACTACACGTTCATGGCTCTATCTCTTACTGAAATATGGTAAAAAAAACATCTTTATGGTGGTAACCTAAAGAACTTCAACATGCGAAAACACACTTCCAATTATTAGATTATTTTACTAGGCTATTAGTGTTAATGTTTCCTTTCCATCTGATATCCCTTGTTGCCTATCTGCCTAGAAGCCAGATTCTGGTTTTGGGTGATAATTGTCACCAGCTGAAAGGGATAAATTATAGATTAACCAAGTCACGACTTCGCCATCATGTTTTATCAATAACTGCTCTGGGAGTGGGCACAGGACTTAGCTTCAATTAACAAGACATAATGGAGCATCTGCTAAGAATGTCTGCTCTATGCAAAGAGAGGTATGGGAGGAGAAACTATTTCCAGTAGCCTGTTGCTTCTTATCTTGTGTTGCCATTATATGCATTAGATATGCCTCTTGTGAGCAGGTAGAAATGGAGAGTTAGAAATTACTGAGTTTGTGGTCTGGGAGGTGGCGCAGGGGATAAAAGCATAGGACTCTCAAACATGAGGTTCTGAGTTTGAGTTCAATCCCCGGCAGCACATGTACTAGAGTGAAGTCTGATTCTTTCTCTCTCTCTACTGTCTTTCTCATTAATAAATAAATAAATAAAATCTAAAAAAAAATTACAGAGAGATTACTGAGTTTAACAAAGAGGGAAGGGTAAATGGTCCTAGTTTTTTTTTATGACAATGATAATCAATGTGATGTCATTTACCTCAAAATTGCAGTCTAAACTATTATATGATTATTCCCACTGACTGAAGTCAAAGTTAGTGATTTTCTATCTTGGTTGATACAAAGATATTTTGTGGAATGGTTATATTTTTAAGTGAAAATAGGGAGTGGACTCAACTTTCCATATCACATAGAAACGTTGGAATTAATATGAAAGATATAGGTTGAGGGACATAGTGAATGAGAAACTATTAGGGGAAGGGAAGTGTACTAGCTGAATTAACCTAACAAAAATATTTTAAAACATTTTACTTATTTATTTTTTGAACAGAGACTGAGAGAAAAGGGGGATATACAGAGGGAGGCCCAGTAAGGACAAAAAAAAAAGTTGCTATTTCCAATCATATGAAGGATGAAGAACCTTATGACAGATCTAACATGATCTTCTATGGATCATAGTAACTTCTGAATAATTAGTGTTCTTGTTGAAATTAAACAATGCAGAGGTGAGCATGCTGGTAAAAAATATCAAAAATGTAGTTGAAATTTATTTCAGGGCTACATAAGTGAAGCTGGGTCACCAATAGTGCATGTAAAATGTGGAGCTGCCTCCAATACTTCAGGAAGCATTAATATATGGTGATGCACTGGGCCAAGGTGAAGTTTTCTCAACATGAGATTCTTGATCGAAAATAGCAATACTTTCTTTCTTTTTTCCTATCTATCTCTCTTTCTTTCTCTTTCTTCTTTGTGTCTTTCCCTCTTTCCTCCCTCATAGTCTCAATATTTCTATCTTAATAATAATAATTAAAATATTATAGGTTAGAAAATACATTAAGTTGTAAGATCTTTAAACAACAATGATCTGAGAGTTACAAGATCACTTCTAGACTTACCCTGTGCCATAGGAGACATACTAGCCACATGTGACAGTTAGAAATGCCTGATGTGGCCAGTCTGAATTGAAAGGTGTGATGAATATAAATGTCCATTGGCTTTTGAAGAGTTTGTATGAAAAAAAGAAGGTAAAATTATAACTCTAAGTTGACTATATACCTTATTCAATTAATTCTGCTTGTTTCATTTTACTTCTTGTCATCGTTCCATGTATAATTGTTTTATTAGTGATGTAATAATGATTGACAAGATTGTGGGGTAAGAGGGGTACAATTTCATACAGTTCCCACCACTAGAGTTCCACATCCCATCCCCTCCATTGTTAGCTTCCCTATTCTTTATCGCTCTAGGAGTATGGACCAATGATCTTTATGGGGTGCAGAAGGTGGGAGCCTGGCTTCTGTTATTGCTTCTCTGCTTGAATGGATGTCCACAGGTCAATCTATACCACCAGCCTATTTCTATCTTTCCCTATTAGAAGAAGAAGGGTAAGGCTCTGAGGAGGTGGGGATCCAGGACTCATTGTGTCTGTCTAGAGAAGTCAGGTTGGTGTCATAATAGCTTCTGCAACTTGGTGGATAAAAAACATTAAAATATAAGGCAAAACAAATTGTTTTCCAGTAATCAGGAACCTAAAGTTAAGAATATAGCAGATAAGATTTGTAGTCTTCATGTCTTAAGAAGCTAGGAAGTCTATTTTAGTTATACTCCAAGGGGCCCCATAACTTTACTAATTTTTGCCTTAGTGTTACAGTTAACATGCAGGTGAGCTGAAAGTATCGTCTAGGAAGATGGTTTCAGAGTTGGGATTCTGATAGCGTTGTAGTAGACTAAAAGTATTGTCTGGGAAGATTGTATCAGAGCTGTGAATAGGGTCATAAAGCTGGATCAGGGGAGAGAGTAACTCATCTATCTGACCTAGGGCTATGTCTATTCATATTCAGTTTAGGAGCCTGTGTAACCTCTGTGTCCCTGTTGGTCTAAGCTCACATTCCATGCTCATAGCAAGAACATTCTAAGCTGCAATCATTTCAGGACAAGTTTTCCTTGAGTGGCAGAGTATATTGACCTAACCTCCCTTCAGAGAGTGAAGCAATTTTTACCACTGCTTTTCTACATTGAGGACAATGTCCTGTAGAGGCCCACAAGAGGGTTTGTGATGTTGTTCCTAATGGAGATTACTAGTGATGGTGTAGACAGGGATCTGTTAGAAGTCTGGGCTCATCAAATCTCTGTGGGAATCCCAGGATTCACTGAGTAGGGCCCCAGATGATGGGCTGGGCTGGTAGTAATCAAAAGGTCCATCACTAGAGTCTTCCGGTCTCTTGGTTTTATCCAGCTTTTGTCGTCCTTACTTTATTTGACAGGGTTAGACTTAGAGTAAGTAACAGCACAGTGCATAATAGACACAACCTGGAAGTAACCTAGGTGCCCAACAACAGATGAATGGCTGCGAAAGTTGTAGTATAAATACATCATGGAATAGTACTTAGCTATTAAGAATAAAAACCCACTTTCTCTGACCCATCTTGGATGGAGCTAGAAGAAATCATGTTCAGCAATATAAGTCAGAAAGAGAAAGATGAGTATGGGATGATCCCACTCATAAACAGAATTTGAGAAAGCAGAACAGAAAGTGAAACACAAAGCAGAATTTGACTGAGTTTGGAGTACTGCACCAAAGTAAAAAATTCTGGGGGTGAGGTGGGTAAGGGTAGATTTTCAGCTGCAGTATAGGGGTGGGGGTAGGGGGAAAGGACACAGATCTTTGGTAGCAGGAATGGTATTAATATATTCTCCTATTAATGTATAGTCTTATGAATCTCTATTTATCAGTATGAGAGGGGAAAGGTAGAATAAATGTCTCAAGCTTTTTAATGCATAGACTTTAGCTCTGAGTATATCTTCCTTTTATCTAAGTACTTAAGGTTTCAAATTAGTAAACTGTCAACACTGAGCTTAAGTTGTTAATGCATTTTCAACAATAACTTTTTATTTGTTTGACATATTAAGTCATCTACAATTTTAGACCAGGGAGACCAGAAACAACTGGTTTTGCCAGTATGTAGGATATAGTTATTTGTAAATAGCATTAAATGGCATAAGTCATGGTAAGGTCTTGTATAGAACCTTTTCTTTCATGCTTCCTTTGGTCCATACCATTTCATACTACATCACTGATCTCAGCCAAATCAATGCAATCAGGGCCACCTTGACATGTTTCACTTAGGACTGTGTCCAGAGACACCAACTTGGGATGTCAACCCTCTAGCTCCAACACTCTAGTGAGACAGTTCCTAGCTCATAGGACTCCTTAGTTCCTTTTTAGGTGGCACACCTCCTAGCAAAGTTATAGAATTTAGGTATAGACCAGGGCCCATGAGATAGGGCACATGTGCACATGTATCCGTAAGTTAGGGGAAAATATTTACCTTAAAGTAAAAGGGTGAATAGTCTACAGTGACCCAATAAGTACAACAATTAAGTAGAAAATACTTGATTAAGTACTTTGTTAGCTTTTTTTTTTTTTTTTTTTAGGTCTTTCTGCTTAGATATAGATAACCTTTCAGACACTCTAAGCAACATTTCCTTTTTGTCCTTACTCGGCCTTCATTGATCCAGGTCAATATATATATATATATATATATATATATATATATATATATATATATATATATATATATGATAGAGAATCAGAAACAGAGGGTGGAATATGTCACAGCACCAAAGTTTTCTATAGTAATATGAGGAGTGGGTTTGAACCTGGGTGGTGTGCATGGCAAAGTAGGCTCAGTACCCAGGTGAGCTATGTTGCTGGCCTATTAATAGCAACTGTTTAGAACATACAGATTTATATGGTGTTGGGTGTGATGACTGTTACTTACAGTCTTTATCAGGATATCAGGTGTTGAGGTACAATAATTTCAGTTTTTATTTAAAGATCTCCAGGTCTTTCTAATTCGCATTATAGTTTAATATAATTGCTGGGGATGAGGTTATTCCCTCCACATATTTACCTGAAAGAAGATTCCAAGCTTCTCTTTCGTTCTATCTAATATATGAAAGATATGATTCATATCTAATATATGAATCATATGAAAGATCCAACCTGCCAGCTTGACTTGATTGAGCTATACTGTATTTAGTGCCTGTTAAGTTTTCACTGCCAGAAAAAAAAATCAAAACACTCAACTACTATGAACTGCCAAATATTAACAAAACTTCATTTATGAAAATGTGTAAGCACAGGAAAACCAAAAGTCATTAAATGAAAGCATACTTGTTGGCAAGTTAGGCATTTAGCTTAACTAGAACAGGTGGCTATTATGAAGACATAATAATTAATAGGGGAAAGCATTAAAATCAGTTTGGGCATGACAAGAACTCGGAAGAACAAAAAACATCCTCAAAACTTCTATGTGATAGATGATGATAATACTGTATGAGTATAGCTCTATACTTATACTTACTTAGTAAAAATATTGAAAATTAGAGCAGTTATCACTGAAATAAAATTTTAAATTCAGAATATTACTCTGACATATACTGAATCTAATTAGACATTCCTAAACGTAAATAAGTTCACATAAACATTCACTAATACTTTCAGTGGTTAGTAGTTTAATGCTAGTTTGCATTATTGATCCAGCATAACAAGTTTGGAATTTTAAAAACACATTCAGAAAACTCAATAATGAGACTGTTGTTGCTATATAAGTAATTATTTGTAGCCAATAGATACTTTTCCATTTAACAGTTAATTTAAAATGACAGTATTTGACTTACAAAATTAAAAGATAACTGCTTTTCCTATGAATATAATTTATTCTGTACTTTTATGTGCAGATATTTTAACATAGGCTCACTGAAGGGGCCAGGTGGTATCTCTATCCAATAAATAAATAAAGGTAATAAGAAAGTTTTTTAGACACAAATATCATTTTTTATTACTCGCAAAAACTTGTGACCAAAAAACTTGTGACCAAATGTACTTGTGTCAAGTACATTTTTCCTATGTTCTTTTTCTTTTTTTTTTTTTTAGACACCTGTGACACTGCTTCACCACTTACGAAACTTTCCCCCTGTAGGTGGGCACTGGGAGCTCGGACCCAGGTCCTTGTGCCTTGTGCACTCAACCAGGTACGCCACCACTCGGTCCTTGTTCTGATACTTTTTTTCTATTTATTTTATTTATTTATTTATTTATTTATTATTTAAGAAAGGATTAATTAACAAAACCATAGGGTAGGAGGGGTACAATTCCACACAATTCCCACCACCCATTCTCCATATCCCACCCCCTCCCCTGATAGCTTTCCCATTCTCTATCCCTCTGGGAGCATGGACCCAGGGTCATTGTGGGATGCAGAGGTAGAAGGTCTGGCTTCTGTAATTGCTTCCCCACTGAACGTGGGCGTTGACTGGTCGGTCCATACTCCCAGTCTGCCTCTCTCTTTCCCTAGTAGGGTGGATCTCTGGGGAAGCTGAGCTCCAGGACATATTGGTGGGGTCTTCAATCCAGGGAAGTCTGGCCGGCATCCTGATGACACCTGGAACCTGGTGACTGAAAAGAGAGTTACCTATGTTCTTTTCTAATAGTTTTATAAAGTCAAGTTTTATATTTAAGTTTTAACTTATTTCAGGTTACTTTCTGAGAATGGTATAAAATAAGAGATTACATCTGATAGAATTTAATTGTTCAGTTTTTCTCACACCATTTATGAAAAAGATGGTCATTTCCACATTGATTTTTCTTAGTCTCCTTGTTACAAATTAGATGGACATATCCGTATGGATTTATTTAGTCCTATAGAAACCTTTTCTCTCACTGTTCTTGAAACACTCAGAGGTTTAGCCACCAGATGAAGTGTGGTATTATGTGAAACTTGCAGTGTTAGAGGTTTCCATGGACCATTTGGGGAATCTATACTGAGGTATCCTCATTGACTTAGAAAATGAGTTTCTGATGAGTCCACAAGGCAATTACTAGGTTTCAGAAAGATCTGATGCCTTCTGAAAGTTATGGTTTTTCAGTGACAGTCTTTCCCACCCTCCAATGATGCAGTATACCTAAGTATTCTGTACAGAGTTAGAAAAAGATGAATATTTCTATGTGTCCACCAAACCTAGGCTAACCAAACACTTGTTTCTCTTACTTTTTCCCAAGAGCTAAAATGAGTTATACTGACACTAAGCTATACCACATTAAGGAAAGTGTAATTTTAGTGCAATGAAACTGTTTCTTTTATTTTCAATAATGTGTCTGATCTTATATTTTTAAAGTAATTTTCCACTAGTGATATGGTGAAACTTATTTGCTGTCCTCCTACATTTCTGCAAAGGCATTTTAGTCTACTGGTGAATGTGAAAATTGATATTCTTTGGGGGAAGGATAGTATAAATGTTTTATTCTGTCATGTTGATGATGCTACTTTATTGGACACATCTTTTTCAAAATTTCATTAAATCAAAAACATCAAAGATTATTGACTTCCACACAGTTACTAAATAGTAAGGTTTGAAATTCATTAAAATCTGCCTGAATTGAAAGATCTGGTACTTTTCAAAATTCTTTGTTAAGTTTATCTGGTGCAATTTATTTATTTATTTATTTATTTATTTACCTCCAGGGTTATTACTGGGGCTCAGTGACTGCACTATGAATCCACTGCTCCTGGTGGCTTTCTTTCATGGTTGTTGTTGCTATTGTGGTTGCTGCACAAGACAGAGAAATTTAGAGTGGGGAAGACAGAGAGAGGGAGAGTAAAACACCTACAGACCTGCTTCATAGCTTCTGAAGCAATCCTCCAGCAGGTGGCGCTTTGGGGGCTAGAACCTGGATCTCTGGGCAGATCCTTGTGCTTCGCACTATGTGCGCCTGACACCCATTTATCTGGTCCAATTTAACATATAGAAAAATTCGAAATTCAGGCATGCCAGATGGTTACAAGTACATTTACTTTTCTTTATAAGTTTGCATAATGCATAGACTGTAGTGACATAGACTTTCTCCTTTCTGTTTCCTTTTTCTTTTCAATTGCTACCAGAATTATTTCTGGGGCTTTAATCTACACTATGAACCCACCACTCCTAGGCACCATTTCTTGATCTGTCTCCCCCTCCCTCCCTCCGTCCTACACTTTCTATTGTCTTTCATCCTTTCCTTCCCGCTTCTCTCTGTCTCTGTGTCTATCTCTCACTCTGTCTGTCTCTCTGTCTCTGTCTCTGCCTGTCTGTCTCTCTAGACACAGAGAAAAAATGAAAGGGAAGGGAGGATATAAAAGGAGAGGGAGCCGGGCGATAGCGCAGTGGGTTAAGCGTACATGGCATGAGGCATAAGGACCAGTGTAAGGATCTGGGTGTGAGCCAATCTCCTCACCTGCATGGGGGACACTTCACAAGCTATGAAGCAGGTCTGCAGGTCTTGATCTTTCTCTCCCCTTCTCTTGTCTTCCACTCCTCTCTTCATTTCTCTCTGTCCTATCCAACAACGACAACAATAACAACAACAATAAAGTCAATCTTTCTTAAAAAATAAACAAGTAAAAGGAGAGAGAAAGACACCTACAGTACCCCTTTACTGCTCACGAATTTCCACCTCTGTGGGTGGGGATTCCGGGATTGAACCTGAGTGGTTGCATATGGCAATATGTGTACTCTACCAGGTGCACCTCTGCCTCCCCCAAAACACAACTATTAAAATTTAGTCCATCCTGTGCCAAGATCATCTGATTATCTACAAGAGTAGAAGTGAACAGATGTCCTTTTTCTTATATAATGATTTCAGAACCCTACTGTAAAATAAGAAGTGTGTGAAATATGAAATTTGTTTCTCTTGATTTTCGTCTTCATTAATATTTTAACTGCTAGAAATATTAAAAGCACTTTTTTAATTTTCATCTATTATTTTTCATGAAAAATAATTTTATTTAAACTCCATATGGAAAGACTGATAGAACTTAAGTGGAAATTTATAAATCAAATATTGAGACTACATTCCTTTTCAAAATTTACTATGCTGTTCTTTTTTATGAAGCCTGATTTTACACAATGCACCAGATGAATAGAGCCTATCAAAAGCATCTTTGCTTTGCTCTAAAAAATGAAAGAATACAACACACATTTTCAAGAGACACTGCTATTTCTACACTTTAAAAATTGCTACATTTATTGATGGAGGGAAGAAGACTAAGAGATACAGATAAGAAAAAATACAAGCAAATGAAACATATCCCGACCCTCAGTTTGGCATAGACAAAGAGCTCTTAATCTGATTTGGGATATTATATCCATTTATTATTGCAAAACAAAATTGCTTCTTTAGGACAAATGAAGTGTCCTTAAAGCTCAGCAATCCTATTTAACATAATGAAAAACTGCTTATTAAACTAGTCATGGCCTTCCCAATAGAACTTAGATGAATAGTGTGCAGTATTAAATATTTCTTTGGTGTGATAAGGAAAAGGAAGGAGAATACTTACTGGTCAGGAACAAAATGAAACTTGTACTTAGTATATCTATAAATGAACTAAAATGATTACCAAGCAGTAAATATTCCAATGAAGCCACTTGTGTATAAGATATAGACATGAAAAAAGATGTGTATACCTGCTCATGAGGCAGAAAGCTTAAATCACTAGAATATATAGATCAATAAAAATATTTATTTTCTTTCTTTTTTAAAACCACAGTTATGTTTTATTTCATTCATTCATTTTTTATTTATTATTGGAGAGAGACAGAGAGAAATTAAGAGGGGTGTAGAAAGGTGGTGGAGGAAAGAGACAGAGAGACACCTGCATCCCCACTTCACTATTCATGAAGCTTTCGACCCCCGTAAGTGGGGACCAGGGGCTTGACCATGGGTCCTTGTGCACTGTAATTTTTGTACTTAATCAGGTGCATCACTGCTTGGCCCCAATAGAAATTATTGTAACTTCTCTATAAACCAAATGACAAGTTTTTTAATATTGTAATATTATATTTTAATATGAAAAATAATGCATAGAATAAAGCCAAGTTTTCTTCATAATTTGTACATGTGAATAAAAGAGGAGATTGAGGAAAAGACTATTAAAGTTCTGCCTATCTTATTTACTTTATTGTCTTATAGGGAAGTAATGATTTACAAAACAGTTTTTATCACATAAGTATAGTTTCTCCTGATCACAGGATAGGCACATCATTCTTCCACCATTTTGCACTGGGTTTCCAGTATCCATTAAACTCTACCTCACTCCACGCCCTGATACCCACGTCACTGACCTTGCTGGAACACACATTTAGTGCAAGTTGCACCATGTGTTTTCCCTTCCAATCCTTGTTTATCTCTTCTGACTGGTCTTACTTGATATGATTTCTTCAAGTTCCATTGAAGATGAGGCAAAAGCAGTAATTTCTTCATTTTTAATACCTAAGTAGTATCCTACAACTTACTTAGTCTCTCGTCTGTCATTGAATGCCTGTGCTGCTTCCATGTTTAAGTTACTAGTAGAATTTTTATACATTTTGATTATTAGTTCTTTATCTATCTCCTGGCCTCCATGTTTCCTGCAGAAAAGTCTGACATTAATCAAACTACACAACCTTTAAAGGTCACTTTCTTCTTTTAACTGGACAGTCTGTAAATTTTTTTCTTTGTCCTTGACTTTGATAATTTCACAATGAGGTATCCTTAGTGTAGGCCTACTTGGGTTTAGGAATTTGGAACTTCCTGAACATCTTCATTATGACCACATCCCAGATTTGGAAATTTTCCTGTTATTATTTCTGTTCCCTCTCCTTTATTTCTCTTTTCTTCTTTTGAGACCTTTATAATTCTGATGTTTGCTTTTCTAGTGGAGTCTTCAATCTATTGAAGAGTTGCTTCATTTTCCCTACAGCTTTTTTTCTCCTTCTACTTTGAAGTCAAAGAGTTTGACCAATTTGCCTTCTATTTCTGATGTTCTGTCTTCTATATGGATGCATCTATTTCCTTGATTTGTTATTTGAGATTAGAATGCAATCAAATGTCCTTCACCCTCTGTTATTCTGTTCAAGTTTTCTATTTTTCTAACAAGTGATACTTTGAAGTCATGGATTTCTTTCTTAATCCATTTCTCTATGTTAAGTTGAGAGCTTTGTATTTTTTTTTTCAAATTACCTGGCAGTGTATTCCCCAAATTCTTTCTCTGCTGCTAACTCCTCTGCATCTGCATTATTGTTTCAGGCCGTCAAGCTGATGTTAAGAACCAGAATTTTCCTAATTGTATGTCGATTGTTGGCTGTTTCTGTTTTATATGTGAACTGTGGAGGGGAGGAGAGGAGCTCTGAAGAAGTAATATAGTATTGTGCTTGACATCCCTTAATCAGAACTCTATTCTGGGTGGGGTTAAGAAACCACCAACTTCATTCTCTCTTCTTAATTTTAACTTTCTTTACTTAATCGGATATGATAGAGAAACTGAGAGGGAAGGGAGCTAGAGAGGGCCAGAGAGACACTTGGAGCCCTGCTTCATCCATCACTTGTGAAGTTTCCCCTGCATGTGGTTGCCAGGGGCTTGAACCTGGGTTCTTACGCATGGTAATGAGTGTAATCAAGCAAGTTCACCACCACCTGTTCCCCCTTCTCTAAACAGAATGATTTTTCAAAAGGGGAATCTGCTGTAAGGTCAGATTCACTTTTCTTCCTGCAGGGTGTTCTGACCCCATTCACTGGGTTCTCTATGGCAGCTGGGTCACCTTAAAGTTTTGTAAGCTTCTCTGCTGCCATAGGTGCAAATAATTCAGCTCTTTGATGCCCTAGATAGGTACTCGGTATTCATTCAATAGCCTATGGATTCTACTGCTCTAAATAGCAGTCTTGAAGTCCCTTTCTTAAGCCTCTGGATGACTGAGTTCTTTAAAGTGTGCCCTTTAAATCCATCACATAGATTTGAAGCAAATTCAAAGACATTGCCTGTGGGCAAAGCAATGCTACAATTCTACTTGCATCCTTCTTTCCTTCCCCTCCTATAATCTCTATGTATACAGAATCTCTAACCTTCATATAGTGATATTCCTGTCTTTATCAGAAGTTCCAGATGTTTTATGATAAAATTTTGTTGAATTATTTTGTTGAAAAAGTTGTTTTCTGGAGGACAGACAACTTGCTGGATTCTGTGAAAAATATGATGGCTAACAGAAGGAAGTAGAAGAAAGGTTGAAGGTTTTTTTGGGAAAAAGTACATTTTGCTGTTTGTGAAAGAGGAATTTTGTTGATAGGCACATTGATATATACATATATATATACATATATATATGCAATTGCAAGAAAATTTTAGTATTGTAAGTCAATACAATTTCATTTTCAAAAATATAAATGATGCCTTTAATTAATTTCATTGATATTGTCACTTAAAATTAAAAAAGAGATTAATAGTCTGATAGAATTATTTCTATCATGTCTATAATTCCATTAGCAGATAATATAAATATTATCCTTATATCAGAAATAATTATTTCTTGCATGTTGTAGTCTAAGTAACATTTGCTACTTTCAATTAATTACATTGATTTAATTTGTTACAGTTATAACCCCATTTAACAGAAAAGTGCCTTATTCTTAAAAAATTATATTACTCAAAAAAGAATAAAGAATTGATAATTCTGGGTCTAACATATAAATTTATTGTATATAGAAGCTGATATTAGTATTATGTGAATTTTAATTAAGGTATATAACTAACAATTTGGCATTGTTTCTTATCCACACAGTCAATAGTAAACTTGTATGCTGGATTTCTGCCATGTACATATTCATGACAAATCATGTGTTTGTAAAATTTGGGCTACAAGAAAGCTCCTTTGGCAGTTTCAATTCTCAGTATGAATGCTGTCCAGGTTTGAACCTTGGTATCATATGGGAATGTCACATGCACGAGGCTGTTGGGGAGGAAGTTAACTCCAGTGCTATGATGTCTCCTCCCTTAGCTCTTAAATAGAAATAATGAAAAAAAAATCATCAGAGAAGCACAAAATCACACAAGTCTGAGGTCTTGGTAACACACACACACTAACTGATTTGCTTTAGGGCCATGTTAATTATCTGTGCCACAGTTTAGTTCACAGAAACTTTTATTATTTTAGTATTTCATGTGACATCACAATAGTCCATCAGGATCATGATACAATACCGAAAAAGCCTAAATAGAAGGAAGTATCAGGGCCTGGTGTGGTGCATCTATTTGGGCACACATGTTACAATGCGCAGGACCTGGGTTGGAGTCCCTACTCAACACCTGTACACATGTGGAAAGCTTTTTGAGTGGTGAAGCAGGGGTACCAAGCTCTACACCAAACTCTTATGAGTTTTTTAGTTAAGGTATTTCTAGTGATATGTTCAATTTGCATATGCAGATATATAAGAGAGAACTTGGGAAAGCTGTGACCAAAATTGAAGACCTCATTTTTTTTTCTCAGTCAGAACTTACTCCAGCATGAATTTTTTAACCTTTCCTAGAAGGTTAATCTTACAAATTTGTCTAAATAATCTAATAAAGATAATCAAGGAATAAATGGAGAAGAGAGAAGAAAGAAAAATTGAAGAGAATATACCCTAAAGAGAAGCAGGAACTGTGGAGATTTCTCATTTGGTAAGTAAGATACATGTCTTGCTACATGCTTGACATATAGGAATGCCTAAGTACAAAAAGAAGGTCAGTACTATGCTTGGCCTCTTTCTTTCTCTTTTCTCTCTCTGCATCTCTCTTTTTCTCATTTCCTCTCCTTTCTAAATGAGTTAGTCTGAGAACAATAAAATTAAAATTAAACATATCTGTCAAAAAGTTAAAAAAATGCTAGAATATAGTCTTTAATATATATTTAGTTTTACTAAAATGAACTTAAAAGTATACTATTTCTAGTCAGAAAATCATAAATTTATTCTGTATATTTTCTTGAGATTTAAACGTGGCTTCAATTTCTTGGTCACCACCTTGCAGCTTCACAAGTGATGAAATTATGTTATGGGTATCTCTTGTTCTCTCTCCCTATCTCCCTCTCCCTTCTCAAATTCTCTTTGTCCTATCAAAAAAAAAAAAAGGCGAAGTGGATTCAATGTACAGTTACTCAGTTTCAGTGAAAACCCTGCTTGCGAGAAGAGAGAAAGAGAAAGAGAGAGAGAGGAGGAGTTAATGAACTTACTGTAAATAAAGAGATTATAATTGATCACTCTGGAGGTTTACCAGGAAAAAAGAGAAGCAGAACAGTCAGAATCAGAAAGATAGCATTAAAAGAAAGGCTTAGCTGATTATTACTAGCTTAAATAGTGAAAGGGCACAATAGTATAAGAAATATGAGTGACATCAAGAAACCAAAAGATGTTAAGGAACAAATTCTCTCACAGAGTCAGAAGAAATAATGCAGCCCTTCCCTATTGAAATTTTTATTTTAGTCCTGTAAGACACATTCTAAAATTAACAACTTTTAGGACTATAAGACAAATATAACTTTTAAGATAAACAATGTAAGATAAATATATTTTTTAACTTTTTGACAAACAATTACAACATCATCAGGAGACTAGTACTTCATAATAACTTTAAGAGAAAAAAAGAGCAAGTCATGAGAATAAGGCAAAAAACAGATGAGCAACAGAGGAAACACACACACACACACACACACACACACACACACACACACACACACCCCTATACCAAAAGAACGTATGAAATGCTTATAAACAGGAACACATTTCATAATAATAAAAAAGAGTAAAATAACAAGAATTGAGACAGACAGGCAAGATAAAATTATGATCATAATCATTATCACTGTGTTTGAAAGTACAGAACATATTAATTACCTAGATCTGCAATTCTCAAGTTTAAAACTTCACACAAACTTAAATAAGAAAATGTGTGTTTAAAATTAAAATTAGAACCCAAAGTGACATCTTTTATATATATAAAACTTTATGATATCCTAATTTGAAGAACTAGGTAAGTCCACTTTGGTTCTTTATTTTTCTCATTTCAAGGTTTTTTGTTTGTTGTAATGCTCAATGTTCTGATTCCTTGCCCAGGAAAAATAGTCCTGCAGGTGGAAAGCACTGCCAAGTAAAACAACAGTATATCCTTTTTAATGCTTATAAGAAACTACATGGACTCATTGTGCAGAATTACTTTTATCTGGTTGCAGTTGGAATTGAAAATTGCAGTAGTGTGTTACTTAAATGCTGCCCTTTGAATGGAAGCTATCTTACAACAGAATTAGTTTTAAATGGACAACTGTATAGCTGAAGCTAGCAAATACTCAAGATATTTAAGAACAGAATTGGTATCACCTCATATGATAATTAATAAGTTAAAATTAATAATCATTGGAATTGCTGTATTGCACCAGAGTAAAAGACTCTGGGGTGGGTGGGTGGGTGGGGAGAGTACAGATCCTTGAAAAGGATGACAGAGGACCTAGTAGGGGTTGTATTGTTATGTGGAAAACTGAGAAATGTTATGAATGTAAAAACCATTGTATTTACTGTCTACTGTAAAATATTAATTCCCCAATAAAGAAATAAAAAAGAAAAACAAACAAAAAAAGTAATAAAAAAAGAAAATACTTTAATAGAGAATGCTCATTGTATATGAAGAAAAATTAACAATCATAAAGTTTCCATTGAAATGAAAGTATTTAAAAATATAAAAATATTTAATTAGCCATAATTGATGTACATATATTATTAAATAAGAGCAAAAACCATAGATTTCACAATTAATTCCAAATGTCTAATATATTTCTGGCACATTTTTTTCCAGTTTAACATTTCTTATTTTTTTTTATATTTTATTTTTCCCTTTTGTTGCCCTTGTTTTTTTATTGTTATTGTAGTCGTTATTATTATTGTTATCATCATTGTTGGATAGGACAGAGAGAAATGGAAAGAGGAGGGGAAGGCAGAGAGGAGAGAAAGATAGACATCTGAAGACCTGCTTCACTGCTTATGAAGCAACTCCCCTGCAGGTGGGGAGCCGTGGCTCAAACCGGGATCCTTACATTGGTCCTTGCTCTTTGCGCCGCAAGCGCTTAACCCATTGCTCTACCGCCTGACTCCCTTAACATTTCTTCTGTGTATAAATGAATCAGTTTCTGTGATTCTTAGGAAGATGTTTTAATGCAGATGATAACTATATCACTTTAACTTATGCACTCACTGGGTAGAATGTTTATCTTATTATCCTTGTGACAGTAGGTTTGATCCCCACTACCATATTGGATCATTATAGACAGCATTAAAGAGGATGGTATGGATTGTGGAAATGGGCTTCGGTACATCTCAGTCTCTCACCTGTTGGTTTGCTTCTCTGTAGGTCTGTGTCATGAGAATATGTATCAGGGAAAACAGAGTAGTAATGATCATGTGGACGGTTTTGGTAGTTCCTTGGAACTTCATGAACATTCCTATCCTATTACCAACTCCGACACCATCTTCCTAGATAGTACTTTCAGCCTGCCTGAATGTCAGCTATAGGGCACAGGCAAAAATTAGAGCTATTGGGTACAGGCAAAAATTAGTAAAATTATGGGCGCCTTGGGGTATACCTAAAATATACTTCCTAGCTGCTTCCAACATGAAGACTCCAAATCTCATCTGCTATATTCTTACCTTTAGCTTCCTTATTACTAAACGATTTGTTCTGCTTTGTATCTCAGTTCTTTTCAGCCAGCAAGTTGCAAATGCTACGGTGATATCAACCTGGCTTCCCTGGACAGATGACCTCACCAATGAGTCCTGGAAACCCGCCTCCCCAGAGCCCTACCTCACTAGGGAAAGATCAAAACAGGCTGTGGGTATGGATCAAACTGTCAATGCCTATGTCCAGTGGAGAAGCAATTACTGAAGCCAGACCTCCAACCTTCTATACCTCATAGATATCTTTGGTCCATAATCCCAGAGGGGTAAAGAAGAGGGGAACTTCCAATGGAAGGGATGGGATATAGAATTCTGGTGGCTGGAATTGTACCCTTCTTTTCCCACAGGTTTTTTAATCATTATTAAATCACTAATAAAAAGTCTATACTGTAAGCCTCTAACTCCCCAATAAAATTAATCAAAGAAATACTTAATTAAAAATGATGCTTATTGTTTTTCCTATCATTTTATTGGAGAGTTAATGGTTTAAAGTTCAGTCATTTCACATGTCACTGTGATTGACATCTCCAGAGCATTGTCACCCTTAACTTAGGTCCTTTTCTACCATCCTATATAATTCAATGTCCTCTCTACACTCTCCCTTCTCCTTCTTCCCCAGAGTTCTTTATTTTGGTAATACACTTCACATAGTCCAAATTCTACTTTGTGCTTTCTCTTTAAGTCTTTGTTTTCTAAGTTTTACTTATGAGTGAAATTCTGTGGTATTTGTCCTCCTTTAGGTTTATCTCACTTAACATGATTCCTTTAAATTCCATTCAAGCTGAGGCAAAGGTAATGAATTCATTATTTTTAACAGATGAATAGTATTCCACCATGTATTCATGCCATAACTTTCTTACTCATCTTTCCTTGGGCATCTGAGTTGCTTTTAAGTTAGGACTATAAATAATTGTACTGATATATGTAATCTTTGACAGTGGTTTTGTTTCCTTGGATAAATAGACAGAAAAGAAATTTCTGGGTCAAACAATAGATCCATTACTATTGTTCTGAGAAAGCTCTGCTATTTTCCACAGGGTGGGGTCAATTTATATTTCTACCAGCCATGTAGAAAGGTTCCTTTTCCTCTGTATCCTCACCAACATTTGTTGCTTCTGTGCTTTCTGATTTATGTCATTTTCACTAGTATAAAGTCTCTAATCATCAGTGACTGAGCATTTTTTCATATTATCATTGACCCTCTGGATCTCTGATTTGGCTTAAATTCTGTCCATATTCTTTCTTCAATTATTTAACTATCCTCTACTCTTTTCTTTTTATTTGTTTTTTTATCTATACATTTATGACTTCATTCTATATTTTGATTGTTAACCCTTTATGTGATGTATGGAGATCTACCATTTTATCCTGTGTCTTTCTGTTTTGGTGGTGTTTCCATTTCCTGTGCAGAACCTTTACAGTTTGACATAGTCCCATTGGTTTATTTTTTTTGTCATTGAAAGATTAAAGATTAAAAGTATGTTATTTAATAACCACATCCTAGCTATCTTTAGCCCAATGTGTTAGACATTATTCTTTATTTAACTAGAAATAACAATTGTCACTAGAAATAACAATCTATTTCTATTGCTTCCAATAATGACATAGGGTTCTCCATTTTCTACTCCTCTCCATGCACTGAAATCATTACCAAAACACAGGTAATAGTGACTAAATCCCTTACTCATGCATTCTCTGTATATCTTTAGTTTCCTCATATAATTGGTCATCACTGGTATCCATAGTTCTTTCACAGTAATATCTTTGAATTCTCTACTGTAGCGTGCTTGATCTAGGATGCAGTTGTCATAGACCAGAAAGCTTCCTTATAATTCACCATCATTTACAATACATTAATAAATATTAGAATTGGATATTCTTTATAAATATTTTTTCTAAGATTATGATATCAGACAAGGATTCTAGAAGTTAATATATGAAGACATGACTACAAATATCTTTTCCCCATAAAATTTCCAACTATTTGTCTTTGTCCATTTACTTTTTTTCATTATCATTTCTTTTTTTTAGTATTTATTTATTTAATATTGTATTGAGACAGAGACATTGAGAGGGAAAGGGGAGATACAGAGGGAAAGAGACAGAGAGACACCTGCAGTTCTGCTTCACCACTCGTGAAGCTTTCCCCCTGCAGGTGGGGACCAGGGGCTTGAACCTGGGTCCTTGTGCACTGTGATGTGAGCACTTAACCAGGTGCACCACCACCTGGCCCCTTTATCATTTCTTTTACACTATATTTTGGATATTTTATTTGAAGTTTAACTTTTTGTCGTTAAAATTCGGGGCTCTAGCAGGCCGGGCTAGCTTCATGGCGGAAAACAGAGACTCACTCGGGTACACATGGCTGGGCCGGGAAGCTGTATTTCTTTATTCACGAACAAGAATTCATAAACTAACCCAAACCAATCACCACACAGATCTGTCCTGCATCCTTCTCCTCTGGCAGCCGCGCCAAGAACTCTGGAACTATGTAGCATAGGGGGCGGGGAGAAAGAGAGGCGTGAAACTAGCAGGGGCTAAACCACATCTCCCAGTGGGGGGAGAGTGAGACCAAACCAATGTGAAGCATAGCAACAATTCTCCCTTTTCAACTAAATGACCAGAGTATCAGGAGTGTGGGGTGAACAGAATCCTATATTGTACAGGCATTTGTTAAAAAAAGAAACTGGCACAAACATGGAGGAACATGTTAGCGAGCAACAAGAACCAGTGTGCTGCCAAGGGAAGGGCTGAGGGGGGCCTTTTTTTTTTTTTTGCCTCTGGGGGCGTTACTTGCCTCGACAGGCATTTTTTAGCATGGGGGGAGGGTGAGGCCTAGAGTCTCAAGGCAGCTGGCTGCAGTCAGTCTTTGAGAAACCCAGCAGCATAAAGGGAAGCTGCTAGTTTTGTATAAAGTATCCAAGAGGTGTGCCAGTGAGTCCAATAGAAATGCCAGTCCAAAGCAGATGTCCACCGAAGAATGCCAGGGGGTGGAACATTGTATGAGGAAGGTCAGCTGCTGGAATTCGGCTTTTCTGTAGAGAATTTGACAGCTGCAATTTACTTACTATGAAACAAAATTGTAGCAGGTTAGAAGTTTATCACAATTGATAACTCTATTACAATTGGAAGTCTTTTTTAGTATGGTTTTAAGGTTGTTTAAAGTTTAAACAATAAAATGTGGAAAGGTAAACAGAGAACCATGGAAAAAAAAGCCTCATGCATGAAAATCATTAGCATAACCATAGCACAATCTAACGTTTTTAATTGAGAAGGAATTTGAGAGTTTTATATATCAATAAGTCTATATAACCTTTTGTTACACCCACTGTAAATGTTAAAATCATTGTCACGAAAATGCGTTAATTCTCTAAGTAATTTGAGTCTGTTTATAGTCCAAAGTAAAACTAGTTAAAAATTCAAAATACATATTTTAACTAAAGTTGGTATCAAGATCCTGCTTTAGAGACTGCTACAGCAGGTCACAATATATGACCTTTAAACAAAATCATAAAGATATTTAAACCAATTATAATCATCGAGGTATCAACTATAGTAAACCTCTAACTTGTTACAAGTTTGTTTTTTTCACAAGTGAGTGATTACAACTATCAAGCCTTCATATGAATAATCATCTGTTCATATGGTAAGGTATTAAACTATAAAAAGTTCTTCCATATACAACTTATGTGAATTAACAACATTCACATATTCTTCTACACTTAACTGATGTATCTCATCCCCCAATACTCGGTTGACTAAGGTACCAAACCTCTTTTTCTATATATATATATATAAATTTAATAATTAATTTATATAATTTATAATAATTTACATAATTTATAATAATTTATAATTTATTAATTTAATATATATATTAAAAAATCAAATCAAATGCCACCACGAGAAGCAGATTGTTTGTCTTTCTTTCACAGAAATCCCCAAAAAATCTATCTAAACCCCTGCACACCCTGACGTCACCCACTAGACAGCACGACTACAGTGACACACCCCATAAAACCCTAGATGTCACCTGACGTGATCTGAAGAACCTGATACACAGACTCCAAGGACAAAACTTTCTTAATGCCTGATTGGCTTTCCTGCCTCTGCTTTGTCTCACATTTTGGCGGTTCCAGCTTGCTCTCTACAGAAAAGCAAAATTCCAGCCTGCTTGCCTTTCCTGCTTCTGCTTTGTCTGTCACGTTTTGGTGGTTCCAGCTCCCTCTCTACAGAAAAGCAGAATTCCAGCAGCTGACCTTCTTCATACAGCATTTCATCCCCTGCCATTTCTTCCCCTAGCCATCTACTTTGGACTGAGACATCTATCAGACTTGCTGGTATACCTTTGGACACTTTACACAATTTTAAAGCAGCTTCTTTCCCTTCACGCTGCTGGTTTTCATAGACTGACCCTGAATAGTTCATAGACTTTACAGACTGTTGCCTTGAGGACTATACAATGCCAAATAGCCCCTCTGCTTGGTGGGTCATGTCCTTCCGCCTCCCCCTCATTATGTACCCTTGCCCCCCCCAAACAGTAAATGTTCCTTTACACACCAATCCTTCCCTTGACATCACACTGGCTTTTACTACCCCCTACTTGTCCCTTCCTGTTTTGTTATATCATTTAGGTTTATGCCCAAAAGGTTCCTGCTCACCCCTACACTACTATTCCTCTGTCATAGATAGTCTTTTACAGACATTGAATCATCTTATGTGATGAGTAGACAGAAAGATAGAAAAGATGTAGAGATATTGTGAGGAGATGGTTGAGCAGGCAGCGCTTAACCTATGAGATGAGTCCCTCCAGGTAAGTCTCTCTCTCTCTAAAGAGGGGTTGAGCACAGGGGGGACACATAAATCTCACAAGGTTGGTGGCCATTTAAGCCTTCCCTCCTCCACAGAACCATCCTACATCTTCCCATCTGAGCACGGCATTCCTTAAAAACATTTAAGCCTGCTCCATTCCATATTTCCTTACTGTGTCAATTTAGATATAAAAGAAAAGGAGGAGATGATGTTGAGGAATTATTCAGATGCAGTCTATTCCCCCAGGTTTTGCCACTCCCTGCGCCCTTTTCAACCAATCCTGTCCTGACACGTCACCCCTGGTTGTTGCCCAATAAAAGCCCTCCCACTTCCCCCCGCCTCGACGCCCATTCTCTCTCTCTCTCTCTCTCTCTCTCTCTCTCTCCTGGGTGGTGAGGTATCGGGGACGGCCATTTTCGGCTGACTCCACGTGGCCTGAGCCACCCCCTCCTGATCCAATAATAAAGATTTGTGTACCCCATTTGCTCCGGATTTCCTCTCTCTCTTCTCCATTGCGCAGCCCGAGAACTTTTTTTTTAAAAATAGAAATGTTATATCCCGATTAATTTTATTTTATTTTATTTATTTACTCCCTTTTGTTGCCCTTATTGTTTTATTGTTGTTGTCATTGTTGGATAGGACAGAGAGAAATGGAGAGAGGAGAGGAAGACAGAGAGGAGGAGAGAAAGATAGACACCTGCAGACCTGCTTCACCGCCTGTGAAGCGACTCCCCTGCAGGTGGGGAGTCGGGGTTCGAACCAGGATCCTTATGCCAGTCTTTGTGCTTTGCGCCACCTGCGCTTAAACTGCTGCGCTACAGCCCGACTCCCCTTGATTAATTTTTTCATAAGATGAATTCAAGAGCAGAAGTTTTGGATATCTAGTGAAGCTTTCTTTGGCAAGTAAAGCAAAATGGCTACTTGAGTAAACATTTCCTATCAAAACTAGTCACATAAAGTTTCTTAATAAAGCCATATGGTGTTTGACAAAGAAGCATTGCAGTGTCACTTATTCTGCTCTGTAGCTTAGCTGAGTACAGTGAGACAGTCACCTTCTGAGTTCATCTTTCTTTCACTGGAACAGAAATCAAACACTTAGGGAGGAGCCATTTACCCATACAACTGTTCGTGTCAGTTATCATAAAAATAAAAGTGTTTGCAATATTTTCACATCATTAAATTCTAGAGCTCAAAAATTCCTAAAAAAATCATCTTTATTTTTAAAACAAATATAATAACATGTACCATATGTTTTACTGGATATACACATTCAGAGAACTGAATTATAAAGTATTTTTTAGACCCAGACTCCTGGGTCAGAGTAACAATGTCTCTAATTCCTGTTTTAGCCATAAGGTCCTTAATGTAATGAGATTACTACTGAAATTTGGAATACTTACAATTTGTGTTTTTAATATAGATCTAACATTGTTAATGGATCAATCCTTTAAATAAGGAGTCTAACTATGGTAAAGAAAATAATATGTGCTATAATGAATATTAGGTGGAAATTTTTACTTAATTGGGTATATTATGGTTTACAGTAATATATAGTGTACATGTGTAACACTTCTCAGTTTTCCACATAACACTCTAATCCCTGCTAAATCCACATCTGCTATCATGTTCAGGACCTGAACCTCATTCCCCTGCCTCCCTCACCCCACAGGTGGAAAGGTTTTAAGAAAAATGGATTTTCATTAGTTTTTGCCACCAATATTTTAAGTGAAAATGAATAAACAGGAATAAAATAAATGACCCAATTAAAAGAGCAACAAATATAATGAGACAGATTATCATTGTGTCTCTTTGTAAAACTTTCTAGATGAAATATAGCTAAAGACAATTGGAGAAGAGTAGGATTATCATGATCAAGTATTATTTTTTGAAGTACTTTATCAAATAACAAATATAAATTACAACCATGACTTGGAAAAATTTCATAAGTAGAAACTATTAGGTGATTTATTTTACAATTATAGACTTAACCCTACATTTGATAACGTTAGAATGATCTTGAAATTACTGTTCTTTTGTAATGGGTATGATATTGATAAAGTAATGATATTAAATAGCATTTTTTCTGTACAATCAAAGTTGCTTACACTTCACTTTGAATATTTCTAAGCTTCATGCAAAGATTCTATCCATCATTTTCCACTGACTGTGTGAATCATTTTGCATATTTATATATGTCAGTCATCTGGCTCCTTTGACTGTAAACTGTTCAGTGTTTCTTTATTTAAATAGAATATTCCCTCATGTATTTCTGGTATTTTGTTTTTAAATAAACATAAAGAATATTTTATATCAAATAAAAGTAAAATCATATATTACTTTTTAATCAAATGAATGATTAAAATCTGGCCCTGTACACTGTTTAATTTACTTATTTTTTGTTGTTATCAGACATTATATCACATTCCTCTTTCCATCTTTATTCCCCTTTCCATTTTAAAACAATGCGATTGCTAGAGTTATGATGATAGAACCAGGCCTATGTTTTTAGAGAAACAAGTGGAAGTGGACTCAGAGCAAGTGGGAGGTGCCACAGCATCAAAGCTTCTAACAATGTGCAGCATGCTGAACTCACTTGAATCACATACATTACTGGACACATTAAAGGTGTGCTCCAAAAAGCTATCTCACAGATGCTTTCTTTTTTTTTTTTTTAATGAAATCCACTATTTTAAAGGTAAATTAAATTAAATCAAATTAAAATAAATAATTATATCGACTACTTAGGTGTTAAATGGTAGGTCTAGGTTCCTGAAGCAAGGGACTAATTTCAGAACTTACGTTAGAAGGCAGCTCACTGGGAGTCAGGCAGTAGTGCAGAGGGTTAAGCGCACATGGCGCAAAGCACAAGGACTGATGATCTGGGTTCAAGCCCCCGGCTCCCCACTTGCAGGGGAGTTGCTTCACAGGCAGTAAAGCAGGTCTGCAGGTGTCTTTCTCCCCCTCTCTGTCTTCCCCTCTCTCCATTTCTCTCTGTCCTATCTAACAATGATGACATCGATAACAACAATAATAATTACAAAAACAATAAAAAACGAGGACAACAAAAGAGAAAACAAACGAATATAAAAAATTTAAAAAATAAAATATAACTTTAAAAACAAAGTCAACACACTGCAGCACCCTGAAATAACATAGTATTGAGAGCGATCTATTTGTACTTCACGTGCTTCTTTATTTGTCCAAACACTTTTTTAAAAATTGTTTTATTTATTTGCTATTGGATAGAGACAGAGAGCAATCGAGAGGAGAGGGGTGATGGGGAGATAGACAGACAGACACCTGCAGCCCTGTTTCAGCACTTGTGAAGCTTTCCCCGTGCAGGTGGGGATCAGGTGTTTGAACCCAGGTCCTTGGGCACTATAATGTGTGTACTTAACTAGGTGTGCCACAGCCTGGCCCCTCCAAACACTTTTTAAAATATATGATGCCAATTATTTTTCCACTGTGGAGAAAACATTTAAGGTATTTCACATTTAAATATTTAAAAGTATCTTCACAGTTTTTCAACACCAAGCTTAGGTAAAAAGGTTACTGGAACCATGCAGTGGTGTGTCCAGTGGAGTGCAAACATTACAGAATATAAGGACCTGGCTTCAAAGTGAAATAGAGAGTAAGGTAGGGGTGTGTCTAGGCCAAAGTATTAAGTGTTTAATTAAATATTTCACATTGTCTTCTTTAGGTATTTCTACTTGTTAGCTGAATTCATTAAGTATAAGTCTTATCACAGTGGTTCCCATTGTGTTGATAAGATTGGGGTCAACAGATGCAATATCATTTGGTATTAACTGAGGAAATATACAGGAAAGTGAGCCCCATCCTAGATGTTCTAGGACTGGGGGAAATATAGGCTCTATAGAGGAAGTAGGAGGTTCCTGCTGCTTTAGGGTTTAAGAAGGCAATAGGTGGGAGTCGGGCGGTAGCGCCATGGTTTAAGCTCAGGTGGCATAAAGCGCAAGGACCAGCTCAAGGATCCGGGTTCAAGCCCCTGGTGCCCCACCTTTAGATGAGTCATTTCACAAGCAGTGCAGCAGGTCTGCAGGTGTCTGTCTTTCCCTCTCCCCTCTGTCTTCCCCCTGCTCTCTCCATTTCTCTCTGTCCTATCCAACAACTAAAACATCAACAACAGTAATAACTACAACAATAAAACAAAGACAGCAAAAGGGAATAAATAAATATTAAAAAAATTATAATGAAGGCAATGGATAGTTATTGCTATAATCATATTATTTGGCAATTAGGTTAACTTTGAAAATTCCATTGTTAGAATTTTCTGTATCATACACAACATCACCATAAATTGTGTCCTTTGACATTATTTATATATAGCTGAGTCTTACAGAGTAAGGCCACTGGTTGCTTCTGTTCTCCCTGGTCTAAACTTTTAGGAAAGACAACATATCAAAGACTCAGCCTATGGTCTGTGCATTAAAAAGTTTGAGAAATTCAATCAATTTTTCCCTCTCATATTAATTAAATAGTAATTTATGTGACTACAAGTTAATAGGAGTGCACCCAAACACCATTCCCACCACCAAAAGACTGCAACCCATCCCCTCCAACCCCACCACCCCCAGTGAGCTGAGCATCCACCCTCACCCTCCACCCAGAGATTTTTATTTTGGTGCCCTACTCCAAACTCAGTCAGATCCTGCTTTGAATTTCTCTTTCTGTTCTTCTTTCTCAATTTCTGTTTATGAGTGGGACCATCCTATACTCATCTTTGTCTTTCTGACTTAGCTCACTTAACCTAATTCCTTCTAGCTCCATCCAAGATGGGTCAGAAAAGGTGGGTTCATTGTTCTTAATAGCTGCATAGTATTCCATTGTGTATATATACCATAGATTTCTCAGCCACTCATCTGTGTTGGGTACCTTTGTTGCTTCCAGGTTTTAGCTATTAGGAACTGTGCTGCTATGAACATAGGTATACACATATCTTTTTGGTTGGGTGTTATGGAGTCCTTGGGGTATATCCCCAGGAGAGGAATTACTGGATCATATGGAAGGTCCATGTCTAACCTTGTGAGAGTTCTCCAGACTGCTCTCCACAGAGGCTGGACCCATTTACATTCCCACCAGCAGTGCAGAAGGGTTCCTCTGTCCCCACAGCTTCTCCAGCATTTGTTGCTGCTGTCCTTTTTGATGTATGCCATTCTCACAGGGGTGAGGTAGTATCTCAATGTTGTCTTTATTTGCATTTCTCTGACAATTAGTGACCTGGAGTAATTTTTCTATGTGTTTGTTAGCCTTTTGGATCTCTTCTGTAGTGAATGTTCTGTTCATGTCATCTGCCCATTTTTGGATAAGGTCATTTGCTATTTTTTTTTTTGCCTCCAGGATTATTGCTGGGGCTTGGTGGCTGCACCATGAATCCACAACTCCTTGAGGCCATTTTTTCCCCCTTTTGTTACCCTTGTGGTTATTATTGTTGCTGTGATGTTGTTTAATAGGACAGAGAGAAATAGAGGAGGGGAAGACAAAGAGGAGGAGAGAAAGACAGACACCTGCAGATCTACTTCACCACCTGTGAAGCGACTCATCTGAAGGTGGGGAACTGGGGCCTCGAACTGGGATCCTTACCCAGGTCTTTGTGCTTTGCGCCACATGTGCTTAACCCACTGCACTTTTGCTTTTTTGTTACTAATTTTGCTGAGCTCTTGGTATATTTTGGTGATTAGTCTCTTGTCTGATATATGGCATGAGATCTTCTCCCATTCTTTGAAGGGTGTCTTTGTGTGATGGTTTCTTTGGATGTGCAGAAAGCTTTTAAATTTGATATAGTCCCATTGATTTGTTTTTGTTTTTGTTTGTCTTCCTTGCAATTGGTTTCAATTAATCAAAGATATCCTTAAGTTTAGGTGGGGAAGTGTTTCACCAATGTTTTCGTCTAAGTATTTGGTAGTTTCTGGTCTAACATCCAAGTCCTTGATACATTTGAATTTTGTTCTGGTGAGATGGAGTGGTGCAGTTTCATTCTTCTGCATTTTTCAACCCAGTTTTTTAGTACCATTTATTGAAGAGAGCCTCCTTCCTCTATTTAATACTTTAGTGGTCTTAAATTGTTAAAGCAATTTGAACCCTAACATGTTTTCAAATACTAAATTCTCGAGAGGGAGGGGAAGATGGCGGACTGAGAAGCTGCTAACAGCGTGTTCTCTGATCACATCTTCTGGAAACGGTAGGATTTTCTGCCTTTAGCAGGCCTGTCAATAAGGGGTGACACCAAAGAGGTGATTATAATTTAATTTGGGTTAAGAATAAGAGTAAAAGTGACACGGACTAGTGGGGCTCCAGACTTCCCAGGAGGCGCCGGGCAAGGCGAGTGCACCGGGCATTGTCCTCCGCCCGGGAAGGCGGCTCCTCCGCTGGTTGCAGAGCGCTGCTGAGCGGCAGGCAGAGGACCCGGAGAGAGCACTTTAGCTCTTGGACTTTCTCTTGGGAGTCTCCAGGGACCAGAACGACCCTGAGGGCGGATCCGAAGACTTCTTGAGTATAGCTATCATTGGATCAAATGACTTGGAGCTAGTTTTCATTTTCGAGAAATCCTTTAAAAAAGTCTGGAGGGGGGAGTTTCCTGGAAGATGGCGGACGGAGAAGCTGCTAGCCACTGAGCTCCAAACACATTCCCTGGAAACAATAGGATTTTCTGCCTTGAGCAGGCCAGCCAATAAGTTGTCATAGCGGTGATGAAGAGATGACTATAACTTAATTGGGTTAAGAATTAGAGTAGGGGAAAAATTCTTTTTTCTTTTAATTTTCAAGCATACATCCTTCCCGCCCCCCCCATAAGCAGTCCCTGGGGACCAGCTCCTAGCAGGATACCCCATACCACCAAACAGGGTGTTTTGTTTTTAATTCACTGATACACATTTGGGAAGTTCCTTGCACTGCTATTTAATTACAACTCTTTTTCTTATTTCTCCCTTTTCTCTCTCTTGTCTCTCTCTCTCTCTCTTTTTTTTAATCTTGTCATACACTTCATCTTTCTTCTTTGCCTTTCTGAATTTGTGAATTACTTTGGGGAAGAAATCTGACTCAGAGTGGACTCTCTATGTGTGTATCTCTGCTCTAGTTCCCTTTCCCCTCTTATTACCCCTAGAATATACAGTGGATAGTAGATTTGCATATGTTAGGCCACAAACACAGCATCAATAAATTCAAGAGCATTGAAATCATCCCAAGTATCTTTTCAGACCACAGTGGAGTAAAACTAACATTTAACAACAAACGGAAAATTATTAAAAGACATAGAATTTGGAAACTAAACAACATGCTCCTTAAGAACCACTGGGTCAGAGACTCACTCAAACAGGAAATTCAAATGTTCCTGGAAACTAATGAAAATTAAGACACAACCTATCAAAATATTTGGGACACAGCTAAAGCAGTACTGAGAGGGAAACTTATAGCCATACAATCACATATTAAACACCAAGAAGAAGCCCAAATGAACGACCTTACTGCACACCTCAAGGACTTAGAGGAAGAGGAACAAAGGAACCCTAAAGCAACCAGAAGGACAGAAATCACTAAAGTTAGAGCAGAAATAAACAACATCGAAAATAAAAGAACCATACAAAAGATCAATGAAGCCAAATGTTGGTTCTTTGAAAGATTAAACAAAATTGACAAACCCCTAGCCAGACTCACCAAACAAAAAAGAGAGAAGACTCAAATTAATAGAATTGTAAACGATGCAGGAGATATCACAACTGACACCACAGAAATCCAGAGAATCCTGCAAAACTTCTATAAAGAACTATATGCCACCAAGCTAGAGAATCTGGAAGAAATGGAACAATTCCTAGAAACCTATGCACTTCCAAAATAGAACCAAGAAGAACTACAAAATCGAAATGCACCAATCACAGACAAAGAAATTGAAACCGTTATTAAGAAACTCCCCAACAACAAAAGTCCTGGACCAGATGGCTTCACAAACGAATTCTACAAAACTTTCAGGAAACAGTTAATACCCATACTTCTTAAGCTATTTCATAAGATTGAAGAAACAGGAATACTCCCTTCCACCTTTTATGAAGCCAACATCACCCTGATACCAAAAGCTGATAGGGACAGAACAAAAAAGGAAAACTACAGACCAATATCTCTGATGAACATAGATGCCAAAATATTAAACAAGATCTTGGCCAACCGGATACAGCAACACATCAAAAAGATTGTTCATCATGACCAAGTGGGATTCATCCCAGGAATGCAAGGCTGGTTCAACATCCATAAGTCAATCAATGTCTTTCACCACATCAATAGAAGCAAAGCCAAAAACCACATGAGTATCTCAATAGATGCAGAGATAGCCTTTGACAAAATCCAACACCGATTCATGCTCAAAACTCTACAAAAAATGGGAATAGATGGGAAATTCCTCAAGATAGTGGAGTCTATATATAGCAAACCTATAGCCAACATCATACTCAATGGACAGAAGCTGAAAGCATTCCCCCTCAGATCGGGGACTAGACAGGGCTGTCCACTGTCACCGTTACTATTCAACATAGTATTGGAAGTTCTTGCCATAGCAATCAGGCAAGAAAAGAAATCAAAGGGATTCAAATTGGAAGGGAAGAAGCCAAGCTCTCAATATTTGCAGATGATATGATAGTATACATAGAAAGACCTAAGGAATTCATTAGAAAATTACTGGAAGTTATTAGGCAATATAGCAAGGTATCAGGGTACAAAAATCAGTGGCATTTCTTTATGCAAACACTAAATCTGAAGAAGAAGACATCCAGAAATCACTCCCATTTACTGTTTCAGCAAAATAAATCAAATACCTAGGAATAAAGTTGACCAAAGAAGTGAAAGACTTGTATACTGAAAACTATGAGTCGCTACTCAAGGAGATAGAAACTGATACCAAGAAATGGAAAGATATCCCATGCTCATGGATTGGAAGAATAAATATCATCAAAATGAGTATTCTCCCCAGAGCCATATACAAATTTAATGCAATACCCATCAAAGTTCCACCAAGCTTCTTTAAGAGAATAGAACAAACACTACAATCATTTATCTGGAACCTGAAAATACCTAGAATTGCCAAAACCATCTTAAGGAAAAGAAACAGAAATGGAGGCATCACACTCCCAGACCTTAAACTATATTATAAAGCCATCATCATCAAAACAGCATGGTACTGGAAGAAAAATAGGCACACAGACCAGTGGAACAGAATTGAAAGCCCAGAAGTAAATCCGTACACCTATGGGCATCTAATCTTTGATAAGGGGGACCAAAGGATTAAATGGAAAAAGGAGGTTCTCTTCAATAAGTGGTGCTGGGAAAACTGGGTTGAAACATGTAGAAGAAGGAAATTGAACCACTTTATCTCACCAGAAACAAAAATCAACTCCAAATGGATCAAAGACCTAGATGTCAGACCAGAAAGAATCAAATACTTAGAGGAAAACATTGGTCAAACACTTTCCCACCTACACCTCAAGGACATCTTTGATGAATAAAACCCAATTGCCAGGAAGACTAAAGCAGAAACAAACCAATGGGACTACATCAAATTGAAAAGCTTCTGCACATCCAAAGAAACTATTAAACAAACAGAGAGACCCCTCACAGAATGTGAGAAGATCTTCACATGCCAGACATCAGACAAGAAACTAATCACCAAAATATATAAAGAGCTCAGCAAACTTAGCACCAAAAAAGCAAATGACCCCATCCAAAAATGGGCAGAGAAAATGAACAAAACATTCACCTCAGAGGAGATCCAAAAGGCTAACAAACATATGAAAAACTGCTCTAGGTCACTGATTGTCAGAGAAATGCAAATTAAGACAACACTAAGATACCACCTCACTCCTTTAAGAATGGCATACAAAGGACAGCAGCAACAAATGCTGGATGTGGGGACAGAGGAACCCTTTTAAACTGTTGGTGGGAATGTAAATTGGTACAGCAACTGTGGAGAGCAGTCTGGAAAACTCTCAGAAGGCTAGACATGGACCTTCCATATGATCCAGTAATTCCTCTCCTGGGGTTATACCCCAAGGACTCCATAACACCCAACCAAAAAGAGGTGTGTACTCCTATGTTCATAGCAGCACAATTCATAATAGCTAAAACCTGGAAGCAACCCAAGTGCCCAACAACAGATGAGTGGCTGAGAAAGCTGTGGTATATATACACAATGGAATACTATGCAGCTATCAAGAACAATGAACCCACCTTCTCTGACCCATCTTGGACAGAGCTAGAAGGAATTATGTTAAGTGAACTAAGTCAGAAAGATAAAGATGAGTATGGGATGATCCCACTCATCAACAGAAGCTGACTAAGAAGATCTGAAAGGGAAACTAAAAGCAGGACCTGATCAAATTGTAAGTAGGGCACCAAAGTAAAAACCCAGTGGTGAGGGGTAGACATGCAGCTTCCTGGGCCAGTGGGGGGTGGGAGTGGGCGGGAGGGATGGGTCACAGTCCTTTGGTGGTGGGAATGGTGTTTATGTACACTCCTAGCAAAATGTAGACATATAAATCACTAGTTAATTAAAATGAGAGGGGGGAAATCAATTGTATGTCTCAAAGTTTCTCAAAAGACAAACTGAATATTTTTAATATATAGGCTATGTATTTGATATGTGGACTCTCTCAAAAGCCTAGACCAAGTAGATTAGTAGCATCCAATAGCACAGCTATATACAAGATACTGGATACTGTACAGCAAACCATAATAAAAGGACTTTTCAAAGTTAACCCAATTAACAAATAATGAGATGATAACATTAACTATCGATTGTCTTTTTGTACCCTAAGACAGCAGGAACCTCACATCTCCACCAATGAGCCCCTACTTCCCCCAGTCCTGGAACCCTTGGATAGGGCCCACTTTCCCGTATGCATCTCCCAATCCAAACCAAATAATATTGCATCCGCCTATCACAATCTAATCAACGCAACGATTGCCACCTCAACATGCTTCACCTCAGACTGTATCCAGAGACTTCACGTGTGGAATGACTACCCTTCAGCTTCATTACTCGGGTGAGACCTTTCCTTTTATAGTACACTCTAATTTCATCTCAGGTAGTTCAATTTCTAACAAAGTCCCATAACCTAGATATACACCAGTTTCTGTGAGAGAGAGCTTATGTGCACACGTATCCATAAAATACTGCAAAATATATACCTGAAAGCAGAAGTACACTAGAGTTTGCAGTGAGTACCTCCCTAACACTTCCTCTCCACTATTCCAAGCTTGGGATCCATGATTGCTCCACAAATTGTTTGGCTTCATATGTTAACTCTCTTTTCAATCACCAGGTTCCAGATGCCACCAGGATGCTGGCCAGGCTTCCCTGGATTGAAGACCCCACCAATGTGTCCTGGAGCTCAGCTTCCCCAGAGACACACCCTACTAGGGAAAGAGAGAGGCAGACTGGGAGTATGGACCGACCAGTCAACGCCCATGTTCAGCGGGGAAGCAATTACAGAAGCCAGACCTTCTACCTTCTGCAACCCTCAATGACCCTGGGTCCATGCTCCCAGACGGCTAGAGAATGTGTAAGCTATCATGTGAGCGGGTGGGTTATGGGGATTGGGTGGTGGGAATTGTGTGGAGTTGTACCCTTATGTTTTTGTTCATTAATCTTTTCTTAAATAAAAAATTTAAAAAAAAATAAATAAAATTCTAATGTAAAAAAAATACTAAATTCTCCATACTCTTATAAGAGGCAGACCAGAATAAACTGTTTCTGTTAGTATCTAAGATATAGTTATTTATAAATATCATTAAATGGCATAAATTATAGTGAGGTCAGTTATGATACAGTAAATTCTATGAGATTTTCAAAGTGAACCAAACTCCCAAATAACTTGGTTATAAGACAGAATGGAACCTTCCCCATTTTCTTTGAAGTTTGTATTTCTCCCAGTCCTGCACCTTCTGGAACTTTCCTTGTATTTCATGACAGTTCTTTTCTGAGCAAGAAGGGATTGTAGTAACAACTATTATCAAAGGATAATGCTTCCCAGGCCTCTAGTCTGCTGCTCTGTCTTGAACTTAATTTTCCAGTTTCCATAATCATATGTGCATACTGTTGATTTTATTTATTTGGAGAACCTTGACTAATAAAGGGTGGTTTTTCATACATTTAACAATACCTCTAAATACCATAATAAATTAATATGAATAGATGTTACTTATGTCTCCAAAAATTCTAGTTATGGGCCAGCAAAATGCTCACAAAAATAATTCTTTGTCATGAGTGTGACCCAGGTTCAGCCCCCACCCATTCCATCAGTGGAAGCTTCAGTTCTCTGGTCTCTTTTACTTCCTCTACCTCACTAACATATCTATTCCTCTTTAAGAGAGAGAGAGAGAGAGAGAGAGAGAGAGAGAGAGAGAGAGAGAGAGCGCGCCTAGGGATAGTACAGCGGGTTAAGAGCTTGTGGCGCAAAGCGCAAGTACTGGCATAAGGATCCCAAATGGAGCCCCTGGCTCCCCACCTGCAGGGGAGTAGATTCACAGGTGGTGGAGCAGGTCTGTAGGTGTCTATATTTTCTCTCCCCTCTCTGTCTTCCCCTCCTCTCTCCATTTCTCTCTGTCCTATCCAACAACGACTACATCAACGATAACTACAACAATAAAACAATAAAGGTAACAAAAGGGAATAAATAAATATTAAAAAAATGAAAAAAAACAGAGGTAATACTATTGATAACATCTAAAATTTCAGAAAAAGTGGAATTCCAAATAAAAGTCATGGAACCCTGGTGGTGGGAATTGTACCCATCTTGTCCTACAATCTTGTTGATTATTACTTAATCATTAATTTAAAAATGTCAGAATTGGATTTAAAATAGAGCAATTATCAACCATAATACTCCATCTGACATATCATCCTGCTTCCTTAAGTCATTTTTGTTTGTTGGTTTGATCACTTTCCAGAGGAATAGTCACCAAATAAAAAGATAAATTCCTCAAAAATCATTTGTTAATGATCACATTTGTAGATTCAGTTCACTTAGAAATTAGGAGTGAAAAAAGATTATGTGTGATATTTAGTATTTATAAAGGTGATATGAAAATATCATTTCCTTAAATTATTTGTTGTAAATACTGTGTGATTAGGGTAAGATTATGCCAGTGGGTGGAGAGAGCAGGATGGTACCAGAACTCTGCAAGTCTAAAGTGACAAATTACAGCCATTCTTTAGGATCTTAGTATTCCAGTACCAGGCCAGCACCCTTTTGTCTTCAGAGCACTCATAGTTGTGTAGTTGCCACACTGAAACCACCATAAAGTTGTTTCTCATTAATCAGTGTGAACATCTGCAACAATTACTCATGCAGCGAATAATGATTTAGCAGCTGTGCATGCTGGAAGAAGAGTTGTGTAAGATTTAGGAAGACAGGATAATACACATATCATTCTGACAAAAGTTCCAGGGTCTATGATTTATTATTTCCCCTTTAGAAATAAATACAAATTATTGCTAGTAACAACATAAAGCAAAGGTGTGCTGCTTGGAGCAACGCCTATGCCAGTTAATATTTGTTTGCCATCATTTGACTAAGTAATTTAGCAAATACAAAACAAATTGTGGGCTTACCTTTAAAGTAAGGCTTTAAAGTCTTACTTAATATTCCTTATTTGATTTTAAGTTCACGTCTAGTCAATGTATGTTTTTAAAGCAACAGGTGGCTTTTCTGCATGTATCTGATTTAATGAGCTTTTTCTGCCTGCTTAGGCAATTTTATTTTATTTTATTTTACCTTATTTTATTTTTGTTTGTCAAGTGGGTGGACATGAACTAAGGAGCTTGCCCCCAAATTTCATTCAGTAGCAGTAATTGTCATGCCACTATCTTCCTTGTCTTAAGGTAGTTTTCTTTCTATATTCTACCTATCTTCTTTTTCTGTTAGGTTATTTGTTACAGAATTTCAGTACCTAAAATACTCAGCTTTCTTAACTTGTAATGGAAAGTCCTTTTGTGTGTCAGATATTACTGACTTTCTTGCTTTCTTTATTTATCACTTCAAAGTCAATATTTCTGCATTTCTTGCATTTATTGTCTCTCTCTTTCATCTTCCTTTAACTCCTTCCAAATACTCAAAACTAATTTTTCCTTTCTCTCTCTATTCCTGGGAATTAGTATCTATAGGACAAACCCACTGCTTCTAGTGGCCATTTATTTCCTTTCTCTTCCCTCCTCTTTTCTCCCTTGCCCTCCCCTACCCTCCTCCCTCACTTCCCTTTCCCTCCCCTTTCCCAACTCCTTCTATTCATCCTTTCCCTTCTCTTCCCTCCCCTTCTCTTCCCTTCACTTCCCTTCCCTTTCTTTCCCCTACCCCTCCCCTGCCAGACTGCTTTCCTCTGCTAACCTCCTGTATTTTCCACAGCAACTTTAAATCCAGTGAGCCCAGAACTAAAAATTCTGAGAACCACACTCCTAAAAAATTACCATTCCCAGTATTTCCAGTGTTTTGTTAACTACTGCCTAGATTTAAATTGTCAGTACTTCTACTGACTCAGGTACAAAAAAAACATCATTTGATCTCACTGAAACCTTCAGTCTTCCACTGTTCCTCCTCAATGAAAGTCAATTTTTCTTTTATCCTATACTACTGCTTAGGTTCAATGATATATCATTACATTTACTCAGTTATGAACATTGCCACTACATTCGCCAGACTAAATCACAATATATCTGCTAGGTCTGCACAAGAGAGACGAATATAGGTTAGAAAAAGAGTAAATCATGAACATGGTTATTTTATATTTATAGCTAGAAACTTTATATATAAATTCCATAAATACACTCATCACATTCACTTTCCTATTTTATATGATATTTTTACAACTTTCCTTTTCTAGTCAAAATATCTATAAACTTCTTACCCCTCTTTCTAAACTCATGAATCTTGCTGTCTACTTTTGTGAGAAAATAAAGATATATATGAGATCATTTCTTCCAAATATGATCATTATCTTCCTTGCTGCTGCAGGAATAGATTCATACTTCCACATGTTATTCTTAATGGTATGTTCAACCATATTTCTTTTCTTTTTTTTTTTTTTTTTTGGCATCCAGGGTTATTGCTGGGGCTCATTGCCTGCACCATGAAGACACTGCTCCTAGAGGCCATTTTATTTCCCCTTTTGTTGCCCTTGTTGTGGTTATTATTCTTGTAGTTGATACCGTTTGTTGTTGGTTAGGACAGAGAGAAATCGAGAGAAGAGGGATAGATAGAGAGGGGGAGAGAAAGACACCTGCAGTCCTGCTTCACCACCTGTGAACCAACTCCCCTGCAGTTGGGGACCCGGACTCAAATCGGGATCCTTTTTCTGGTCCTTGCCCTTTGCGCCACTTGCGCTTAACCTACTGCGCTGCTGCCGGACCCCATTCAACCATATTTCTAAAGTCAACTCCTACAGCTCTGTAGAGGACCCATACCCATTGGACCATTAAAGAATAGCAATTGTTCTAGCTTCCTACTTTGTGTTACGTTTTCCTTCAACATTATCATACACAGTTTTATTCGGTTCTTCATTTACATTTACATCAGCCACTGGGCATCATGTATCTATCTTTTTAATTTTCCTTCCTTTAGAACTAAAATTCACCAGTAATTTTTCATGTGTTTTTTCTACTTGCAATTCTTTAATTTTAAAGTTTTAAATTACCCCCAATCAAGTTGGAGTAATTGTCCTACCTGTAATGAAGTCTCATGGTCAAATGTAGTATTTAACAATGCACACCATTTGGCAGGGGTGCTTACTCTGTCTGTCTTGAAATATGCTCTTAACTTAACTTTAATGATAGCTACATCTTTGTGTTTATCAGAAAACTATGCTTGAATAAGATTTACTCTTTCCTAAGGCAGATGCCCCCTAAGCTAATATGTATGCTTGTATTTCAGCCTTCATGTGTATTTAGACCGGTATTTAGATTCAACCCATTCATCTGTATCAGGTGGTTTCCAGCATATAGCCTCAGTTCTTTTTCTATATTATTGCCTGTTGCATTTTACTTTCCTATTCTATCTAATTCTCAGTATATCTAATCCAACACAAGAAATATATTATGGATGAAACCAATTTCTGGGTCTCCCTACCCAATTATGTTTCTTGTAGCTTCTGCATCTCAGTAGTTGGTAAGTAAAGTCTTCAATTTTCTCTTATCTAGACTTTCTTCCTCTCTTATTTTCATACTTTACATCTAATCTCTTGGTAAATTCTGTTTACTTGACTCAGTAAACTCATGAATTTAATTACTTCTCATCAAATGTACTGACCCAGATTACCATTCTGTGCGGAGTAGGAGACTATTATGTTAGCCTTTTATCCTATTTTTCTCCTGACCTCTCCCCATATAATCTGTTATCAAGAAAATGCAAATACTCTTGTTACAATATTGCAAAAACTTTCCTTCTCACTTAAAGCAAATCAAAAGACAATGCCGAACAAAGTCTGCTGATCACTCTTCCCCAGTCCTTTTATAGGCTTACAATTGTGACAACTACATTTCCATTTTTAGATTTTTTTCCCCTTTGCCTAGTCACTTTGTGTAAGATATACACATACAGGTATATAAAATCGTGTTCTTCCTCACTTCGATAAGATTTTTTTTTCCAAATAGGCACAATAGTCTTCACAGTCACTAGATGTACAGTTTTCCATAGATCTGCTTTGTTTTGCTCCTCACGTTTATACTTTCACAACACTAAAGAGTATTGAACACACTGTGAATATTGAATAACATTTGCTAAAATGGGACAGGCATGATAATGAGCCAGGCAGGCATTTATTTCATTGTGTTCTTTAGAAAATGTAAAGGGGAAACATCTAGCTCTTTAATTTTTTTCCCTAAGAGCTTTGCAGGAAGAGAACACCAAAGTTAGCAAGTTTTTTTTTTTTTTTTTTTTTTTGCCTCCAGGGTTATTGCTGGAGCTCAGTGCCTGCAGTATAAACCCACTGCTCCTAGAGGCCACTTTTCCCATTTTTGTTGCCCTTGTTGATATTATTGTCATTATTATTCCTGCTGTTGTTGGATAGGACAGAGAGAAATTCAGAGAGGAAGGAAGACAGAAAGGGGGGAAAAGATAATACACCTGAAGACCTGCTTCACTGCTTGTGAAGAGACACCCTTGCAGGTGCGGATCAAACTGGGATCCTTATGCCAGTCCTTGCACTTAGCATAATGTGTGCTTAACACTTAGATTCAAAGGAGGTCTTGAAACTTTACATCAGGCTCAACCTGACGCTGTTGTCTGGCTATGGAAGAATGGCAAACGCTAGAAGAAGAAGTGTAATGTGTGCTTAACACTTTGCACTACTGCCTGGCTCCTTCAGCAGCTTTTTGTTGCAATGACTGTTCCTTACTTCTCTGGAAGTTAAATGGGAAGTAAACCAAGGGAAGAAAACTCCTATTTGACTTATAAGGTATAATACAACTATGTCTTTTATTTATTATTTTCTCAGAAATGGAAAGCTATCAAACTGTTAAGCAACAATCTCAACTCAAAGAATGTGAAAAGCCATTTGTAATTTGCTTATGTGGTATGTCCTGATATAAATAGCAAAACAAATTTATATGTTAAGTGGTTCTACATATTTATCATTAATTATAATATATATATATATATATATATATATATATGTACTTTAAATGAGATCTTTAACAGCCACCAAATATTATTTAAAGGTACGGTATCAGTCACAGTGGAAAAAATGTAATGGGAAAGTATATAAAGTTTGGCATACAGATTGAATATATGCAAGAGCTTCCTTTTAGAGTTATTTTAAGAGTATCACTGTATTTTATAAATTATGATGAAATACAGAGATCATCCTATATCCCATCTCAAGTTCAGAACAGATACAATTTATAGAACTCCTTTTTTGTCAAATTTCCAATTTTGCTGACCTATAGTTACACTACATTTGCTATTTTAGTATCTACTGTAGCTATTAACAACTAAAAAAATAGCATATATTATTTTCTATAGCAGCCACAACATTTTAGAACTGCCACCAATATTTACAATGTTTTCACTTTTGACATACATGCCTCGCACTTGTTATTTTTTCATTTAATTTTAGTAGTAGCCACCCTCCATTTCTCTCTGTTCTATCCAACAACAATTACAGCAGCAACAATAATAATAGCAATGATAAACAACTATGATAAACAACAAGGGCAACAAAGGGGAAAATATAGCCTCCAGGAGCAGTGAATTCATAGTGCAGGCATTGAGCCCCAGCAATAACCCTGGAAGGAAAATAAAAAAGTAAAAATTTAGCATACACACAATGATGATAGCTAATACTTTAAATTTGTTGTCTCTATTTGACATGAAAATAAATTCCATGTATGATATTAATAAATCACCTATGTTTTCTGTTTCTTATAGAATATATTGCTGTTAACTAATCATAACTGAGATGATTTCTCATCATTGAGTTAAAAATTAATAATTTCAGGTGCCACTATTTTATATAAAACAAGTTGCCAAATGTCTTAAAGATACTATAAAACAAGTGTCATAAGAAGTCCACTTAAGGCTTGAGGAGATAGTATAATGGTTATACAAAAGACTTTTATGTCTTTTTTATTTATTTATTTTATTTAAAAAATATTTTTAAAATTTATTTCCTTTCGTTGTCCTTGTGACAACAGAATAGATGAAACTAATGGGGATATTGTTGAATGAGATAAGCCAGAATAAAGACAAATATAAGAAAATGTCAAATGACAAACAAACTCTACGAAGGAAAGTAAAGGAAAATATAGAGTGAATTGTCACTACAGTCTATTAGAAGATTCAGGTATTGCAGAATCAGAAGAGATAAAGAAGGTCTACTAAGGAACAGCTGGTAACCTAAATCCTTATGGGGAATAAGATGATAGTTTGATTAAGTGTAAAATCTACTAGTACTTGTCTTGAGGGAAATATCCTGGGACAACAAGAATCCTGTAAATTGGAATTGAATAAAAATTATGACAACTAAGTTCCATTCATGTAATAATTATCTTGTAAATCACTATTTCTTGGGTAAAACAAAAAAATGACTCAAAGATAATTACTAGTCAAATCCATCCAGTTGCTCTTTTATACCAGTTCTCTCTATTTCCCAACCCAGTCATACTTCTAAACTGTGCTTCTGTTCACTATTGTCTTTCCATAACCAATCCTGAATATCCATTGTCTCAGGTTCCTTGACTATAAAATTATCCTGGATCTAAACCTACATAATTTCTCTCTGCATTAGATATATCATTGATGACTAGATAGATTACTAAAATGGGGATATTTTTCAAACTATCTCCACAAAATAAAATAAACACTATCCTTTACAAAAAAGAAAATCAAGAATTCAGAGATGTGTTTAAAAATTTATGCTATTAAGACTTCTGAAGTCTAGTCCAGTAAAAATAATGAAAGAATCTTCCTAAAGCAAAATGACATCCAAATAAAATATTCAAAGGTTTCAGCGGTAGTTGTCTTTGAATTAAATAGAGTACTAATGAGAAAAAAATCAAAAGAAATCAAGTATTGCTTACACTTAACTTTCATTATAAACTTTATATTTTAATATAATTTTAATATAAGCTCGTATTGGTTATAAGTTACAAACTATATTCTCCTAAACATGATTAAAATGACTCTCCTATATATAAGACTCTGTATTAGATTAACTTTTTCTAAAAGAAATTAACTTGATAAATTAGTGTCCTATATAATATTTGGTTACTATCTTTATTAGTTCTAAAATTTCAAGAAGACTCTGCAAGACCATCTATCTATATAAATATGTATTTTTTTTAAATCAAGATAATATACTTATATTTTTTAATTGTGTCAGGGATTAATTGTTTACAGTGCTGTCTTTAACACATAGGCACAACATTTCATCCTCCCTTTATTAGTCTCTAGGAAACACACAGGATCCCAATGTCCCTTCAGCCTTTCTTTTAAGCTGTTTACCCAATGTCCATTTCTTCTAAGTTGTTAATAGTTTCTCAGGATAAAGTATCCATGCATGGCAGTTCCTATCTTATAGTACTTAGAATATGTCATTGCACTCTCTCCTTGTCTTTAGGGTTTGTGAAAAGAAGTCTAATAAAAGTCTGTTAACTCTATGTTTGTAATCACTTCATTCCTTTCCCTAGAAGCCTGCAACATTTTTTTTTTTTTGACATTGAGTTTGGTAGTTTTACAATGATGTGGCTTGGTGTTGGTCATTTTGTATTAAGAAATTTAGGTGTATGTTCTGCTTCTTGAATGCTTATGTGCTTAAAATTGCCCAAGTGAGGGATGGTCTCAGTTATAAATTCCTTGATAATGGTCTGTCTCCATTCCTTTCGCCCTGTCTATTCATCAGAAATTCCTATCACTCTTACATTCAACCATTTGATGGAGTTTGTTGTTTTACAGGGAGATGCTTAATTCTTTCTTTCATCTCCAGCATCTCTAAACTTAAAGAGTGGACAAATTGTATCTTCTAGCTTATATATACTTTTCTCTGCATGAGTGAGTTTATTTCCTAAGCCTGCTGCTTAAGCTTGTACTGCATTCAAAGTGTCTTTCACTTTTCATTCTGTTTGCAAATTTTCTCTTATTTTTTCCATTTTTTAAAATTTGTTTTTATTTTTTTATTGGGGAATTAATGTTTTACATTAGATAGTAAATATAGTAGTTCGTACATGCATAACTTTTCCCACATTTCCATATAACAATACAACCCCCACTAGGTCCTCTTTCACCCTTTTTGGACCAGTATCCCCCCTACCCCCAGTCTTTTACTTTGGTGCAATATGCCAATTCCAGTTCAGGTTCTACTTGTGGTTTTTCTTCTGATCTTGTTTTTCAAATTCTGCCTGAGTGAGATCATTCTACATTCTTCTGTTTCTGACTTATTTCATTTAACATGAATTCTACAAGGTCAATCCAAGATTGGCTGAAAACAGTAAAGTCACCACTTTTTATATCTGAGTAGTATTCCATTGTATATATATACCACACTTGCTCAGCCACTCATCTGGTGTTGGACACTTGGGTTGCTTCCATGTTTTGGCTATTACAAATTGTGCTGCTAAGAACATATGTGTACACAGATCTTTTTGGATGTGTGTGCTGGGTTCCTTAGGATATATCCCCAGGAGAGGAATTGCAGGATCAAAGGGTAGGTCCATTTCTAGCCTTCTGAGAGTTCTCCAGATTGTTCTCCACAGAGGTTGAACCGATTTACATTCCCACCAGCAGTGTAAGAGGGTTCCTTTGACCCCACAATGTCTCCCACATTTGCTGCTGTTACACTTTCTGATGTATGACATTCTCACAGGAGTGAAGTGGTATCTGATTGTTGTCTTTATTTGCATTTCTCTGACAATCAGAGACTTGGAGCATTTTTTCATGTGTTTCTCAGCCTTTGGGATCTGTTCTGTGGTGAATGTTATGTCCATGTCCTCTCCCCATTTTTGGATGGGGTTATTTGTTTTCTTATTGTTGAGTTTGGCAAGCTCTTTATATATTTTGGTTATTAGCCTCTTGTCTGATGTATGGCATGTAAAGATCTTCTCCAATTCTGTGAGGGGGTCTCTTGGTTTGAGTAGTTGTTTCTTTTGCTGTGCAGAAGCTTTTTAATTTGATGTAGTCCCATAGGTTTATGTTTGCCTTAGTCTTCATTGTAATTGGATTTGTTTCATTGAATATATATTTAAAATTTATGCAGAAAAGTGTTATACCAATATTTTCCTCTAGGAGTCTGATAGTCTGGACTAACATTTAAGTCTTTGATCCAATTTGAATTTACTTTTGTATTTGGTAAAATATAGTGGTTCAGTTTCCTTCTTCTGCATGTTTCAACTCATTTTTTTCCAACACCATTTGTTGAAGAGACTCTGTTCCCCATTTCATAATCTGGGCACATTTATCAAAGATTATATTTCCATAGGTATGGGAGCTTACTTCTGGGTGCTCAATTCTATTCCAATGGTCAGTATGTCTATTCGTGTTCCAGTACTAAACAGTTTTGATGACAATGACCCTATAATACAATCTGAGATCTGGGAATGTGTTGCCTCCAGTTCTGTCACACATTTGGGCACCAAATGCCAGGCAAACATAGGAGTGCCTCTTCCCAGGCGCATACTCTCTGGGCTGGGGAGAACTCAACAGGAGGCAATCTGGGCAGCTACTCACTCAGCAACATGGGAGAGATGACTCAAACTTATGGTGGAGTGGCAATGCAATGTCTTTATTGATCAGAGAGACAACACTTTTATAGGATAGATCTGGAAGTGGCAAGTCAGAAACAGAAATGACTAGGAAGGGGGTGGAGAAAGGTTAAAGGGTATAAACTTCCTTAGCAACTGTTGTGAGGGTTTTAAATGGTAGGATTAATGATACCCTGGAGGCAGGAAGGGTAGAAAGAAGATAGATCAAAGGAATGGAATGGGTGGGGTCCCTCAGGTAAAACAGTGATTAGATAGATAGGCCATAGTATGAGGAATGCACGGTGGAGCAGGGGCAGCTGGCTTAATGCTTTGTAAGACTTCTCACAATTTCCCGACATCTCCCCCTTTCTTTTTATCTAATGGCCATAGTATCAGGAATGTGGGGAGCTTTGTGAGGCAGGGAGTCTGATAGGATGAGGTACACATTTGTGGTTACTTCTGTCCCTTTTTGCTCAACCTCTTGGTAGCGAGAGAGACTGACAGGAAAGATTCACTCCTCAGGTCAAGCCCTGCCAAGCTCAACCACATCCTCACAATTTCCAGACAATGTAGTGAATGACACTGATTGACTTACCTATGTTGAACCAGCCTTGCATTCCTGGGATAAATCCCATTTGGTCATGATAAACAATCTTTTTGATATACTGCTTTATCTGGTCGGTCAGGATCTTGTTTAATATTTTGGCATTTATGTTCATCAGAGATATTGGTCTGTAGTTTTCCTTTTTTGTTGTGTCCCTATCTACATTTGGTGTCAGGGTGATGATGGCTTCACAGAAGGTAGAAGGAAGTGTTCCTGTTTCTTCATTCTTGTGGAAAAGCTTTAGAGTATTAGTATTAACTGTTTAGAAGCAATAGGTATTAACTGTTTCCTGAAGGCTTTGTAGAATTCATTTGTGAAGCAATCTTGTTCAGGACTTTTGTTGTTTGGAAGATTTTTAATAACTGTTTTGATTTCCTTGTCTGTGATTGAAGCATTTAGGCTTTATAGGTCTTCTTTTTCAGTTTTGGAAGAGCCTATGTTTCTAGGAATTCTTCCATTTATTCCATATTCTCTAGCTTGGTGGCCTATATTTCTTCATAGAAGTTTCACATGATTTTCTGTATTTCTGTGGTGTCAGTTGTGATATCTCTATCATTTACAATTCTAATTATTTGAATATTCTCCCCCCCCTTTTTGTTATTGAGTCTGACTATGGGTTTGTCAATCTTGTTTAATTTTCAAATAACCAACATTTGGCTTAATTGAACTTTTGTATAGTTCTCTAATTTTCGATGTTTATTTCTGCTCTAATTTTAGTGATTTCCATCCATCTGGCTGCTTTAGGGTTCCTTTGTTCCTTTTTCTCTAAGTCATTGAGGAATGAAGTAAGGTCATTTATTTGAGCTTTTTCTTGTTCTCTAATATGTTAATGTATGGATATGAGTTTCCCTCGTACTGCTTTAGCTATGTTTCAAATATTTTGATAGCTTGTGTCTTCATTTTCATTTTTTTCCAGCAACATTTTAATTTCTTGCTTGAGTGTTCCAGTGGTTCTTCAGCAGCATGTTGTTAAGTTTCCAAATTCTGTGACTTTTAGTAATTTTTTGTGTGTTGTTAAATGTTAGCTTTACCCCACTGTGGTCTGAGGAGATACTTGGGATGATTTCAATGATCTTGAATTTGTTGATCTTATCTTTGTGGCCTAACAATTGGTCTATCCTTGAGTATGTGCTGCATGAATTTGAAAATAATGTGTATTCCAGTTTTTTGGGGTGAAGAACTTTGAAAATGTCCAGGAGGTCTAGTCTGTCCATCTCTTCATTTAATGCTCTTGTTTCTTTGTTGATTCTCTGCTTTGTTTATCTGTCTAAGTATGAGAGTGGGGTGTTAAAAATCTTCCACTATTTTTGTATTTCTATTGATGTATTTTTGTAGTTCTTCCAGTAGGTGTTTGATGTATTTAGATGCTCCCTTATTGAGTGCATAAATGTTAATAATTGTTAAATCTTCTTGGTTGATTAATCCTCTAATCATTATGCAATGGCCTTTCCTATCTTTTATTATTTAATTTAAAATCTGTTGTATCAGAGATGAGAATGGATGTTCCTGCCCTTTTTTGAGGTCCATTAGCCTGTAGAATAGTTTTTCATCCCTTCACTTTAAGCCTGTGTGTGTCTTGTTGGGTCAGATGGGATTCTTGCTAGCAGCATATGGCTGTCTTATGTTTTCTGATTCATCTTCCCACTCTGTACCTTTTAATGGGTGAATTTAAGCAGTTGACATTTATTGATATTATGGATTTAATGTTTTGTAGTGCCATTGTTCTACAATTTTTATTTGCTTTAATATATGGGAAGTATTATGGTGATATTTTGTTTATAAGAGATCTTTTTGAACCTCTTTCAGGGCAGGCTTGGGGATGGTTGCTTCCTTTAACTGTTGTCTGTCTGAGGAGGTTTGGATCCCTCTATCGAGTCTGAATGAAAGTCTAACAGGATATATTACCCTTGGTTGAAACCCTTTTTCATTCAGGGCTCTATAGATAACTTTCCATTCTCTTCTGTCTTTTAGAGTTTCAGTGGAGAAGCTGATAGTCTTATGGGTTTTCTCCTGTATGTGAGTTTTTGTTTTTCTCTTGCAGCCTTTAGCATCCTTTCTTTACCCTTACTTCTTTTCATTGTAACTTTGATGTGTCTTGGTGTCTTCAGGTTGGTTTGATTTTGTTTGGGACCTTCTGGACCTCTTGAATCTTAATGTCCTTTCTGTTGTTTATGTCTGGGAAGTTTTGTCTGGGAAGTTTTATTCTATAATATCCTCTAAAATGTTTACTTCCCCTTCCTCTCTTTCTTCCTCTGGCAGGCCAATTATATGAATGTTACGTCTTGTGAGATCATCCTATATGTCTCTGCTGTTGTTTTCAGTGACTCTCAATCTCTTTTTGAGCTCTTCTACCTCTTTCTTAGTTTTCTCTAGCTCATCCTCTGCCTGGCTAATTCCGTTTTCTGATTCTCTTAGCCTGATTCCCCCTCCCTCAGATTCTTTCTTCAGTTCAGTTATAGTATAAGCTTATTCTGCTAACTGACTTTTTATTTCAGCTATTTCCACTTTCAGTTCTCTAATTACCTGGAGGTAGTTTGAGTTTTCCTTGATGTTCTCCTCTGTTGTTTTCCTAACTCTGATAGCCATTTCCTCCATAGTTGTCTTCATTTCTGTGATTATTAGGTTTAATATTGCTTGCATACTTTTCTTGTCTATGGTTATTTCTGACTGATTTGGAGTTTCTTCTAGGCTCCTTTCTTGATTCATTGTGGTAGCAGTTTTATTTGCTCTTGATTTAACCATTTTCTTTTTATTGATGTGTTTTCTTAATTTTCTGTTTTATCGTTCTTCAATTCTTGTGTTTTTAGTACAGGCCCGCTATATTAAATACCTTTATGACAAATGTAGTCACCCAACCTCAAAAAATACAACAATAGTAACTGAAGGAAGGATTGTTGCAGTTCAACCAGTTTATCCAAACAACACCTCCAGTCCAAGAAAAAAAAAATAGCAACCAAATCCAAAGAAAAATAAAGGAAAAAAAATGGAAAAGAATAGACCATTATGAAAATCTACTTTCCACTGTAAATTCTAGGGATAGCAAGAGGAGAAAGGGAACTAGAGGAGACACACACACAGAGAAAGAGTCCACTCTGAGTCAGATTTCTTCCCCAAAATAATTCACAAATGAGGATCAGTGAATTCAGAAATCAAAAGAAGGAGGATGGAAGAAAAGAATACAAGAAAAATGAAATAGAAAAAAAAAAGATCAGTGAAAGGAAAGAGGATTTTGTTTTTGTTTTTTAATATTATTAGTTAGGAGTAGGGAGAAAGGAGATCGGAGGGAAGAGATAGAGAGAAACAAGTTCATCTTACACTGCATAGGCCACCCAGTTACCTAGCAATGGAGGAAACAACAACAGTTAATTTTGTTCAACATAAAGAAGGAGTTGGCAAAAGGGACACATGTATATAATAATAGTAATAGTAAAATAGAATAGAGTAAAAAATGGTAACAGTCAGTCTGCAGCTTGGACGACTCTATATCAGGCAGCCAGAGCAAAGACAGACAATTATAAAACACATCCAGGAAAAAAGAAAAGACCTCCAGGTAGTCTTTCCCAAGAAGGGGTGGGGCTCTGATTGATCAGGTATTTTGTCACTCAAATAAATCTCCAGACACTTTTAAAAAAAGTAAAGGAAAACAAAAAGGGGAAAAATGTTTTGAATGACACCTCTAGTGAGCCAGAAATCTTGTTAAAGAAAATAGCTCAGCGGGGAGCCTGCTCAGAGATTTCCTTAGTTTTACCCCCTGGCCTGAGTTTTCTAGTCCAAGAGTGGTCTCACCCTTAGGACCCCTTATTCACCCTCCTGCTGACAGCCCAGTATCATACCCTATCCAAATAATTCCCCCTCACAAGCTTCTGCTTGTTGGAGTTCACATCAGCGGCTGCTTGCAAGTAGCCATCTTGGCTCAGCCCCCCAAGTAATATTTTAAATGACTGTACCAGTGAGACATAAAGGTATAAAATTAAGTGAACATTTTCCCCAGGTTGATGCCTTTATTACAAATGTTAGTATCAATATTGACATTATTAGTTTCACATCTTAGATAGAATCAATCTATTGTCACATTCCTAATGTTTCAGTCACTCCTTAAACTGGCAAACCACTATTTATATTTCTAAGTTATATTGTATTTAAAAAATACCAAAGTTTTTAAATAGTATATTCATGGAACCTGGGCCCATAAAATAAGTATTGCTCTTAAACTGCACTTATATCAGTATGGATGCAAACTTTCATTAGAATTCATATGTGGGTAAGTTTTTACAGATGGCTAAACATCTGTGCTATAAAATAAATGATGCTTGAGACTTAGGAATTCAAAATAAGAAAAGGGGGCTAGGTTGTCTTTAGATAATAAATGCCCATTAGAACAAAAACATTATTTAAAATTAGTTATTTAACAAGTTTTAAGCCCTTCACCTAAAATCAGCATAGAAATCAAATAAAGTTCAGGTAAATTTTAATTACCAAGATGTTATCAAAGTTTAATACTAAGCATGCAATTATCAATTTACTTTGATGAATATAGAGAGCTGCAAACTATTAAGAGATAGCATTGTAAAATAGATTCAACTGAGATCTCTGGAATATAAATTTACCTGAATGCTTGCTAAAATCAAGCCATTTCTTTTTTTTTTTTTTCAGTAAGTCCTATATAGTTTTTAATTATACCTTAATTTTAAAATTTATAGAGAAATAGTTCTGTGTCTGTTATAACTATTATGTAATTATGTGTCACTGTGTGCTTGCAAATCATTCATAATGTTGTCTTCATTTTAACCCTCTAATGTGAGTTATAATTAAGACAATATTCTTCATAAAAATTTAAATTTTCACACGTGGCACGAAGTGCAAGGACCACCATAAGGATCCCAGTTCAAGCCCTCAGCTCCCCACCTGCAGGAAAGTAGCTTCACAGGTGGTGAAGCAGGTCTGCAGGTGTATATCTTTCTCTCCCCCTCTCTGTCTTCCCCTCCTATATCCATTTCTCTCTATCCTAACAACAACAACATCAGTAACAACAACAATAACTACAACAACAATAAAAAACAATAAGAGCAACAAAGGAAAAATAAATAAATATAAAAAATTTAAAAATTCAATGTTTCTAGTATTTACTTCTAAGTCTAAGGCAAAATTGCCTTAAATAGTTTGAAAGCAAAACAAAACATAAACTGTTTAATTTGTTTTCCCTGCTAATGCCTAATTCACAATATTATGAAACCTTCCACCCATTTTGTGCCTCAGTGCCCACATCCACAAAATGAAAGTATCCAAATGGGACTTTTTAAAATGGGCAACTTATACCCATTAAGCCATTCCAGACGAAGACACAATGGTTCTAAGGAAGAAGAGATGGGGAGGAAGCTAATAAATGGGAAGCTAGTGTGATTTTTGAAAATGTTACACATTTACAATGACATTTAATTTCATGAGACCTGAACTAGTTATTTTATAATTAGAAAAAAAAACTGAGAAAAAAAGCATCTTTCTTGGGAATATAGTGTTTTCTTTAATTAAAATATTAACTTCAAGAAGAAATAGTATCTTTTCTCTCATAACAGTAGAAACTTGAACAAAACTGTGCAATGTTTAGTTGTTCTTTAAGTCCCAGAATGCACTCTCAACTCAGTCCCATTTAGCTTGGTTAGACATCTTTAATCAAACCACTCATGTGGATCATCGGTTATAGATTTCCACCCAATTTTACACCTGAGCTAACTGAGGGCAAGGGGAATTAAATAATGTGTGCAACTCAAAGGGTGAGCTAATGATGCAGTTGAAAGCAGAAAATGACACCTTTTGTCTTCCTTTTAACCACTGACTCCTAAAATTTAAGCAACTTTTCATTACCATTAGAAGGAGATCTTCATAGTTAGGATCCAGACATAGCCATATGTATTCATTAGACTACTTTCAGTGGTTTTTGAAAGATATGATTTTAAGAATGGAACACAACAAATAGAAAAATCACACCCTTTGAGCAAATATTTAACACATATAATCCCTAACATTTAATTTTTTTTTCAGTTTTTCAGGTGCCGCATACTTCACTGATTACACCGACTGTTACAAGGTAATTTCTCAAGGTCTTAGCACACCTACATTAACTTTTATGTGAACTAAGGTCTTCAATTTATGTTTGATTTTTTTTGCCTCACTTGTTCATTAACTCACTCATTATCCTATACTGAAGTAATGTCAAATGCCATTTCACAAAAATGAAATGTGATTATTTGCTTTGAAATGAATATGATTTCAATAATGTAGGAGGTGGCATACTAGACAAAACATTGAATTATCAGGGTTAAGGTCATAAGTTCCATCCCCAGAACTGAATTTTTCATGTTCTGACTTTCTCTGTCCTCTTTTCTTTTTCATAAAATAAATGCATTTTTAAAATGACTAAAGAATCAATTTCTTTAAAATGATTAAATGGAGTTTTAAGACCAATTAAATAGAAGTATCTCTTACAAGTACAACAAATAATATTTCTAATAGGCGAATGAGAAGATTCATGAAATAACAAGCTAAAAAGATTCATTATGATGAGACCAAGTGGTGACACACCTAGTTGAGTGTATATGTTACAATGAGAAAGGACCCTGATTAGAGCCCCTGGTCCCCACCTACGGGGGAAAATTTTGCAAGTGGTGAAGTAGTGTTGCAGGTGTCTCTCTGTCTCTCTCCCTTTCTATCAGTCCTTTCCTCTAATTTCTGGCTGACTATAGCAAATAAAAAAAATAATGATACTAAAAAATTTAAAAATAAATAAAATCCATTATGAATGTTTATTGAGTCCATGAAAATGGACATAAGATCCACTTAGTGATTTTACTTAACTAATTTTGAATGATTACTGAAAACATTTAACAATTCAGATAAAAATTTATGACCACCACCTGCCCCTACCAAACCCCTCTCTATCACAGAGCCCAATCCCAGTCGAAGTTTACTTTGTATTTTCCATTTTTGTCCCACCTATAAGTGTAGTCCTCTGGCATTCACCCCTCTCTTCCTCACTCATTATATCCCAAACCTATTTTTTAACTATCATCTATAGTGAGGCAAATGTTGCAATTTTACAGTTTCTGTAAATTTATAATATCCAGACCTGTGATCCATTTGGATGTGATTCTGTTGCATGGTGTTAAGTGGTGGCCTCATTACACCTTTCTACACATGGCTGTCCAGTTTTCCCAGCACAATTTATTGAAGAAACCTTTTTTTTTTCACACTTAATTAAATTGGTTTGGCCCATTTGTTATATATTTTGTGGCTGTACATATGTGGGTTTATTTCTGGGCCCTTGATTCTGTTTCATTGATCCAAGAGTCCATTGCAGGCTCACTCTTGGTCTGCCCATCTCTCCAGCTGTTGGGAGACAGAGATCAAATGTGGCCCCGGGGGTCCTGGGGTATCTCAGCATGTCAAGGGCAAAGTGTGCAGAGAGTAAAGCACTCAGCCCTGGGAAAAGCCTCTGAGGGCAATTTGTTTATTGAGAGAGAAAGCAAGTACATATACTCATTACCCAGGTAGAAGGTGAAGGTAATCATTAACCTAAGCACAGAGTTAACACAATGCATAGCCCCATGTTGACCTCTAAACTATTTGATCACAAATGAAGAATTACCATACAAGGTTTGATCACAAGCTTCACAATGCATATTTCCTCAGGGGTGATTTGCAGGCACCTCAGGGTAAATTACAGGCACTTCAGAGGAAGGGGGAGGAGTAGGGGACAGTTGAACAAGGACATATGTGGTGGCTTTCAAGTAAGGCCAAACACAATGCACAATAATTCATGGCCTTTGTTTTAAGGGAAGAGGAGATACATGTGCAGAAAGGTAGCCCCCATTCTGGGGAAGCCATCTATCATTAGTTCAGGAGATTAGGGGAACCTGCCCTCCTCTCGACCTGAAAGGAGAGTTGGGGGTCAATCCGCTTGGATCTCACGGAAACAAGGGTCTGGACTTCCTGGGACAATGGGCCCCATTCTCCAACAGTCCATTTTTATTCTAGTGCCATGCTGTTTTAATCATTTCTGCTTTGTAATACAAACTGAAATGGAAGATTGTAGTACATCCATTTATTTCATTTTATCACCAAGGTACTTTGGAAGTTTGTGGCTCTTTTTGGCTCCACACAATTTTTTGGAAACTTTTTTCAATTTAAGAAGAATGCTATTGATTTGCAATGAGCATTGTTGGCTAACTTACAATATCTGTAACAATCTTTTCTTTTTTTTAAGTTTTATCTAAGTCATATAGTAGAAGGGTAGCTCTTTGACATAAGCCTCTATTTATCTGTCTATTGCCTATCTACGTATCTCATCTTATAAAGTAAATAAGCCAAGTATTAAAAAAACACAAAAAATAAGTGATTTTCTTAATTCCTTACTCTCTGCTTGCAGGATCGGAGAGTTCATGTAAAATTCAACATTGTCTAAGTTTTTTATTTTTTTCTTTGAAAACAATACTCTGCCTTTCTCAAAGATCATTTGTATTAATAGATTTTGTGTCAGTTCCCTGAAGCATCATATAAAGAATCATCCAAGATTTATTTATGATACTTTCTACTAGAAAAAGTGATTTACTAATCTAAAGGTTTCACTATCAGACCAGGAAACCTGTATAAACCTACATGTTTTTTTTCTTTTTCAAGTAGCTTCAGCTCTGGAGGATGAGTTTTTTTCAAACTTAAAGAAATTCGCAGAGAATACTATTTTTCATTTCTATTAGGGTATAACACCTACTGGAACAAGTCTGACAAACATGGTCTCTAAGCTACCTTCATTCTTGCCCATTTGTTTGGATGGCATGATGCCTCCAGTGAAGAAGCCCAGCCAGTTTTTTATGTTTTAGAAAAGTGTCAAGATAAGGTGAGATGAATCACCTCTACATGAGCAGGAATTGAATTTCTTAGAACTTTATGGCCTTTTTTTTTTTTTCAGCTTTCTTCTGGTCTCTCCCTAGAAAATGAAAATAGAACCTGATGAATGCACCTTCATATCACACAATGAGAAAAATGAACTTTAAAGAGTCTGTTAATTCCACTTTATACTTTTAATATTTAAAACTAGAGGCATTATTTCATCATTTTTTTTTTGTTTCATCATCAAGAATGATATCTTTAACAGTTTAATTTACACTGCTAAGATTTTTTTTTTCCAACCAGGGTTATTGCTGGGGCTTTGTGACAACACTATGAAACTCCACTCCCAGCAGCCATTCCCCCTCCCCTCTTATCTTATTTTTTGATAGGATAGAGACATCGAGAAGATTAGAGAGAAATACACATGCACACTTGCATCACTACTCATGAAATGTCACCTTCACAAGTGGAGAGCTGGGGCTCAAAATTAGGTTTTTGCCTTGGTGATATGGGTGTCAATGCCTGGAAGGAATTCTGAGATTAAAACAAACTTTAAACTATAATCTAAATATGTGCCTAGATAGAACATATACTTAATTAAATCATATACTATACAATAAAATAAAAATCAATTGCTTGTGTACCATTATATAAACTACATTTAACATATTTAACATAAAATTGCATAAGGTATAAATTATATTGGGCAGGTGGTGGTGCACTTGGTTGAGTGCACACCTTACAATGCACAAGAACCCAGGTTCGAGCCCTTGGTCCCCACCTGTATGGGAGGAAGCTTTGTAATTGGTGAAGCAGGGCTGTAGATGTCTCTTTTTCTCTCTGCCTCTCTATCTCCCCCTACCCTCTCGATTTCTGACTGTCTCTATCCAATAAAGATAATTTTAGAAAAATTTAAAATTTACATTTTAATATACATTATAAATATATTAAATTATATATCTAGATGTAGTTATAAATGTATTAATATAAATAATATGTAAGTATGTATTATACTTAATATAAAATTATCTGCAGATGTTGCTTATTGGATAATTGATTACTTTATATTAATCTATAATTTATTTTTACATTTTTTAACCCAAGCACAAAAACATTCTGAAAGTATACTCTAGGGACTAAGAAGATTCAATGAGAAACCTTTGATATAGGCAGACTAAGCTGCAAAAAAGAGCTCTCTCTCTCTCCATCTTCTATCTCTCTCTCTCTCTCTCTCTCTCTGTTTTTCTTTCTCTTTTCCCTCCAGGGTTATGGCTGGGGCTTGGTGCTAGCACTATGAATCCACTTCTTCTGGAGGTTATTTTTCTTCTTTTCCATTTCCATTATTGGATAGAACAGAGAGAAATTGAGAGGGGAGGGGAACTCTAATCTACTGCATATACGTAGAGTTTTGATGTCAACTGTAAAGATGAAAAGTAACCTGTATTTTAAGAGGGGAATATAGTGGTGTAGGGATAGGTTTGCAGATTATCTTTTCATAAAAAAATATTTATTTATTTATTCCCTTTAGTTGCCCTTGTTGTTTTATTGGAGTTATTATTGTTGTTGTTGTCGATGTCATCATTGTTGGATAGGATAGAAAGAAATGGAGAGAGGAGGGGAAGACAGAGAGGGGGAGAGAAAGACAGACATCTGCAGACCTGCTTTACCGCCTGTGAAGCAATTCCCTGAAGGTGGGAAGCCAGGGGCTTGAACAGGGAGGGATCCTTATGCTGGTCCTTGTGCTTTGTGCCACATGTCCTTAACCCGCTGGGCTACCGCCCGACTCCCCAAGGTTTGCAGATTATCTTATGGAAACTTGATGAAATAACTTTCTAGTGTCTTTTGCTCAATAAAACACAAAATCAACTGCAAATTATAAGTAAAAAATAAGCGAGTGTTTTTGTGAATAACAAAGATATGAGGTAAGTTCTTGTGAGGAGAGACAAAGCTTAAAAGCTGTGAGATTTCAAGGAAATGTTTAGTTTTCCAAAAATATTTTATTCCATTTTAAGGAGAGAGGGGAGGGAGACCAAAGCATTGCTTAACTCTGGCTTTTGGTGGTACTAAAGATTGAACCTGGGACTTCAGAGCCTCAGACATGAAAGTATTTTGTATAACCATCATGCAATCATCTTCACCCTATGTTTGGTTCTTAATAATAATAATAATAATAATAATAATGTTTGGTTCTTAATAATAATAATAATAACTATTATTATTATTATTATTTTACTACTCATTTAATATTTATAAAACTCTGATCCTTGATACTATGTAAATTGATTTCTTTATCATTTAGTGTTTACACTCCCCCCAATATAGGGTGTCCATTCTGTCTCTTGATTGTCCACCAAATCTAGAACAATGCCTGATAAGTCAGATGTGATTTAAAAAATTAATGACTGTCCCAGAAAAATAAGTTGATTGCTCAAACATATCTTCACCAACACCTGAACCAATCAATGTTCATTGTATCAAGGATCAGATAGAGTTTTACCTGATATAATGTACATATTAGCATGTGCAGGAATGTAGGGTCAAGCTCCCACCCATCCCTGGAATACTTTCATAAGCAGTAGAGCAGTGCTGCAGGTGTTTCTTACTTGATCTGACTATTCTTACCTCTCTCCCTCACTACCTTTCACTATCTCTGCCTCTCATACTCTATCATAAAAGAAAAAAGAGAAAAATTACCTGTGCAATAGTAGAATTATTCAAGCAACAAGCCTCAACAGTAACCCTTATGGCAAAAATTGAAAGTAAATTATTGAATGGCAAGTGTATCATCAAAAAGAGCCAGGAAACTGAGACTCAGAGTGATGATAATATAGTTGGGATGACAGTCCAAGAAGATTTCTTTGGGGAAGTACCATTTAAGCAGAGATTTGAAATGAGGGACTATGAAGTGTTTGTGATATTGTCTCCAACACAGGGAGTAGTGTCTTACAAATAAAGAACTGATAACAAAAAAGATTTGAAGAAAATATTTTTGTGAGGAAATGTACATGAGACTTCAGTTAAATGACAAATGGATGACAAGTGACTATTAGAAAGAGACCACAGTATTAGGGACTATCATGACAAAAGTGGGTATTGTGATGCATGGTCACATCTTTTTAAAACAATTTTATTTATAAAATGGAAATATTGACAAGACTATAAGAGGGGTACATTTCCACACATTACCCACCCCCAGAGTTCCATATCTAATCCCTTCCCTTGATAGCTTCCCTATTCTTTATCCTTCTGGGAGTATGGACCCAGGATCATTGTGGGGTGCAGAAGGTGGAAGGTCTAGCTTCTGTAATTGTTTCTCCGATGAACACGGGCATTGGCAGGTCAACCCATATCCCCAGCCTCTCATTCCTTAGTGGAGTAGGGCTCTGGAGAGGTGGAGATCCAGGATATACAGTGGGGTCCTCTGCCCAAGGAAGTCAGGTTGGTATCATGGTAGCATCTAGAACCTAGTGGCTGAAAAATAATTAAGATATAATGCAAAATTAATTATTGACTAATCATGAACCTAAAGGCAAGAATGTTGCAGGTGAAGATTTGGGGTCTCTGTTTTGAAAAAAGGTAGTAGTCAGGTCACATTTTTAAATTTTATTTGCCTCCAGGGTTATTGATGAAGCTTGGTGTCTGTACTACAAACCCACTGCTCCTGGTGGCCATTTTTTTCTTTTCATTTTATAAGCTAGGACAGAGAGAAATTGAGAGTGGGGGGGAAGATAGAGAGGGAGAGAGAAAGATAGACACCTTCAGACCTGCTTCACCAAATGGGAAGTATCCCTTCTGCAGGTAGGAAGCTAGTGGCTTGAACCAGGATCCTTGCATGGGCCTTTATGCTTTATACTATGTGCACTTAACTGGATATGCTACCAGCCAGTCCCCATATTTTTTATTTGAGAGACTAAATCAGAAGGATTTACTGAGTTTTTTGAAGTTCCAAGGATGATCTGAGTAGATAGAAGCATGATATACACTTAAGGAAGACGGTTCCTGAAATTGGGGCAGCTTGAAATGTTCCTACTCATGACCACAGAATTTGAGCTCAGATATATAGGGATGCAGAGGTCACATAGGCTCCTAAGCTGTATATGGGCCCCAGATCAGATCAAGCCAATGGGGTTTACAGTCAACACTATTTATACACCTTTCCCATATTTGGGAGCTACTCTCTTGCCTGATCCAGCTTTCTGGTCATTTTTCCGGACATGACATCATCTCCACAGACAATGACTTGGATCCACCTGCATATCTGATTTCAGGCTCAGGGGAAAAAAAAAAACTATTATAGTCATGGGCTCTTTGGAATACAACTAAAATAGGCCTACTGACTATCTGCAAAACAGAGACCCTCCCAACTCTTCATATGAACTTTTCCAGCCTTTAGGTTCGTGATTAGTCAACAATTTGTTTGACTCTATATGTTAACTTTTTTTCAGCCACCAGCTTCCAGATACTAACATTATGCCAACCGGATTTTCCTGGACAGATGACCCTATCAATGTGTCCTAGAGCCCCACTTCCCCAGAACCCCACCCCACTAGGGAACAAGAGAGACAGGCTTGGAGTATAGATTGACCTGTCAATTCCCATGTTCAGTGGACAAGCAATTACAGAAGTCAGACCTTCCATTTTATGTACCCCATAATGACCCTGGGTTCATACTCCCAGAGGGATAAAGAATAGGAAAGCTATGAGGGGAGGGGATGGGATACAGAGTTCCAGTGGTGGGAACTGTGTGGAGTTGTACCCCTCTTATCCTATGTTTTTTGTCAGTGTTTCCTTTTTATAAATAAAAATAAAAATTCAATGCTTGAAACTCAGGGGTCCTAGATTCAAAGGCAACACTATATGCAAGAGGTGGACATTGATGTGTTCTCTCTCTTATCTTTCTTGTTTCTCACTTTAAATCAAGTTAGTAGTCAATAAATATTAGAAAAAAAGAAGAGTCAGGGATGACATTGGAACTTAGGGAATGCAATGTGCTGTATTGTAACTTAGTGAGATGAATAGAATTGGTGGGAAAAGGAAAAATTAAATGTTTACCTTGGAATAGGTCAAGTTGAATTGCTTATTCAATAATTAAGTGGGGAAGTCAAGTCATTGAATTAGATATTCAGCAATTAAGTGAAAAAGTCAAGTAGACAGCTGCAAGTGAGTTTGGGGAAGATGCAATTGGATATAAAGGAATGAGAATCAGATATTCTAATTTTTCATATGAAGAGGCCACAAAACAAAATAAGGCTAGTTTATCTTTAAGGCACACAAGTGCATACTAATTCCTTACTTGCTGACATATAAATGTATATATCTAAAATGTTATATAAAGGAAAGCAGAATGTATAATGAGCTTGAAGGACATATTTATTACTGGGAGAAATTGCTGAGAAACTTTGTTTATGTAAACTTCTACTATAGATGTACCAAGTACATTATTAAGATCACATGAAATTTAGAATTATTACTTTAGATATGTTATTCTGGGGAGCAGGTACAGGGTCACATTCCAGAGGTAAACCCTAATTCTAATGTTGAGACCTGCTAGCAGAAACTATGAGCAGAGACAGAGACCCAGCACATCACATATCAGCAAGCTGCTTTGCCAGAAGTAAGCATGCAGAGTAATTCTCTCAGGCAGCATCACTTATTCTACCCACCCAAATTCACTGGATCATAGGTTTACTGGACCAAAAGAAACCCATCAAAACTCTTCTTTCTGTGCAGAGATTTCCTACCTGCTCCTGCTTGCTGCTGGTCAAAGCAGGCCACAGCCATACTGGGACAAACTGGTTTAAATTGATGGAGCCTTGGTATCATCATGGCCAAGTGGAAACACACTACGTCTGGGGGGCCCGGGAAGTTGGATCTAGCCTTTACCTACCCAATATCAGCTTCTGAGGTAGTAGGGAGTGGGACCTGAGCATTTTTTTATTTATGTGTTTATTGGAGGGGGGTATTATTGTTATAGTTTTTTTAAATTTTATTATTATTATTATTATTATTATTATTATTATTATTATTTACCAAAGCCCTGATCAGCTCTGGCTTATGGTGATGAGGGTCACTGAACCTGTGACTTTGGAGCCTCAGACAGGACAGTCTGTTTTCATAACCATTATGCTATCTAACCTCGCCTTATTGGTGTAGTTTTTGTCTTCTTTTGCCTACTTTTTATTTGTTTTTGATTGCTTATTCCTATTCTGTGTGACCCCAATGTTTTTTGTTTGCTTTATTTTATTGGGGGGTTATGTTTTTGCTTCTGTTGCTGTTATTTTTCACAACTAGAAAGTAAGAAAATCCCCCCCACACACACACACATCATACACACAAACACCTCTGCAGCAGTTACTCATACTGACCCTCCTCCGTCTGAGGCAAAGATGTTATCCTCCAGAGTAATAGTGCTACCAGCTGCCAAGACCTTCACCCCTTTGCCACTTTACCAGTTAGCATTAATGATCCTTCTGATGCACATCATCATCACTCCTTCCCATTTCCAGCACTCCCAGGGTCTCCCACTAGTTTGATAGTACTGCCCAGCAAAAATATCTCAAGTTGGTGGCCAGGCTGCTGTACACTCAGTTAAGTGCACATATTTCTGAGTGCAAGTATCCAGGTTCAAGTCCCACTCCCCATCTGCAAGGAAGACACTTCATCAGCTTGAAGCAGGTTTGCAGGTACTTATCTTCCTCTCTATTTCCCCCTTCCCTCTCAATTTCTCCTCCTTCCTATCAAATAGAGGATGGGGGAGGGAAAAAAAAGAAAAAATGGCCACTGTGAGCTATAGATTCATTGTGCAGGTACTGAGCCCCAGCGATAACCCTAGTGGCACAAGCAAATACAGGTGTCTCAGGTTATCATGCCCCAAGAACCAATCTTCTTCACATTTCATATAAATTCTTCTGATTAAGCTTACCACCTACCAGTCCTAATCACAACATTGTTACCTCTGCACCAGTGAGACACTTCCAGATAGCATCTAGCTATCACAAGGACAGATCAAGGACACAATTCATTCACCAGAGCTTGGAAAGCTAGAAATAACCAGCTAGAAATACACCTATGCCAAAAGCAAGACTAATTATAATAACCTTAACATAGAAGCAACCCAGATGCATAAGGACAGATAGGTGGATAAAAAAAGTCTGAGTGGACTCCATTTTTTTTTTAATTTTCCATTGATCTAGGCTAATTTTTAGGTAAAGACACACACAGAGAAAGATAACACAGCACTGAAGTTTCCTCCAGTGCAGTGGGGACTAAGCTCGAACATGAGTTGTAAGTATGTGAACCTGAATAAAGCAAGTGAACTATCCCGGTGAGGTATTTTGCAAATTCCATAGGTCTCATTTCTAATTGTAGTCTTATCCTGGCAATCCTAAGAAGATACACTTATCAGAACTGATCTGAAGACAACAAAGATGGAATATCTGGAGAAGAAACTAGAGTTGGGACTATTTTTATTTATTTATTACTATTATTATTATTTTATTTATTACTGGATAGAGATAGAGAGAAATTCAGAGGAGAAAAGAGATAGAGAGGGAAAGAGACAAAAAGACATTTGCAGCCCTGCTTCACCACTCATGAAGCTTTCCCCCTGCAGGTGGGGATCAGGGACTTGCACCCTGAGTTCTTGTGCACTGCAATGTATGTGCTTAACCAGGTGTACCACTGCCTGGCCAGAAATATTTTTTAAATATATAGTATATGATAGTATATGCAGTCAGCAGGAAACTATAATGATGAAAGATTTAGAGAAATGATGTAAGTAACTAATATTCCTAAGAAGGCAAAAGGAAGAACTGCAAAAGAACACCATCAAGAAATGTGCACATGCTCACTCTAGCTAACTGGTGCTGGGAATCCAGGGCATACTCTAGAACTCCCCAGTCTCAGTTGCTGAAGTATCTCATAGACTACTCTGCAATTTCTGGAAGGGTTAGGGTCAGTTAGCAAAGTTCAGGGAAAGAGAAGTGCTTAGGGCAAAACAATCTTGCCAAGATAGTGTCTGCTCATACCTGGAGATCTAGGGCTTTGATGGTCTTTCTCAGAAAACTTGTTCAGATAGCTTATACTGCTATTGCTACTGCTGCTACAACTGTTCATTTATTTTTCCTCCTCTTCCTCTTCTTTCTCCTTCTTCTCCTTATACTACTACTACTAACATACTATAGCACTATAGCAATACTACTACAACTACTACAATACTATCATGACTATTTCACTATCAGAAGCCTCAGTCCCTCTTATTATTTTCCACCTACATCTCCCAGCCACTTCAGTAAGTGCTTCTGTAAATTAGTAAACTAGTAATTGGCCTTCATACTATGACCCTGCCTTTGCCTTAGTTGCTCAAAAAGTTTTCAGTAGGTACAACCCAAAGAAAAACTTCTGAATAGAATACATGCCACTAAACACATCAGAAGAAAGAAGCACTTGTGGTATTCCTTGTCCTCTCTCTACAATTTGCTCATCAACACATTGATTTCTATTTGTGAGAGTGACACTTGATTCTCTTGTCCCCTCACCTAGCTTCTGCCCCTCCTCTTCTCACATTCTTGAAAATACCTCTTTCCCACCTCCCTCCTTTCCTCTATATCTCAATTCCTTTCTTGATCTTTATTTTTCTTTTTAATATGCAATTAATAACATATTTAACTTAGTTCTAAATTCTTTGTTAAAATTGTATTCTGGGTGAGATGAGAACTAACCCAGTAGAGTTTTTGTTTGTTTGTTTGTTTGTTTTTGTTTTGTTTTAACTGGAATGTACAGGGATAAACAGCAAAACAATTTACTGATGCCAACCTTTAGTATTAGGCTCCGTAAAGGCTGCTTTATTTTGGTGATGTTCTTAAGGTATAGCTTTTACTCTTTCCATGGTCCTTCTAAGTGCTCTACTATCAGTTTCAGCTCTTTACTCCTTGATATTTGTGTGGTTTGAACACCAAACTAGATAGCCTTTAAGTCCCATATAACAAATTATATTTCAGATACAAGTAGCTCCAAGCATAAAATTGCTGCTCATTTTTTTTTTTATTCTCAAATGTTTTATCTTGCTACATTGAATTGAAATTTACTACTATAATTTATCTCTCCTCTGAATAGTGAGATTTTTGATTCTGGCTTAAATTGTATTCTTTTTTTTCCCCCTCTTTCTGGATAGAATATGGAACTTGTCTCATCTTATCTGTCACCAGTGCTATTACCTCCTCAAGTATTACCATCCCATGTCAACCCATAGTATAAACTGGTTAGATTTTTTTTTAATAGTAGTCTTGATAGATTTAGTCTGATGAATGTAGAAGACTAATTCTTCATCTTGATAGTGCTTGAATTCTCTTTTTTATTGAAACTCTGATATGTAAGGATCTTATATTTGAATTTGTACGAACTGGAAATTTATTGGGTAGTTTTAAGTGGTGAGTAATGTTTAACAGAATTTATTATGACAATAATTTAGGGAGTAAATTAAGGGATAATTCCACCGAATTCATAGAGATGATTGAAAAGGAAAACATAATTCAAATAAACAAACAAAAAAACAGAACTTGAAATAAGATAGTTGAAAACCAACAGAAATATCATAGTAGGATAGAGATAATTCATTAATTTGATAAGAAAATTAAAATTATCCCTTCAAATATTTAGTGCTAATGTAAATGGAAAACCAAAAAGACTAATCAAAATATTAGGTACTATTGGTAAAATCTGAACAAGTGTTCTTCATCTCCATTCATTTTTAAACTTTATTTGCCATGAATTAATAATAGGGACAAACTAACAAAATCTAGTGCATAAAATTCCTACTCCGTGTCAGTGTCACACATTTAAATTGCCACATAACATAATTAGTCTTTGACCTTCTTGACATCTGCATTAATACTCATTTTATTATATTTGAACTATTAGAAAGGAAACCTATTAGTTTTTTTTAAAAGTTATCACTGCTTCTCATTCAAGTTTTAATCCAGTGTTTTTTGTTTGTTTGGTTTGGTTTGGTTGTCTTGCTGCCATTAGGGTTATTGCTGGGGCCCAGTGACAGCACAATGAATTCACCACTTTCTTCCTTTTTTGTCTTTTAATTTGATAGGACAGAGAGAAATTGAGAGAAGTGGAGACAGAGAGAAAGAGAGAAAATAGAAACACCTGTAGTACTACTTCACTTCTTGTGAAGCTCCCCCCCCCCCCCCACCCCGCACCCTGCAGAGGAGCAAGTCCATGGGATTGGTTTAGTCTCCATGCTTAACTGAGTGTCACTGACCCAACCAAAATCCCATAGCTTTAACTGTTACAAGATGGAATTTACTTTGCTTATAGCAATTAACCTCCTCTAGTGATCTTGTCCTAAAGATCATCTCAGTCTCTCACCTTCATGGTCATAATGCAATTTGTGATTAATAAGTTTCACTCCTTTTATAATTTCATTTAAGTAATACCCTCCCACATATCCACTTTATGTTCCATAGACACAAAACTCTGGAATCCTTCCAAACAACCTCAACCTATCTTTCACAAGCCTTACTACTTTTTTCACCAACTTTTACAATACAGCATTATTACTTATCTAGTCATTTGATTACATTGTATCATCAATTACCAAAATCATTAGACCTTTTTGGATTGTTTAATGAGTAATCATCATTTATGAATAATGCAAAAATGCCCACACCTCTCCTTCCCATATATGGAATTTAATTTACACAGTTAATGAAGATAAACTTCCTTTTCTTATTCCCAGCTTTCCAATCCATTTTTTCCCTCAGTTGCCTCCAGCACCCCTGTCTTATAACTTCTCACTATTTTGCACTGTTGTTTTCTTCTGCTGGTAAAACTGTTTGGCTCTTGTTGCAAGTGTGTTTCCCTGTATGATTGCCCTTTCATCATATTGCCTGATAGTGCATGTTTATCTACTCCCTATAATGACCCACCTTCTCTTATTCAAAACATCAGTAGCAGGGCTGGCAGTAGTGCAGTGGGTTCAGCTCACATGGCACAAAGTGCCAAGGACCGGCTTAAAAATCGCAGTTTGATCCCCCAGTTACTCACCTGCAGGGGTTGCTTCACAAGCTGTGAAGCAGGTCTGCAGGTATCTTTCCCCCTTTCTGTCTTCCCCTCTTCTCTCAAGTTCTATCCGTCCTATCCAACAACAGTGATAGCAATAGCAACAACAATAATAACAACAACAATGATAAAGAACAAGGGCAACAAAAGGGGAAAAAATATCCTCCAGGAGCAGTAGATTCGTAGTACAGTCACCATGCCCCAGCAATAACCCTAGAGACAAAAAACAAAAAAATCAAAACATCAGTAGTTTGCTTAGGATCACTCACAAATCCACAAATCCAACAACCATAGGCTTGTAAGCCCATATAAGACTACTCAATCAAATAGATATTTTCTCAAGAGAATCTCAGACTGAGATAACCCTTTCCATATGTCCAGATTTGTTTCCCTGCTGGTAGTATGATCCATCACTCCCTACCAATATTCTACTGAATACTCAGATCAATAGCAGACCACCCTCTTCATGACAATGTTCTTCTCACACTCTATGCTGCCTTTGATAGCTAGCCATCTACAACATATTCATACTTGGGAGTTTTACAAGTCTGGTTTATTTCATTGTGCTGTATAATTCATTTCTTGTTCACACTCTAAAACTCGTACTTAATAGCACTCCATGTGGATGTGCTACTCAGCAACCAACACATTACCATATCCCTTTACCCCATGAAAAATTTTGCCCTTCAACTGTTCATGCTCTAACACCCATAATAACATCCCTTCCTGTGTAGAAGCTTCACTATATACACATATATATATACATACATACATACACACACATATATGTAGAGGGAGAAAAAATGAGAGCATAGCACTGAAGTTTTCTTCAACAAAGTGAGAGTCATACATGAACATGGGCATTACACATAGAAAAGGAGCATATACTATCCAAGTCAGCTACTTGACTGGCCCAAGTCTCTCCTGGACTGACCTCTCCTGTGGACCTGTAGTAAGACACCTTCAACATTATATATATCTTCTAAAACCTTTGAGCTTTAATAGCATATATCTAGCTATTCCCCTTCCATGAGCCTTATCTCCACCACATTATTTTACTTTTTCTCTGACCTTCATATGAGAAACTGCTTCCTACCATGTGGAAACATTTCTAAGAAAGCTAGAAAAGTGAAAATAATTTAGACTTTAAATTCTATCTTTAAAGAATTTTAATTTCTTTTTTGCTTCCTTAGAGGATTACTATTATGATGTTTTTAAAAAATAGTATTCTAATGAGCAATACATATATACTAAATGCCATATAAGTAAATAAATCACCACCAAAATAAAGACTAAATAATAGAAGTATCTGCATTTCTACCACATAAGGATGAATATTCGTAAAAATTAGGTGAATTTCCTTCCAGTGGAAGGTGGTTATTATTTTGTTTAGAAAATTAGCATATGTATAAGGGCACAACATGGAAAGTTAAAAGCCCCATTCTTCTATGAAGCATAACAGAGATTCTGGAAATAGACCACACAAATATAATCAACGAGCCTTTGACAAAGGAATAAAGGCAATGCATGAAGCAAAGACAATCTTTGTGAACCTAAAACTGCTTTAAATATAGTTTATTGAAAGCAGTCCCCTTTTTCTAATTTGTTTCTTGAAGTGAAGTTAATCTTGTGGTGCTTTTCCAATCTTCTGCCATATCTATCTTTCTATCTTTTTTATTTGACATGAACATCAGCATTATTACACATGTTAAGATTTTTAAGTCATCTTAATGACTAGTAGTTACATTTGCCATGATATAACTGAATTATTTATACCTGTGATCATACAAAAGGGAAATTCAATATAATTGAAGTGTGTTGTGTGTGTGTGTGTGTGTGTGTGTGTGTGTCAATGGAGTCCTGCACAGGTATGATTTAACATGCTACTTTATCTTTTTTTTTCCCACATGCTACTTTTTCACTAAAAGCAATAGAAACAGAAGATAGAAGAAAGAATGGTAGAGATGCTTCAACACTAGAAGTTCTGCCAATACTAGTAACATTCATGTGGCACTGGGACTTGAACATGAGTTGGACTTATGACAAGGTGATCTTTCGGACTGGCAAGCTATCTATCTGAATTTCGTGTTTCAATTTTGAATATCATTAAAATGTATTTTCAGTAATATAAGTAATTTATATAAATACACAATTACAAGCAAGATACAGAAAATATAATCTATATATACATAAACAAGCAATATTAAAGACTGAATACACTATCTAGACTTTTAAGAACCCAGGTAGATATAATAATGACTGGGTAGTTAAATAATGATATGACTACCTAGCTATGAATAATCTAAATATAATATAATTATAGTAGATATAGATTTTAAACTAAAAAGATTTTAACATTAAGTAGAGAATATTACATGAAATTAGCATTTGCTAGAGTTCAGCTAGTTTTTATTTTCCACAATAAATAATGCTGAAAGTATTAGGCTAAATTATGATTGTGAAAATTATTAAGGAAAAAAGTGGCACTTGTATAGTTTCTAACATGGAGTCTTTCTGTAGCTATACTTTTATATACTTCTGAAAGATTCCCCTCTTATATTTTAGATAGTTTAATAACTTCAGAAAGAACTGATAATGTTCTCTACTAATGATAATGATCTACTACTGATAATGTTTTCTACTCCCGGATAGGATAAGAGTTATTTCAATTTTCAGATTCAGTTCTTTACATTTTATGAGGTTGCATTATGATTTCAAGTCATAAAGTTTAATTTATTTCATTTTTTTTCTTTAGGGGCACTAGTTGTCTATAGTAACCATATCTATACAATTTCTATATGTTTCATAATCTTTCTAATATTTTCACTGCTTTCAAGTTTTCTCTTCATTCACAATAGTTTTGTCATCTTCCTACCAAGCCATAATCATTTCTTGACATTTCTGACATGGTCTCATTTTTGTGATATTATCAATCTGACTCACCATTACTTTCATACATTAGTTATTTTGATCTCATTCCAACATTTAAAATCCTTTGAAAAAATATTTTAGAGTCCCTGGTGGTTACATACAGTTCAACAGAATCTCCTTCTGTGCTTATTTTCCTTAGAAATTGTTTTCTTAATAAATTTCTCAAATAGTAAGTGCATTCATTCCATTAAGTTATACTATTGATCCTAACAGAGGGGCCTGCAAGATAACTCATCTGGGAGGGTGTCTGCTTAGTCAAATGCGTGATTCAGGTATGAACCTGGCTCCCACCTCACTGGTGAAAACTTTTCTGTTTCTCTCTCTATCTCTCTATGTTTCTTTCTATCTGAAAAAAGCTGTCTTAGAGTGCTAAACTCCACTGATAACAGCAAACAACAGAGTGAGGTGGTATAGTGTGATTTTTACATGTTCCATATAATTGAATTTTGTTCAGATGAGTGAATCTGTGGCATCTCTATTTCTGCCTGTATATCTTTCTACTGATTCTTTCTCCATCTCCATATATATATATGAATAAATTAAGTATAGAAGTTGTGGAATTGCAAGTACAAGAGGTCCCAGCAATTAGCAGCAAAATTGCTATTTGCTTATAATTTAGCCTTATATTTAGGAAATTCAAGACAGTCAAAGTAGTCAAAAAAGCACTGTCAGAAATAATCTATAATTTCAGTAATGATTGCATACAAAATCAATATACATTTCATTTAATTAGCTCTAATGATAAAATTACTGAAATAGAAATTAAAACACTATTTTATTGTTACTGATGTCAGTAACAACTGTTACTGATCAGTAAAAGTAGTAGCATCAGTAACAACAAAATACTTAAGATAAATACCAAGAAGTTAAAAAAAAAACATTTGCATGATGAAAATTTCAAGATGTAAAAAGATATTGAACATGACTGTAGCAAGAGGCAGACAGTCAGTATAGCACTGCCCCACCACTCCTGCAGTTCCCCCTTTGCATGCTGATTTCAGAGGGGACCCAGGGTACATTAGCCTAGGTCCTGGCACATTGTAAAGTATATGCTCTACCATGTAAATCAACGCCTGGCTCACTAAACAAAAATTTAAAAAACTTAGTTTAAAAACAGACATTGCTTAAGTATACAGATCTTCAGAGATAAAATTTAGTATGGTATTTTTCCCCAAGATTCCAAGTGGACTATATTTGACATATAACATGACCTGATTATGTTATATATTTACATAATACATGTTTTTTTTATCAGACCTATACTGTATGGTTTAAATGTAGTATAGTCTAACATAGATAATGCTAATTTTCCTAATTTTGGAGGATTTTAGCATTGTATAATACTATACTGTAGTTTGCAGCTTTTAAAATAAATCATATTAACTTATAAATAAATCATATTAACTGTCGGGCTGAGCTTCACTGACAGGAGACAGATGACCAGGGACTCATGGTTGAGCTGTACGCAGTATCTCTTTATTCATGCAGGATGCAGCACAACCTATACCAAGCTAGACTAAACTAACAACTAACTAAAACGAACAATGTTGTCTTTATATATACTTCCCAAGTAGGGTGTGAACAGGATGTGACGCAGAGAGGGTGGAGAGAAAAGTGACTGGTGAAAATCAGGGTGTGACAAGGAGAGGATCAGGGTGTGACAAGGAGAGGGGGTGGAGCAGGTGAGAATTCTACCACTAAACCATCAATGCCCTGGAGGGAAGGTGGTGCTTTATGTAAATGTAAAAGTGATTTATGTAAATAGACGACAGTGGTTATGTAAATAGAATACAGTGGTTATGTAAATAGAATGCAGTGTTAAGCAGGGGGGATTTAAACCAAATGAAACAGAAGGGGTTTTTAAAAGCAGAATTAGAAGATACCAACAATTAACTTTTAAAATAAATCATATTAACCTATAAAATTATAGCATGTGTATTATATTATCTAAAACACAGTAGAGGATGGTGAAAAAATACTAGTAACAGTATCTATGTCAAGAGTATAGAGATGCTGTCCTGTCTTACAGAATATATTTGAACCTTTTTTCCACTATTTGTTAAATCATTCTCATAATTTTTCATATGTTCCTGGAATCGAATATTGATCCAAACGAAACAATCAGTTATTTCAATGGCAGGATGAGTCTATTTAGAAATAAACAACAGAAGAGAAAGCAGATTGGTGGCTGGGTTCATGGAGAGACCCATATGTATTTCAATCAAGCCACACTAATGATACCATTAAAAATTCATAAAGGATTTCCACTATGCCCTTGTATCCTCTGAGGATAAAACAGTATCATCCCCCATGGAAGATGCCAATAATATGTTGAGCTCTACAATTTGTTCATTTCTATAAAGATCTCATCAAACCAGGGTTCTGAATTAAAGATCACACAAATTTTATTAGGGTGCACAGAAAGCAAATTTCTTTATTTAAAACAGCACTTAAATTCTGAATTTCTGCTTAATAGATTTATTGAGCAAAGATTGTTTTAAAAAAGTCCTAAATTTATATGTACTAGATAGCTATGTAAATCAACTTACTTTTCATTGGAAACAAACATAATAACTGTCAAAATAATGTATTTCATAAGAAAATCTCTTTGAAAGTACTTAAGCAAATTTAAGAAGTTGTGGTTTTGTATAGAGAACTATTAGCCTGTGGATTCTGAAATATTTGCTTTTAGTATCTTGACCACCCCCTGTCACACTTGTCTGTAAGTTGATAAGTTCTTGGGTTTCCTGAGTTTTGTTCAACTGACTTCCCAAACCAGAATACTTGTCTTCTGTTGTTTTAAGGAACTTGATCATTATTTTGATTATCTAACTTCAGTCCTTCAGTCCATTTAAGAAGGAGGGAAAGATAAGAGGAAAGGTAAACTAGAACATTATTGTTATTGTGCTTTTTAAGAATTTATAATTATTGATGATTAGAAGTTTTTATGACAGTTTTGCCTTAGAACCACTAGGCCACACTTACTTATATTTAAAATATAAATATATATTTATATTTTAAGATACTATTTCGTTATATCAACCTACTTCCAAATTTATAGGATTAAATAATAAAGATATACTTCAAGTTTTTTTTTTAATTTTTTATTTAAGAAAGGATTAATGAACAAAAACATAAGGTAGGAGGGGTACAACTCCACACAATTCCCACCACCCAATCTCCATAACCCACCCCTCCCATGATAGCTTTCCCATTCTCTAGCCCTCTGGGAGCATGGACCCAGGGTCATTGAGGGTTGCAGAAGGTACAAGGTCTGGCTTCTCTAATTGCTTCCCCGCTGAATATGGGCGTTGACTGGTCGGTCCATACTCCCAGTCTGCCTCTCTCTTTCCCTAGTAAGGTGTGTCTCTGGGGAAGCTGAGCTCCAGGACACATTGGTGGGGTCTTAAATCCAGGGAAGCCTGGCCAGCATCCTGGTGGCATCAGGAACCTGGTGATTGAAAAGAGAGTTAACATACGAAGCCAAACCAGTTGTTGAGCAATCATGGATCCCAAGCTTGGAATAGTGGAGAGGAAGTGTTAGGGAGGTACTCACTGCAAACTCTAGTGTACTTCTGCTTTCAGGTATATATTTTGCAGTAGTTTATGGATACGTGTGAACATAAGCTCTCTCTCGCAGAAACTGGTGTATATCTAGGTTATGGGACTTTGTTAGAAAGTGAACTATCTGAGATGAAATTAGAGTGTACTATAAAAGGAAAGGTCTCACCCGAGTAATGAAGCTGAAGGGTTGTCATTCCACACGTGAAGTCTCTGGACACAGTCTGAGGTGAAGCATGTTGAGGTGGCAATCATTGCGTTGGTTAGGTTGTGATCGGCGGATGCAATATTATTTGGTTTGGATTGGGAGACACATACGGGAAGTTGAGTAAGAAGATCTGAAAGGGAAACTAAAAGCAGGACCTGATCAAATTGTAAGTAGGGCACCAAAGTAAAAACCCTGTGGTGAGGGGTAGACATGCAGTTTCCTGGGCCAGTGGGGGGTGGGAGTGGGTGGGAGGGATGGGTCACAGTCTTTTGGTGGTGGGAATGGTGTTTATGTACACTCCTAGCAAAATGTAGACATATAAATCACTAGTTAATTAATATGAGAGGGGGAAAATCAGTTGTATGTCTCAAAGTTTCTCAAAACACAAACTGAATCTTTTTAATATATAGGCTGTGTATTTGATATGCGGACTCTCTCAAAAGCCTAGACCAAGTAGATTAGAAGCATCCAATAGCACAGCTATATACAAGTTACTGGATACTGTACAGCAAACCATAACAAAAGGACTTTTCAAAGTTAACCCAATTACCAAATAATGTGATGATAACAGTAACTATCGATTGTCTTTTTGAACCCTAAGACAGCAGGAACCTCACATCTCTACTATAGACCCCTACTTCCCCCAGTCCTGGAACCCTTGGATAGGGCCCATTTTTCCTGTATACTTCAAGTTTTATTGTAATTTATTCCATTTTGGCCTTTACACTTCTATTATCAGTTCAATAAGATAAAAGAGCTGACCTTGTATGAATGCATGACAAAAGCAAATTGGGTTTCAACTTCAGTGACCATATTTATATTATAGTCCTATAATCCTCTAGCTCTAAAATTACAGGTCTCTAGGTTTCTTTTAATATTTTTTATTTATAAAAATGAAACACTGTCAAAAACCATAGGATAACAGGGGTACAATACCATGCAATTCTTACCACCTGAAATCTGTATCCCATCTCCTCCCCTGATAGCTTTCCTATTCTTTATCCTCTGGGAGTATGGACCCAGAGTAATTATGGGGTGCAGAAGGTGGAAAGTCTGGCTTCTGTAATTGCTTCTCCACTGAACATGGGCATTGGCAGGTGGATCCATACTCCCAGTCTGTCTCTCTTGCTCACTAGTGGGGCGGGGTTCTGGGGAAGGAGGGCTCCAGGACACATTGGTGGGGTCATCTGCCCAGGGATGTACAGTTGGCATCATGTTAGCATCTGGGACCTGGTGGTTGAGGAAAGAGTTAACATATAAAGACAAACAAATTGTTGACTAATTATAAACCTAAAGGATGGAATAGTTCATATGAAGAGTTGGGGGGGTCTCCATTTTGTAGATAGTTAGTAGCCCTATTTTAGTTATATTCCAAAGGGCCCGTGACTATACTAGTTTTTTTTTTTTCCTGAGCCTGACATCTGATATGCAGGTGGATCCAACTTATTGTCTGGGAAGATGATGTCATGGTTGGAAAAGTGGCTAGAAAGCTGGATCAGGGGAAAGAGTAGCTCCCAAATATGGGGAAGATATACAAATATTATTGACTATAAACCCCATAAATTTGATCTGATCTGGGCCCTTATTCAGCTTAGGAGCCTATGTGACCTCTGCATCCCTTTAGGTCTGAGCTCACATTCTGTGGTCATACTTAGAAACATTCCATGCTGCACCAAATTCAAGATCCATCTTCCATAGGTGGAACATAGAGTGTTGTCCAGCCTAACTTCGGAGGGTGGAACATTCTGTACTATTGTTGGTCCATGTTGAGGGCAATGTCCTATGGGGGCCCACAAAGGGGTCTATTGTGTTGTTCCTGATAGAGATGACCAGTAACAATGGAGAGAGGGATCTATTCGAGATCTAGGCACGTCATATCTGTTTGGGAATCTCAGGACTCCCTGACAAGGGCCCCAGCTGATGGGGTAGCCTGATAGTGACTAAAAAGTCATCATTAAAGTATGCCAGTCTCTTGCCCTTATTCAGCTTTTACAATCCTAACTTTGATAAGGTTAGCTTTGGAGTGAGTGAGGGAAGTGTAATAAAAAGTAGGTGAGTTTATCTAAGTCTAAGTAGAAACTATTTTATTAGGAACTTCATGGTGTTTTTTAGGTCTTTCTACTTGCTTGCTGCATATACTGACTCACTGTAGACTATTGTGCACTTTTGCTATCAGGTATATATGTTACCCTAAATTATGGATACATATGCCCTATCTCATGGGACCTAGACTTTATCTAGATTTTGGGACTTTGTTAGGAAGTGAACCATCTGAAATGGAATTAGAGAATCCTATGAAAGAAAAGGTCTCACCTGAGTAATGAGGCTGAAGGGTTGACATTCCATGACTGACATCTCTGGACAGAGTCTAAAGTGAAGCATGCTGAGGTAGTACTCATTTTGATGATTAAATTGGAATCAGGAGATGCAGTATCATTTGGTATGCATTAAGAGAAGCATGCAGGAAATTGAGCCCCACCCTAGAGATTCCATGACTAGGGGAAATATATAGGCTCTATAGAGGAAGTGGGAGGATCCTGCTGTCTTGGGTTTAAGAAGGTAATAGATAGTTATTGCTGTAATCAAATTATTTGGCAATTGGGTTAACTTTGAAAATCCCTTTGTTGTGATTTGCTGTATCATATACATCACCATAATTTATGTCCTTTGACATTATTTGTATATAGCTGTGTCTTATAGAGTAATGCCACCCTTTGCTTCTGTTCTCCCTGGTATAAGCTTTTAAGAGAGTCAACATTGCAAAGATTCAGCCTTCAGTCTGTGCATTACAAAGTTTCAGACATTCAACCAATTTCCCCTATCATATTAATTAATAGTTATTTATATGACTACAAGTTAATAGGAGTGCACCCAAACACCATTCCCACCACCAAAACACTATGTCCCATCCCATTCCCCTGCCTCCCCCACTGCAGTGAAGTCAAACATCTACCCTCAACCTCACCTTCCACCAAGAGATTTTTACTCCTGGTGCCCTACACCAAACTCAGTCAAATTCTGCTTAGAGTTTCCCTTTATCTTCTTCTTGCTCAACATCTGTTTTTGAGTGTGATCATCCCATACTTATCTTTGTCCTTCTGATTTAATTTACTTAACATAATTACTTCTAGCTCCATCCAAGATAGGTCAGAGAAGGTGAGTTCATTGTTCTTATATTCCATTGTGTATATATACTACAGCTTTCTCAGACATTCATCTATGTTGGTCACCTGGGTTGCTTCCAGATTTTAGCTATTATAAGTTTTGCTGCTATGAACATAGTTGTACACATATCTTTTTGGTTGGGTGTTAGGGAGTCCTTGTGGTCTATCCCTATGAGAGGAATTACTGGGTCATTGGAAGGTCTATGTCTAGCCTTGTGAGAGTTTTCCAGACTGTTCTCCACAGAGGCTGGAACCATTTACATTCCCAACAGCAGTGCAGAAGAGTTCTCTTTTCCCCACAACCTCTCCAGCATTTGTTGCTGCTGTCCTTTTTGATGTGTGCCATTTTCACAGGGGTGAGGTGGTTTCTCAATGTTGTCTTTATTTGCATTTCTCTGATAATCAGTGACCTGGAACAATTTTTATATGTGTTTGTTAGCCTTTGGATCTCTTCTGTAGTGAATGTTCTGTTCATATCCTCTGCCCATTATTGGATGGGGCATTTGATCTTTTATTGCTAAGTTTGCTGAAGTTTTTGTGTATTTTGGTTATTAGTGTCTTATCTGATGTATGGCATGTGAAGCTCTGTCATTCTTTGAGGGGTATTTCTGTTTGTGTGATAGTTTCTTTGGATGTGCAGAAGTTTTTCAATTTGATGTAGTCCCATTGGTTTGTTTCTGATTTAGTCTTCCTTGCAATTGGGTTTGAATCATCAAAGGTGTACTTGATGTTTAGGTGAGAAAATGTTCCACCAATGTTTTCCTCTAAGTATTTGATAGTTTCTGATCTAACATTTGTGTTTGTTAGTTGAGATTTACTGAAGTCTGTCTCCTATCCTCATACAAACATCAGGAAATAGGCCACTATCTTCCATAGTGATTGTATCCCGAAGGTATGGCTATATGTCTTTGAGGAAGATATTCTTTGTTTGTACAATTGTCAAGAAATTGAATAATATTTATGTCATAAAGGTGAAAAGAAGAAAGTTATCATTCAGAGACTTTCTAAGGTAAATTCTCAAAGAGAAGCTAAGGCTGTATAGTTAGTAAGGAAGAAACCTGTCTAAAATCATTCTTAATTAATTGATTCACTTTAACTCACCTTGGATAGAGATTAAAATAGTCAAGTTAAGTGAGATAAACCACAGAAGAAGAATGAATACAGAATGATCTCTCTCATGGACAAAAGATCTCTAGATTCCACATATGAGTGAAACCATCTGGTAGTTGTCTTTAGTCTCTTTACTTATTTCTCTAAGCATAATTACCTCTAGTTTCATCCATTTTGTCTAGCACTAACTCATAAAGAGAAAAAAATTGTGTGTGTGTGTGTCCATCCTCATGAATGCATGATTTCATTATTTCCATGCTGATTATTTCATCCAGGAGGAGAAAGAGACAGAAAGAAAAGATGCTATAATGTTGAAGCTCTACCCCCAACCCCCAGTGCTATGAAGCTCCTATGTTGTGTATCAGGGTTCAACTTGTCAGTGTGCACATGGCAAGGCATACACACTGACCAGCAATTGTCTTTCTTAATTAAGAATCCTGTTAAGAAAAAGTGTATGACACTTAAAGTAGATATAGATTTCCAGTATATTTTTTCTTAGTCACAATAAGAAATGTTGCTTCTGTATTTAATAAAGAACATGCAAATTCAGAGTAAAACTCCTGATTTTTTTCTTTGCATTTATTCTGAAATAGTTCTAAAAGCAGACAACATATTCCATCAATATTTAATAATTCAATTCACTTGTGACATAAAACTGGAGCCCTGCTATACACATATACACATGTACACACACACACACACACACACACACACACACACACACACCACCTAGTATGATTGCTGAATATATTTTGTTTTTTCTTCCCTGAGTAGAAATTTAATAGTATACTATAGAAACATTTACCATTTTCTGCAAGCATGTTTACGCAGTAGGAACATATTCTTAGATAATTTATATACAAACATGTTGGCCTCATATTATGGTCTTTTATATTTAGTTTTACTGCTGATTTCAGCATACTGTTAGTAATGGGAACTGCCTAGTAAATCTTCTGTCCCACTCTTATATCAGGAATAGCATAGTTAGACAACAAACACATCAGCAGTGAGTATAAATATGCATAGATAATGACTCTGTGAAAGAATCAGTGTAGTTTTATCAGCATTAATGAACAACCTATATTTAAAAGTATCTAGCAGAATAAGTCATTGGTTTTGTTCTCTATTAATCTTAGTGATTTGTTTATCAATTCTTTTTTTTTCTTTTTTCTTTTTTTTATTTAAGAAAGGATAAATTAACAAAACCATAGGGTAGGAGGGTTACAACTCCACACAATTCCCACCACCCAATCTCCATATCCCACCCCCTCCCCTGATAGCTTTCCCACTCTCTATCCCTCTGGGAGCATGGACCCAGGGTCATTGTGGGTAGAAGGTAGAAGGTAGAAGGTCTGGCTTCTGTAATTGTTTCCCCGCTGAACATGGGCATTGACTGGTCAGTCCATACTCCCAGTCTGCCTCTCTCTTTCCCTAGTAGGGTGGGTCTCTGGGGAAGCGGAGCTCCAGGACACATTGGTGGGGTCTTCAATCCAGGGAAACCTGGCCGGCATCCTGATGACATCTGGAACCTGGTGACTGAAATGAGAGTTAACATATGAAGCCAAACAAGTTGTTGAACAATCATGGACCCAAAGCTTGGAATAGTGGAGAGGAAGTGTTAGGGGGATACTCACTGCAAACTCTAGTGTACTTCTGCTTTCAGGTATATATTTTGCAGTAGTTTATGGATAGGTGTGAACATAAGCTTTCTCTCACAGAAACTGGTGTATAACTAGGTTTTGGGACTTTGTTAGAAAGTGAACCACCTGAGATGAAATTAGAGTATACTATGAAAGGAAAGGTCTCACCCGAGTAATGAAGCTGAAGGGTTGTCATTCCACACGTGAAGTCTCTGGACACAATCGTTGCATTGGTTAGGTTGTGATTGGCAGATGCAATATTATTTTATATGGATTGGAAGAGGCATACAGGAAAGTGGGCCCTATCCAATGGTTCCAGGACTGGGGGAAGTAGGGTCTCTATAGTGGAGATGTGAGGTTCCTGCTGTCTTAGGGTTCAAAAAGACAATCGATAGTTAATGTTATCATCACATTAATTGGTAATTGGGTTAACTTCGAAAAAGTCCTTTTGTTAGGGTTTGCTGTACAGTACCCAGTATCTTGTATATAGCTGTGCTATTGGTTGCTTCTGATCTACTTGGTCTAGGCTTTTGAGAGAGTCCACATATCAAATACACAGCCTATATATTAAAAAGGTTCAGTTTGTGTTTTAAAAAACTTTGAGACATACTATTAATTTTCCCCTCTCATATTAATTAACTAGTGATTTATATGACTACATTTTACCAGGGGTGTACATAAACACCATTCTCACCACCAAAAGATTGTGACCCATCCCTCCCACCCACTCCCACCCCCACTGGCCCAGGAAGCTGCATGTCTACCCCTCACCACAGGGCTTTTACTTTGGTGCCCTACTTATAATTTGGTCAGGTCCTGCTTTTAGTTTCCCTTTCAGATCTTCTTCCTCAACTTCTGTTGATGAGTGGGATCATCCCATACTCATCTGTATCTTTCTGACTTAGCTCACTTAACATAATTCCTTCTAGCTCTTTCCAAGATGGGTCAGAGAAGGTGGGTTCATTGTTCTTGATGTTTATCAATTCTTAAGCTGTAAAAACAGAGTCACTCTAATGATTATGATGCAAGTAAACTATCTCCTTGATCCTTTTTTGAATGGATGAGTGCATTAGAGAGATGAAGAATAAGATATTAAGTCTGAAAAAACAGGCAAGAATTAATCTTATTTACTTTTCTGTAACACATTGGTTTAATTTATTTAATAATGTATTTTAATTTCTCTACTTTGGGTTAATTGTTAGTTATTGAAGGCTGTGCATGTGACAAGGTGTGCATCTTACTGACAACCTTAGTTAAACAACATTATATTTTAAAACTACTCAGAGAGATTCTTTTTATCAGATCTCAGTGAATGAGAGGGATCAAAGGGCTCTGATGTGATGATTTAGAGAGCAGACTATTTCTAGCCTTCCTAGTTGTTAGAAAATCCTTTATCACAAATGTTCATTTTATTGATCTAATGTTCATGGAGGATCATAGAGCCCTGGGGGAAAAAATGATCTAATATATCTTCATATTCAGAAAATCTTATGCTTCACATGTCTCACAAAGGTGACCTCTGTGGCCAAACTTAGCTTCTGTTGCACTGGCTGTTTTGTAATCTATTCTACAGAATTCTTACTGTCAGGCATAACACAAAATGCCTACTCCCATCATCCATTTATCTGAAGAACTATATTTATTGTCCAAACTCTACAGTCATATGAAGCATTTTTATACTTATTTTTCTGAGGAAAGTCAAATCTTGATTTGGGTTTGAGAAGTAAGTCACAAGCTTCCCTCCTTGTCTGTTCTTTCTTTTTTTTTTTTGTACAGTGTCAACTCAGCAATGTTTTGTCTTCATCATACAAGGAAGGTGTACTGACATTTTTCTATAAACAGTATTTCTAACCCCCCCACCTGCCCACCTTACTGACAAGTCTAGTGTAAGTCTAGGGAAGAGTTTCCAGTCAGTTTTTTCCTGCAAATCACACTATACTTTACCATCATTGCAATTATATTATTCTTTACATTTAATGGATCCCTACTCAATAAAAATGCAAGAATATATAGTCAAATTTCATTTTCTTTCTTTTTCCTTTCCTTTCTTTCTTTCTTTCTTTTCTTTTTTTTTTTTTTTTTTTGCCTCCAGGATTATTGCTGGGGCTCCGTGCCTGCACTACAAATCCACTGCTCCTGGAGGCCATTTTTTCCCCTTTTGTTTCCCTTGTTGTTTATCATTGTTATTACTATTGTTGTTATTATTTCTCTCATTGTTATTTGATAAGACAGAGAGAAATGGAGAGAGGAGGGGAAGCCAGAGAGGGGAAGAGAAAGATAGTAACCTGCAGAACTGCTTCACTGCTTCTGAAGCTACCCCACTCCACAGATAGGAAGCTGGGGGTTCTAACCTGAATCCTTTATGTGGTCCTTGCTCTTTGAGCCATGTGCGCTTAACCCACTGCACTACCTTCCAATCCCCTATAGTCAAATTTCTTATAGGTCTAGTTTAGTATGTGCAATGTATCTGTAAAATTTTGCATTTTTCAGTTCATAGGTAAGTTTTTATTTTTGTATGAGAAGCTGTGTAGCTTTGGAAATGTATTTTTTTGTATTAGATATATAGTCAGTCATTCACTGTGAATATAATTGTTCAGGGGTGATTTTTTTGAAGGAGAGACTCAGATTAGTGAAAAATGCATATAATGTAGGTCAAGTATTTTCTTTTTGAATATATGTCTACAAATAAATGTACTGCTCTAAAATAAGTTATTTAGACTTAGTTTAAGGAATGAGATGTGGCATTCTAGTTTTTAGGATCATGAAATTGATGCAGTTGTATAAAAACTTGAAATGATCAACTTACTAGCATGAATCAGATTTGGGAAAATCAGATTTTTCCAGTTAAAAAAACATCCAAAGCTGAACTATACCTGGATATAATATAATGACTTTTTGTCACCAAAATTATCTTGCTAATGGACAAATCTAATGTTAAGCATTCCTCTCATAATATAATAAAATTACCAGTTCTTCTTAAGAGCTCGCCAAACTTAGCAAAACCAACAAAAAAATCAAAGTATCCCATCCATAAGTGTGCAGAGGATATGAACAGAATATTCACAAAAGAAGGGATCCGGGAGTCGGGCCATAGCACAGCAGGTTAAGCGCAGGTGGCGCAAAGCACAAGGACCGGCATAAGGATCCCGGTTCGAACCCCGGCTCCCCACCTGCAGGGGAGTCGCTTTACAGGCGGTGAAGCAGGTCTGCAGGTGTCTATCTTTCTCTCCTCCTCTCTGTCTTCCCCTCCTCTCTCCATTTCTCTCTGTCCTATCCAACAACGACAACAACAATAATAACTACAACAATAAAACAACAAGGGCAACAAAAGGGAATAAATAAATAAAATAAATACTTAAAAAAAAAGAAGGGATCCAAAGGCCAACACATATTTGAAAAAATTCTCCAAGTCATTGACTGCCAAAGAAATGCAAATAAAGACAACAGTGACACTACGCTCCAATGAGAATGCCATACATCTTATTGGATAAGAACAACAAATGTTGGAGAGGTTATGGTGTAAATGAACTCTCCTGCACTGCTGGTGGGACTGTAAATTGCTCCAGCCCTTTGGATAACAGTCTGAGAAGTCTCACAAAGCTAGAAATTGACAATATACCCTATGACCCAGAAATTCCTCTCCTAGGGATATGAATTAAGGAATCAAAATTCCTCCAAAGAAATATGTGTATATCTATGCTTATGACAGCATAGTTTATAATAGCCTAAACCTGGAAGCAACTTAGGTGTACAATAGATGAGTGACTAAGAAAGTTGTCATATAGATATAAACAATGGATTACTATTCAACTACTAAGAATTATGAATTCATCTTCTTCACCTCAGTTTGACAAAGCTTTAAGGAATCATGTTAAGTGAGAAAAGTCAGAAAGAGAAGGATGAATATAGAATGCTTTACCTTATGGATAAAAGCTGAGAAATAAGAACAGAAAGGGGGAAACACAAAGTAGAATTTGGACTGGGTTTAGTATATTTCAGCAAAGTAAAGGATAGAGTGTAGTGTGTCTTTAGTTCCTGGTGCATGATGGTTGGGGGGGGGAGCTAGGCTGTGGGTGAGAGTATTTTGCAAAAAATTGTGCACATGTATCAAAAACTGTATTTATTTTTAAATTTTATTATATTTATTTATTGGATAGAGACAGAGAGAAATCAAGAGGGAAAGAGGAATAAAGAGGGAGAGAGACACCTGCAACCCTGTTTCACCACTTGTGAAGATTTCTCCATGCAGGTAGGGACTGAGGGCCTGAATCAGGTTCTTACACATTGTAACATGTGCCCTCAACCAGGTGAACCACTACCCAGCCCCCAAAACTGTATTTAGTATAAACTGCTAATCCCTTCAATAAAAAAGAAGAAAACTGGGGGTCGGTTGGTAGTGCAGCGGGTTAAGTGCATGTGGCTGCAAAGTGCAAGGACCGATGTAATAGAGGCCCCAGCTCCCCACCTGCAGGGGAGTCGCTTCACAGGTGGTGAAGCAGGTCTGCAGGTGTCTGTCTTTTTCTCCCCCTTTGTGTCTTCCCCTCCTCTCTCCATTTCTTTCTGTCCTATCCAACAAAGAAAGACATCAACAATAACAATAATAACGACAACAAGGCTACAACAACAAGGGCAACAAAAGGGGGGAAAATGGCCTCCAGAAGAGGTGGATTCATGGTGCAGTCACTGAGCCTCAGCAATAACCCTGAAGGCAAAAAAAAAAAAAAAAAAGAAGAAAATTCTTAAATTGCAGTCCATAAAAAGTATTTTCCAAATGTGTTATTCTAAAAAAAAAAAAAGCCATTTTAAAGTTTGACTGTATTAAGTGTATCTAAGAATAGTTGTTTTTTTTTTTTTTTTACTATAGAATACCATTTGCTATAAAGCAGAAAAATTAGATCTGTGCATTGCATGGCAGATCTTCAGAGTGTTTTTTTAACTTTTGTTCTTTATGTTTGTTAGATTTTAAATTCTGGTTGTCTTGATTACTCTTTAAATTTTTATTTTAGTATAAAATTTTGTGTTCATCTTGTTATTTTATTTAACACATATTTATTCTTAGAAATATGTTTAGTCAAATAGTAATCATTTTATTATACCTTGGAGTAAATGTCTTATTCTTTGAAATGTTATTGAATTCATGGTGATCATCTTCAACATCTTTGTATAATTACTACCCTTAGAA